>NW_019175642.1:439925-677278 GCF_002260705.1 Seriola dumerili
TGGGGGGGGGTGGGGGCAGCTGGGTGAGCTGGTGTTCAGGTTTTTCTGGGTGTCACATCTGAGAACACGCAGCAGATGAGATGACCTGCACAGGGCTGGGTATCACTTAAGTTTTTTTTGATACGTTGCCAATACAACACTTCCGTTTTGCCACCAATAGCCTGCCTTTGCATGAGGAATATGTTTCTCTACAAAACTCTTTTTTACTTCGCAAAATATTGACTCACTGAGTCACTTTTTTTTTTTTTAACTCACAGTGAAAAGTTTCCAGAAATAATATTTTTTTTGGCTACACATTTTAAGGAAATGTGTATAAAATCTTCAATGAAGAGCTGGAACAAGCTGATACAAAATATTACATACGACAGACAATGTTCAGTGTGAAATGAGATGATTTAAGGTGAAATGAAAGGATAAAATACGATATTAAAGGGTTAATCTTGTCTCAACACCAGCAGGAGTTTTGTCAGAATAAAATCAAATTAGCACAGTTAGGATTTAGCTCAGGGAATATCTGATGAAAGAACAAGTAACCGAGACTTGACCAATCATCCAATACCGTCTTCCGATACTTGACAGTTTTTGACACTTGATGCTATGAACACATTTCGGTCGGTGCTGAGAAAGTATTGAGGTTCAGCGCTCATCCCCCACACCTGCCGCAGATAACACCTGACACAGATCACTCACCTTGGCCGGCTTTCTTGAGCACCTGCTCTCCTGCAGCGGTGTTTGATTCCTGAGTAAAATACCTATCGGGATGCATGTGAGCATCTTACATTCCCTGTCACAACCATCCATCCTACAGCTAAGCAGGTATGTCCGAGGTGTGTTTAGAGAGCACATGTGTATGTGTGTGTGTGTGTGTGTGTGTGTGTGTGTGTGTGTGTGTGTGTGTGTGTGTAGGTATTGGTGGTGATGGGGGGTGTTCATCGTGGAGAATAAGACCCCAGAAAATGCTCATTAGAGTTGACCTTGGCACTTGGAGCCGGCGTTTGATGGATCGGGTACAGGGCCAAACAAGCCCCTGGGGAGCCATGATCTTATCTCTTATTGTACACACACACAGTCACCCCCCCCACCCCCCACCACCACCACACCACCACATGACCCTGCCTCCCCCCTCTCCCCCCGCTCACCACACTCCTCTGCTCTACACGCATCAGAGGCAGAATAAATCTGTGTCTGACACCACAGGAAAAAAAAGAGTGGAGGGGGGGGGGTGCCTGAGGGAGTAAAGGAGAGAGAAGGTAGTGCTTGAAGAGAGAGAAGGGTGGGGGGGTGGGAGGGGGGTGACAGGAGGAGAGAAAAAACACACAGAGGGCCGAGGAAAACCAATAGCTCACAGAGGTGTCATTACCTACATAAGTCAGATGTGTGTGTGTGTGTGTGTGTGTGTGTGTGTGTTTAAAAAAAAAAAAAAAAAAAATCTGCAAGGCACATGAAGTGTTAAAGGGAAACTGAGGAAATTGGCTGAGTGGGGGAGGAGGGAAGGAAGAGGGGTGAGGATCAGTGGATGATGAGTCTGAGATGAAAGATGAGACTCTCAGGTGTCTCTGTAGCGCGTTCACGGTTTGTTCTGTTCCTCTTACCTGTCCTTCTTCTGGATGACACACATGTACAGACACAAACACACACACACACACACACACACACACACACACACACACACACATATATACACAGTATTGCCACTGCCACCCTCATGTCTCCCCTCTCTGCTCCCAACCATGGGACACACCAAACACACAAAGAGACATGAGGCAACATCCACCTCCAGGATAGCAAAGTTTCTCCCCCACCACCACCCAGCATCCCCATATTCACAGGGGTGGCATCACAGGCTTGTGGGCTCTTTGTGTTCTCTTCTTCTGCTGCTGTGCTACGGGGAGAAAGTGACACTCTGAAGTCTTAATTGAGGTTTACCTGGTGTTTTTTCCTCAGTGTTGTTGTGCGTTAAAGTGTGGTTAAACTTTATAATCAAGCCTACAGGGTTTACAGCGTGAAGCACAGAAAGCGAAGAGCGTGTGATGACATTACAAACACAGTTGTTTACTGGGCTGCTAGCAGCAACGGCGGCAGCGGCAGCAGCAGCAGCAGCTAGCTCGCTACATGCATCTACAGAACAACAACAACAAAACTCTTCCACATTCTCGCTGTCAGTCAACAGCCCTCTAAACAAACCTCTGAGTGTTCCCAGAAAAGAAATTTGAGTAGAATGCAACTATTTACTGAATCTTTGGGCATGTTTGAATGGCTCCCTCTATTTTCTCTTTGCACTCCGTCCCCCCGCCTTGCTCCTGTCTGTCAGTCTGTCTTTGCGAGAGATCTGGGAGGGACTGAGAGACTGATGTCTCAGCTCCTCCAGGATCCCACCAGGAACGCCTTTTGACAGTTGCAGGAGCAGCAGGATACAGCGCAAAGATGTTGCTGTAATTGCACCTGGTTGCGTCATGAAAAAGTAATAATTTGCTGTCAAGGACGTCAAGGTGTCAGCGTTCGGCAGGAGTTGATAAGGTATTGACTGCCTCCAGAGTGCTCACTCACTCACTCTCACTCATACTCCTTTATAAAGTTGACTCCCAGAGAAAGAGGGAGACAGCAGAGGTTGGGGAACAGGGGAGAGAAAGAGGGAAGTGAAAGAGAAGCGGTGGGGGAGATAAAAAGGACGAAAGGAGAGAAATGAGCGACGAAAAAATAGGCTAAAGACAGTCAATCTGCCTGCTCTGAGCTCCGAGACATTAATTGCACTCTATTTGCCACTTCGCAAACCCTGTTCATTTATAATACATGCACAGATTGCGTTAAATTATACATAAGCGATCAACAGGCTAAAGCAGCGTGGCGTGCTCCCTGTAAGTTGAATAATACACAATTACCACCTGGCTCACTCTTCTATTCACTTTGATTACTGTCACACGGGTTGTGACTGGCCACTGATTGACACTCACAGGCGGGAAGAAAAGAGGAGAGAAGCTTTGACTTCTTGTTGCGGAGTGGACCCTGCCAATCCCGGCAAACCTCCATCTCACAGCGAACACAAAGCCTCATGGGAAGGGCTGACCTCCTCTGCCTGAAGGCGAACTGTCTGGTGAGCGCTCAGGTATACCTTTGTGTTGCGTAGAGTTGGGGTCGAAGCCCTGAAATCAAAGAGTGGAGACTGTGACATATGACAAGGGCACAAATGAGTGAACGTACGCAGGAATACCTTGCCTTGCGTTTTAGGGGGCTGTTAAAGAGAATACAGGGGTGGATTTTGTTTTAATTTTTGATACTAATTCTGCTATATTACCTAAATTTGGGTGTACATACCAAAGTTATACCAAAAATACATTGAGATTACAATTGCCTCACATCACCTCAGGTTTACTATTTAAATTTGCACTTGAAGCTGCTGCTGACTGACCATTGACATGCACTGATGCTCCAATCCTACGTGAGAGGAAACTACCTCTAAGTAATCTGCGTTTGTACTCCAAAGATCATGTCAGAGAGACAAACAAAACAAACCATTCATATGCCACTGCAAATCTAATTGAACTGTCTTATGTCCATATGCTCAGAAGTTTTTATTTATTTATTTAGATCCCCATTAGCAACAGTGGCTACCCTTCCTGGGGTCTCCATAAATTTATAGATAATACTTCAATGACAACAGATACATTAATGCACATCCATATCACTCATTCATATTTCATTGACTCACAATACACAGCAACCCCTACAACGCACAACAACCAACACCAACTCAAAACCTATCTAATACATAAAATCGCTCTATTTGATAATTTCACTTCTTTAATAACTGAACTAAACGAACTAAACCTAAATAAATTTGTCACGCAAACTCCGAAATATCTGATTTTTAACACTAAAATTTAGCTTTGACTTCCGATGATGAATGTGATTTCAGTGTGACAACTGATCAGACCCAGTTGGACCAGGTCTGTTCCAGTCTCAGTCTTCCAGTGGTGTTCAAAATCATCAGATAAAATCATGTAGTGTGTGATATATAAAAAAGTTCTTTATAAATTCAGTCACTGCTAGTTGTTTTCATGACAATTCTTTAAAAACATGTTCGACATTTTCGAATGCCATCTGCACCGATGAGTGTGTCGCCCGAGGGTAAATAAATAGCTTTACCTGAAGTTAGCATTGCTTTACAAATCTTCCCTCTGCAGGTTACACAGTCCTCTCCACCCAGGATCTAACTCAAACTTTTTTCCCTCCTTTTTTGGCCTTTTCAGTCCTAATGTCACTGGATATAAACAGTACAAGCTGTCAGTTCTCGTCCATGTTTGTTTAGGCACAAGAACACGCAGCGACTGGCCTTCTTGAATGACTTGCAGGGTCGTCCACCTCCAGCAATCCAGTTCTTGCTGATCAGTAGTAAAGTGTTTATGCTCCTTCTCGACTGTCAAACACTAAAAATATCTGCGCAAGTTGGTGGAAACAATCTTTATCCGTGATTTGTCCAGTCTTTGTAGGTTTCAGCTGGTCTTTTAGCTTTACCCTGGCAATGTCCAAGCCTGTGGTCTTCAGCTTGTGGAATGAAAAGAAGGGCAGAGGTCAAAACTGTGGAGCAACTGAACTACATTGGTCAAATCCCTGATTTACTAAGATGAACAAGCAGTCCAAGATCTCTTCACCTTATGTGCAGACATTTGCGAGTGAATCCTAAATTGCCACCAATTCCCAAATGGAAATAGTATTTTTTAAGAAGAAACACCTCGCAGCTTTTCCTTGCAAAACTCTGATGTGTTTACCTTTGCCTACAGCACAAGTATTTTTGGTTTTTCTGTGTTGTTTTGAGACAGAGCAACCTGCCAATAATGGCTCTCCCTGGAATAAAGTAGTGTGCTGTTTTTGAAATCCAAGTGAAATTCAGTGACGGTTGAACACTTAAATTTAGGGATCACGGTGCATCTCAGCTGAAAATTTCTGCATGCAGGGTCACCAGTTGTCTCCAGTGCAGACTCGGCTGCTGGTAAGTGCCGATCGAGCCAGCGGTGCTTGGACACACCACAAAAACTGCGGTGACAGGAAGCCACGTTCACTCGATGATACTCAACGGGCGACTGTCAGTTAGGACACTTGAACAGCAGTCGTTAACAGTTTCTGGCATGCCGACCGTACTACAGGGATCAAATCTTCAGCCTTTATTTACAGGACAATCTCTCTCGAACCGGTATTCCACCCCGCTGATCTCTGGCCTGCTGCTCCATCTTTGATCAGGGAGCGGCGCTCTGAAGTGGGATGAAGCCTCAGGCTCAAACTTTAATATCCAACATCCCTCGTATTCTCTCCTCTTGATGTTGTCCAACCATTTCATCGTCATAGGGAGCTGAAAACGGATTGACGATGGCGTGCTTGACAGTTAGGACATCCTACACAGCATCCACATGTGTGAGAAGAAAAAAAACACCTGCTTCAGTCTTTGCCTCATGCCTCCTGAATGCGCCACCCCAGCTTAGTATAAGGGGAATGCCCTGTGCTTCAAAGCTGGGGTGACGTAAGCTAAAAGCCCTTTCTGAGTGTAAAGCGAAAGCCACCAATACAGCAATTCAGTCGTTATCTGTCCTCATTGTTGCTTAATGAACCGTCAATGGAGCAGCTTGGAGCAGCTTATAGACTTCTCATTGTTGCACCGGGGCTCCCAGGGTTGATAGATTCAGCATTAGGGGTCAGGATTTGTGGGGCTAGAAGCACAATCCTTCAGATATTTCCCAGAGATCTAAAAGCTGGTTAATCAGCTCTCCCTTCATGATCTCCCTGTCTGTTCATCTTCCCATGGACGAGTTCTATCAGTCTTTTTACCACCAGCCTCCTCGCGCTCCCTGTGCCTTTTCTTCTGCCATGTTTGTGTTTGGGATTTGCCCAAGTGGCCCCAGATCAGTTGACCTGACCCCGGCTTGGCAGAGAATGGTTCGGGTCTTAGCCGCAGCCTCTCTTACATTTTAATCACAGTTCTGTGGTTTTCTGTCGCTGCCACACACAGAAACGCACACTGAACTTTCACAGTAGATGTTATGATTCTTCTCTTTAACCTGTGCTTTTAAACTCCGGCGAAGATAAACTCATCTCTTGCAGCGTTTTCTGTAATTAAGCCCGCTGTCTTTATTTCTCTTGGATCACCTTGCATTAAAAATTTCCCCCTGGATATCAAGTCCCCCCCACCCCCACCCCCACCTGCCTCATCCCTCCTTCCCTCCCTCTTCCCAACTGCATCCCCCTTCCTGCGCAGTTTGTCAGCTGAAGTGATTGCCTCCCTCTCTCGCCCCCTCAGTGGCATTTAGCTATTCTCATTTGCATGTACATGCCCTCGCTGTGCGGCCCGTGGGCTGGCGAGATTGATCAACAATGCCACGCCGTGTTTTATTACATGTCAGTCGGAAGACTGGTTACCAAACGCCATGGGCACGCATGTGTGTGAGCACATGCAAGCGTGTATACCGGTGGGTAAACATGTTGTGTTGGTTGCGGCGTACAACGGGTACATGCTCACAAACAAAAACACACGCAGAGCTCGTACGTCACCTTCCAGATTCTGACACTTTACAAACATATGTGCATACGTGCACACCTGAGACCTGGTTAAAAGGTATCGAAAACACACACATCATCTTGGACTCCGCAGCCCAGGGGAGTTGATTGGGCTGAACGTGTATATTCGTGCTCAGTGAAGCCTGCGTTTACGGTGGTATTTTAGTGTAGCCTAAGCCTTCATCTCCTCATATTACGTACTGAGCTGACAGATATTAATATGCAAAATAGCAGGATGCTGAACAAAATGCTGATAATTAAGCGAAGATGTTCTGGGTAGAATCGCGCTTAAGAGTGTGCACGTGGGACCCAGCACATGGTAAGCCATATGCCTCTGCGCAGTTAGCACTATCCTTTGGGGTAGGGGGGTTGGAGCCTGTTTCCACACAGGCACTGTACAAATGGAGCCTGGGAGACTTGAACTGTATCCTTATCCTACTTTTATAGAGTCATCAGAGGAGAATGCTGCTCTCGCTCCGGTTTGCTGAGCAACAAGATGTTGCCGCTGGAAACACGAACTAACAGGTCAAAGGTCGGCAAGATCTCCTCAGTCTGACATCAGTCTGGTGTCACGATATGAAAATGGGACGTTGTGTTATATTTCACAAAGGCGTATCTCCCTCCCTTACCCACCAGCTCCTCCTTCCCTCCCCTCCTTACTTCCCTCCCTCCCTACCCCGGCTGATCTTTCTCTGCATCCCCAGAGGGGGTGAGGGAAGTGGGGAGGATTTTTGTGCTGCCGGGGGCGACAGGCTCTCTGTGCCATCCACTTACACAAACGGCAGGATCAGCGCTCCACACAAGAATAATTAGAAGATAATGGGTAGTAATGCGGCCCGATCTGTCCCGATTATCTCCTGGCACCGACCAGCACAGCGCCATCTGGTGCCAGATCTCGGGGCAGCGGCTGCTCTGCCACATGAAAAGAAGGTGGGCTTAGGCTTAATCTCACACCCCGTTCTGTTATTGACTGTCTGTATGGTGCTGTGTTCAGAAGTGAGTGTGTGTGAGAGTGCGAGTGCATGTGTGTCAGTCTCTGTCTGCCCCTCTGAGATGGTCGATATATATCACAGAGAAAAAGTGAGATTGCATTTATATTACATGTATAGGTGACAGCCGGTGTTGCTGAGTGTCTTGGTGATCGACAGTAAAGCAGAGTGTTGTTGAGAGCCCGGTGTGAATTTCTGCAGAGCTGTTACATGGACAAGTGTCTGTCATGCTGGGCTCTCTCTCAGCTTAACTCCCACCCTGCGTCTTCTTAAACAGCCTCTCTCCCACAGCTCCGGGCCAATTCAATATGACAGTCCATTGTATGGCCGGTGTGGCTCGAGGTTTAGTGCATTAAGGCTCTTTGTGCTTTGTATTTACAGACGCTTTATGTCCCTGGCAGAATTCAGAAACCTCCCCGCTCACCAAACACCTTTTGCGCAAACCAAACGGCCTAATTCTCATAATGCTCCAGCTATTGTCTGTTTGATTGAACAGAGACGTGCTGCTTTATCAATTATCCCATCACGTATTTTGCAGACAGCCGGTGCCATTTAGGAAATGCTGTGGTTTTTTTACGCAGTGGTCATGGACTGACTCATGCCTGTGTGAAGGGAAGAGGACCTACAAGTTGGTCTGCATCAGTGTTTCTGTAGAGCAGGCAGTTTGGCACTTTGTTGTTGTAAACATAAGAAGAAGTTTTACTTCAGCTTGAAAAGTGACAGACGTCAAACTTTTGTCTGACAACTTTTCACCATTTTGTTTCCTTGTATTATTGAGAATCTCTGGGACATTTTGAAGATGTCACCTTACACTCAGGAAAATAGTGATTTTCTGACATTTTATTGATTAAACAAATGATCAGCTAACCATAAAGATAATTAAGACAATCAATAATGAACATCATAGCAGCCATATGTGTTACTTATTCTCCTCAACTTCACATGACCTAGAATATAAATTGAAATATCCTATAAATAATTAACTTTAAAATATACTAATACTAATATAATTCATTTATGAATGTAAACAACTGAAATATACACATACATAGAATATATACACACGTTATGCGTCTCTGTGTACAGATGTAGTTTTATATATTAAGTAATATTATGTAAATGTATCTTGAATATATGTAACTTATATATAAGTTCAAAGGTCCACTTACCTTCAACTGCATCTTATGGTCTTCTTCAGCCAAGCAAATAGCAAGCATAACTAAATGTCATATACAGTATATTACAAAAGTGTTATATATATTACCCATTTAAATATGTTACATATACATATGTTGCTGTCATATATAAAATAACATTTATGATATACATTTTAATCATCATTTACTTTTTGATTTCCATTAACTAAAAATATTATTTTTTAATCTTAATGATTATCATTCTATTATTAGAATATTTTAAAGAATAATAATAATAAAACCACAAGGTCCATTTAGTGGCTTTTGTGGAGCTTTCATTCCCATCACATAATCTTCATCAGCAGATGGCATTTGCCCAGTTGTCATTGACTTCTACATGTTCAAAGTTTTTACCCTCTTGTCCATGTCGACTGAAAAGTAGAATGTTATTAAATTATAAATGTTATTAAAAGTGGATTATTATCTACTTTATTATCCACTCAGCAGCTCTGAAAAACTGCCAGAGAGTTTAAATTATATGAGGAGTTTAGACTTTTCTGTAACATGGCAGCTTTCAGAGCACGATCTCTTTCAGTTTTTATATAAATACAGTTTGGTCTGTTCAGAGTTCACCCCCACCCTAACTCCGTCAACTACTACTGCCACCCTCCCTCTATTATTCCACTTCTGTCCCTACCCTCAAACTGTCCCTCTAATTTACTCTCCATACACAACCTTTGCTGTTTATTGAGATGCTAGCTCTCTTTATGAGCACCTAATCCCAGGGCAGGAGGGATAATTTATGAAGCATTTACATGAAGAAGCCCAGCTAATTGGAAGCATGTGTCTGGGTAAGCCTCTCCAATGCAGACACACTGCAGATGAGCAGGCCAGGATTCTCACCGCTTGTAATCTTACATCATAATCATTATTTTATCTCAAAATAAAAATTTCTCCAAGACTCTCAAAGCCGGCCAGTTCCTGAAGCCTGTGTAACAGTGGTGCCATATGTCAAAGGGGCCAAGCTAGCAGCGCAGAGAGTCTGGAAAGCTGTCTTTTGTTTGCCTGTACACGTACTGAGGCGGCATTCTTCTCAGGCTAACTGCCCCATCAGCAGAGAAATGAGCCGTTGGAGAAGCACTCAGCGCAGCCTCTCAAGGCTTGACCCCCGGTCTGTCGTGTCCAGGTGGAGGTCAAAGGTCAGCTAGGCAGGTCTTTGCCAGCCAGCCAAGAGGGCGCTGGCCATTTTGATGTCAGATGACACGTCGATTTTTCCATTTACCGGACCCCAGCATCCGTGGCCCTATTCTCTCCAAACCTAGCCTCCCTCAAAACACCCCCATCCTCATTTACATCAGGTCGTTTGTTATGACTTTATGATTATATATGGGGCTTTGTCTGGCTGTGCATGTACCTTCACCACTCCCAGCTGGTCCCCATTAATAACAGGGCCCCGGTGTCGACAGAGCAGGAGAGACGGAGGAGCTTGTTAGCGTCATCGCCGAGCGCAGGGGCTCAGCATGTGAGAGTGGAAGGGCCGACAGGACAGGAGGGAGATGCACAGTACACACACACACAAACACACACATACACAAACACACACCCATAGTCACCTGAAGTATCCTCTTACACTCCAACCACCAATTTGAAGTACATGACATGATGTCCAGCATTTGTCCCAGCAATTGCACAAAGCCATCATGGCATATTTGTATGGACCTACATGTGTAAATGTGTCAGTCTTCTAGTGTGTATGTGTGTGTGTGTGTGTGTGTGTGTCTGTGCTTGTGGGCCACTGGGCATGTGTTGGGGTGAAAGCATAATGAGGCTGACTGGACGGAATGGGCCGCCATGCAGACAGGCTCCATTGTGGGTCCCAAACGGCAGCAGAAGCCCCTAAAATCTGCGTCCCTGATCTACGCTCCAGGAGTCGGTTGGGAATAAAGGCGTGGAAATAGGATTTATTTAGCACGCCTCATCAAAAGGGAATTAGCAGGGTTTGGGGAGGGAAGACGGGGCTCTGTTTAGAGCTAGGATGAATGGCAGGATCATCTCTGTAATCCCGGGCCCCCCTCCTCTCCTCCTGCATCCAAGAAAAAGAAGAGAATCACCCACATTAGCTCTAAAGGTGCCTTCTGTAGCCTCATCCTGAACCTCAAACCAGAGATCCTGAAAAGAAAATCAGTTTGTAAGATCTTGGCAGGTGAGGTTAAAGCACAACACCTGGATCCTTTCTTCTTCTCTCCCGCCCATCTCTATCTTTTAATTCCTCCTCTCCCTTCAAAACATGGCCGCGGAGCTGTCAGACTCGATGATAGCGAGGCTGACGGCAGAGAGCTGGCGCGCCAACATGCAACAAACAACGAGCGAGCGTGTAAACTAAAGCAAACAAAGCCCCTCTCCGCTCCTCCAAAGGCAGGATCCCTCCCACCTGCCACCCTGCGCCGCTGATGAAACATACAGTAACAGAGAACAGCCATTAAATGGGCGAGCGGTAAAACCGAGTTGTACAATGTGAGGGGGGCTTGTTGTGGCACATCCCGCTCTCAGTCACACACACACGGGCTTGTTCATTATCATCCCCTCGCTCGTGTTTGTGTTTTGCGACTCCTCGCCTCCAGACATGGCGGCTGGGCTGGGTGCATTGTGGGGCATTTGTTACCTGAGGAGAAGGTGACAGGCTAAAGGGGGGATTGACTGGCAAATCTCTGTCAATGAGGCAATAAATTGAGGTTTTGCTCAGGTTCCAGACAAATCTCATCAACATTCCTCTCAGCATTTATATAATCAGATTTGGAGGAGGTATCGATAATTGACAGGGAGCCCAATTTCCAGAAGCTGGGCAAAATGAGGTGTAACTATCCATTATTGAAATGTCACACAACAAAAAACAGCACCTGAGCTGTTTGCTTCTGGTGAGCTGTAAATGTTTTCTGGTCAAATTCTTAATTCCTTCTGTTAAAAAAACTACCGAGCCACCGAGGCTTAAATGAGGCTAAAGTCCACACATTTAGACAAATGAAGTTTTAATTGTGGTAAAGTATGCAACAGTATTAATCTACATTTTCTGCTCCCAGGGGCTCGTCTCGTTCCCACTTTGCTTCTCCCTCCTCCTCCTCCTCCTCCTCCTCACCCTCCTCCTCTTCGTCTCAGGAGCAGGGCTGATATAATGGGCTTGGCTAGAATAAGCAATGGTGCCGTGCTCATATATATCTCAGCGCCTGGGTAATTTCAGCTCACTTTATGTGTCCTCGAGGCTGCGTCGGGCCCCGGCAGACCCATAGCTCCTTTATGTAACACCCAGGAGAATCTGCCCCCTGCACAGGTACAGGCCTTGGAGAAACAAACACCATCAGTAACCTGTCTGCTGTGCACCAGGCTGCCAGGCCCACCTTCACCCCTCCTCCCCCTCCCCCTCTTCCTCTTCCTCTTTCTCCAATCCATCCGTCCTCCTCTTTTCTCTTTTCCCTCTCTTTCTGCACCCCGCAACCTAATCATCACCGGCCCCCATTCCCATGATTTATCGCTCCACACGCTGCTGAAAACCAATAGATCAGGCTTGCGGCGGGGGGGCCTGGGAGGCAGAGAGGGACAGGGGATGGGGACGGTGGCAGAGGGGCCGGATGGGAGGGGAGGGGAGGGAACCTGGAGAAAAACCCACCTATGATGAAGTGCTCTGTGATGCAGAGGAAAAGCAACAGCAACATCACAGCTCGCAGTCGGCGTCCTGCCGTCCCTCTGAGCGCATTCCTCTTTCTTCCTTTACTCCATCTCTGCGCAGCCCTCTCTCCTGTGTCCTCCTCTGTGTCTCTGTTGTTCTCATCCTTCTTCTCCATGAGGAGCCCCCTCCCCTTGTTTTAGCCCTCACTGTTACTCCATAAGGGCTGAATTTCAACATTAGCACGGGGATAATTTCTTCAATTAGTTTGGATCAGCAGTCTGTGCTCAGTGATCGCTGACATGGAACAGGGACATAGCGAGGATTTTAGAAACACTGGAGTGATGAGTACAAGTTCTCCCCAGTGAACCACCCGGAAAATCATTGTTTATACTCCACAAAGCAACGCAGTCAGAGCCAATAGCAATACTGTTCTTTATTAATTATTAATCATTTTCTATGCCATCATTGTCAAATTTAAGTATATCAAGTCTAAACCTACTGGAATCAGTCATGCGTGAGCGTTTAATTGCACAAGTGAATCCGCAATAAATTCCCAAAGTAAATATCACGGACAAGACCTCAGTGTCTGCAACGGCAGCTCCAGCCCTCCTAAGTGTGGAGATGTGGGTAAATTAGCGGTGGTCAGCTGTTAGGACGTAAAACTGCATCGTAAATGTGAGTGACCACTGACCCTGGTACAAGCTCAGCCAGTTTCTACCAGAGATAGAGGCCTGTAAAATCTGTTCAGGTGCTTATCCTCTCCTAATCCTTTCAACCACTTGTTAAAAGCTATAGCTATAGAATATTCTCTGTACGCAGTTTTTTCATATGATTGAATAAAGTTGTATTTTATGGACTATTCTACATTTATTTGAAGTCAATAAATCAGTTAACATATTTTAAATCCCTTGCGATATATATAAATGTGATATTTTGATCCATATTCATGATGTATATGGAATAAACATAATATATATATATATATGATATAGTATATGAAGATGAGCAAAATCAGACTCCTGCTAATTTTTGTTTGCAAAGATTAAATACCAGAAGTTTAAATGAACCTTCCTCCATTAACACTGTGTACCGTCAGAGATCTCAACTGCCACCTGAAAATGTCACCATGCTTATAGTCTTAAAGCTTATCCTTCTCCAGAAATCTAAATCAGTTTGTGTGAAATTGGCTTGTGAGTTACTCCAAGCAAGTTCAGAAAATTGTGACTAAATGAGGCAATCATAGGTAATCAATCAATCAATTATCAAAATAGCTGTTCATGGTTTCCTTTCAATCAACTAACTGATTCACTGACAGTTTGTTTCAACACTAGTGTGACTTCAAAACGCCTAAGGAGGAATAAACAATGAATTTAGTTCAGTTTGCACAGTTCGTTTGAGTGTAATAAACCGTGTGTAGTTTATCGTTCTGAATTATGAGCTGTCTGTCATCTTTACATGAAACCTGTCCATCTAAAAGTGGACATGTAGAGTAACAGAATAAATCCTGGCCTTGGAAAATGCTCAGAGTTGTTCAGGTACAGCCAAATACTTGACCCAGCAGCCACCTGTCCTCTGTGTTTTCACAGCGGACACATGGTGTCAGTCCTCAGAGAGTACACTTCATTACAAACATAGATTGGATTATGTCTTCCAAAACAGACTGACCGTGTCCAATCACTCTAGTGCTGCTTTGAATGAAGAATATTCACCTTATGTCTGGACTGGTGGGTCGGGAAGGCTCACACACACACACACACACACACACACACTCAGAGACTGGTCCTCCTGGGGACTGGTACACGGGGCTGACGGGGAAACACGGGGGCATAAAGAGAAGCGAGGGGGGAGCGAGAAAGAAAGAGAAATGTCTTTTAAATGACATCCCCATTGTGAGCTGGAGCAGGACGATGGCACTTTGCAAAACTGCTAACAATGAGCACAGGAGAAATCCCTTATCCTACAGGGGCCCGGCAGCATGCTCTCCATTACCATAGTCATTTAAATACAGTAATCTCATTTTCTGCCTCAGCCGAGGGGGCATGCTAAATTTCCCAGTGTGAAGGGAGGAGAGAGGGGTGAGCATGGCGTCCAGGGCATGCAGGATTAGTGTGTGTGTGTGTGTGTGTGTGTGTGTGTGTGTGTGTGTGTGTGTGTGTGTGTCAGAGTTTGTGGGGTTTGTAAGTGGCAGCACACTGCAAAAAACTCCATCTTACTTTGGTCTCATTGTTCTTGTTATGGCCATCAATTGATTGGTGATAAACACTGTAGTCACAAAGTTGATTGCTAATACATGGAAATGCACTTTCATCAATAAACAGAAGTCTGATGGACAAGCAGGAGCAGTCAGGCCTAGGGACAAACTTGTAGGTCATCTGAACTTATGAGTTAAGTCTGGAAGAAAATAAAGGCAGTAAAATGAATTCAAACTGATAAGTTGGAAACATCCATCACAGTTCTCCAGATGAAGGATTATAAATGACATTTTGGCTCATCAGGCTTAATTGTTGGCTCGTTTTCAACCTGTCTGGCTGATCATACTTTTTCATTTTTGCAATATGGTTGTGTTCCCAAATCTCAGAAATGACCGACAGTCCAAAACCCAAACATACTCAGTTTACAATCACATAAAACTGAAAAAAGCAGCAAATCCTCATAATTGAGGAGCTTGAACCAGAAATTACTCAATTAAAGGGCAACTCCACCAATTCACTATCGCACCTCCATAAAGTTGCAGACTCATGAGACACAGATTTAAGATTAGAATCGTCAAAATCAAAGAAGCCTAAGTCCAGATGTCTTGACTTTTAGTTCCAGGTAAGAGTTAAACTTCAAAAATGCTTAATCCTACAATTCCCATAATGCAACCAATAGCCTCTTTTCATTAGAAAATCACTGCCTGGTAAATGAAAAGGGTTCCCACTTTATAATTCAGGCTTTCTGTTATACAGATGTAGTCTTCAGTCTTAATCACACATAACCCTGAAGACATCATCAGGGGCCATTACGTCAGACTTTACATCATATATTTGTTTTCCGAAGCTGCGTCTCCTCAAAGTAAACTAATCCTGAGGTGAGCAAATTGTTGGAGTTCTCTTTTATCGTTCTGTCAATCAAATCACTAAAATCAAATATCCTCTTTCTTTATTCTTCTGGGTTGACCTGCTTCATCCTGTCTCGTTTCAAGAGACCAACACTCACTTCGGGAAATTTCTTGAAACAAGTTGACGTGTCGAAAACCAGCAAACACAATTTTTAGGACTTGATTGACAAAAAATGACTTGATGAGGGTGAACATTTCTTGCAGTGCAGGTGTCTATATGCATGAGCAAGAGTGTGCGTTTCAGGAGGGGAGGTGGAGTGTGTGTGTGTGTTGTATGTGTGTGTTTGTGTGTGTGTGTGTGGGCGTTGGTCGGGGTTGCTGCAGCAGCTTTGGGGATATCATATCAGATTGAACAACAAAAGAGGAGCAAGGGAGAAAAAGCTGTTTCCACACAAGCTGTTTTCATTCTTCTCCGCTTCCGGTCCAGTGGAACAGTTGATGAAGTTTAAATGAAGCAGAATTAGGAGATCAAGCAGACACGGGAGCCGGTGTTGATGGTATCTGCGATGCCTCCCCTCCCCACCCCACACACACACACACACACACACACGCACCCCCGCACACCCAGGAGGATCGAACCGAGGGCAGCTGACCTGGATGAAATCGAGAGAAAGAGAACCGTGGAGGAAAGGAGAAAAAAAGGGCATGGAGGAGGAGGAGGGGGTGGGGTGGGTGGGAGAGGGGCTGAGAGAGATAAGGGGATGAAGTAATCTCCTAAATGTGATAATCTCCAATCACCTCTAACATCAATTCTGTCAAGGCCTGGGTTAATGAGCTCACAGCCGATCAAGCGTTATGCACCGCCAGCCCCACCACCCCCTGATTCTCCCTTTCTCTCCCTCGCAGTCGCTCTCATCATCATTGTTGTTCTTTTGATTTAATCCCTCTTACTTCAGCTGATTTGAGCAAGAGGGGAAAGAGGGATGGAGGGAAGGGAAAAGCCTATTACCCAAGCTCCTCTGCTCTCAACTATCTAAATGCTAACGATGTGAGGGGGCGAGAGCGAGGAGGGAAGGAGGGGAGGGTAGGAAAATGATGATGGGAGGAAGGCATCGAGGGGAAATGGAAAAAGAGAGCACGAGTGTGTTGGCAGGAGAGGACAAGACGCAGCAGAGGGGGGCTAATCTGCTGTTGCTCGGGGTCTCCGGGAGCAGTTTGGTTATTTTGAAAGCAGGTTAGCTGAGGAGAAAGCCCAGCGTCCTGTGTGCTGACCTTCCATCCCCGGGGTCAAAGCACCACATCTTGGTTCTTTACTTCCTCTTGAACAGTTCTGACACACCAACACCAACATCTCCTGCCTTTTTTTTTTTTTTTTTTTACCTGCTTTCACTTTTGAATTGATTAAAACACAAGGGGAGTGTGTCTGCCTGCTGCACAGAATAGATTTATAGAGTTATAGATTTGATTCGCTTTGGCTGGTGTAGTTGGTTGGAAAAGACTGGGGTAAAAGCTGTGGGTCACCTTGAACTGAGAGTAATGTCTGTTTCGATCTGGTTCTCTGCGGCGCACCGAGGGACCGGAGGCATTTTCACATTGTTTCATTATGAGTTTTTGCTCCTCGCTCTGCCTCCTGAACAATTGTTTTCTTAGTTAGGCTTCTTGATACAGTACCCAGAGGCCCCTAAAAACAACTGAGTAAATATTTGGCAATTGCTCGAGCTGAAATGATGATTATGAGCCAAGGTTTGGCACGACCACAGGATGCAGTATCTGTGCCACCACAACTCAAACCTACTGAGCTTTAATTGGACTACAAATTCTCCAAAGAGAGCACACGCAATCCAGTGTTTCCCTTGTTTAATTTCGCTTTTGTGAACTTTGCAATTACACGGCGGTAGGTAGCGAGGCACCTGTGTGTCACAAATTAATTGCCTTGCAAGTTCGCATGGCAGCTTGGCTAATTTACATGGCGATATGAGCGAGAGAAACACAGCGCAATGTGCCATTCCTTCAGCTGTAACAATCATTTTGACTTGTTTTCGCTGCCTGGCACTCAGCATTTCAATTCATCTCAAATACACAAGAACAATGGGAGGAATTTGCTCGAAAACACACACACACTCATTGGGCTTGTTCGCGTCTGCCTGAGAAGCACAGTTACTTATTCTGTGCATAACAACTCTACCCCTCAGATTCTCCTCTTTCAAGAATCCCATTTGATTTGATATTGGCCAATGAAATAGTAGAGGGTGAGAGGCAAGTGAACAATCAATCTTTGTAATGTGATCCATGGATTGAGCGCGGTGAGTAAATGTTTGCACAGGCAGCCATCCAAGCCTGCAGTCAAACGAATTCTGCAGAAAAGGAATCTATCCAGGGCAGGCCTCTCTCTTTATCTCTCTCCTGCCCGACAGCAGCAGGTTATCAAGCACATTATATTCCAGCGCTCTGTGCATTTTTCATATAGGCTCGCCTTTTATGTTTTATGTACGCCAGCTCAGGGGAGAACAGCTGTGTGGGCGCCGCATCCTCTGTAAGTTTAGAGGGAGAGAGAGAACTCATTTCAGTGGGAGAAGTGGAGCAGAATGCCAAACGCAGCGAGCGCGGTACCTGCGAACAAACAGGAGCTGCAGACCAAGGCCTGCCTCAGCTATTACATTACCATAATACACGGAAACAACACCTCGCATGCTGTTACTGCAGTAATTTGAAAACAGATTGACAGGATTTACAAGTTCTCAGCTTATCTTCGCTGTGACCTCTGTGACCTCTATCTTCACTGTCAACTTTTGGAGTAAAGTCATATGTTGGAGGCTTATTCACAGTTGTTGCAGACTTTTCCTGGATAATCTGGTATTATATATAATAATGTAAATTGATTTTTTTTTTTCTTTTCATTTTGCATTTGATTCTGTGGAAATGTAGCCAGACTAAAACAAGAAAAGAAGAATATATATAGTGTGATTTTATAATTGACCTTGCTTGCTCTTTCATGCAGAGTTGATAAATCCCCTCAGGCTTCTCCTGTGACTGTCAGTCTGTTAGAATATAATACACTTCTTATATGGAAGATCTCATTGGGTGAAGCGCCACAGTGGTAATAGAACAACAGCTCTTTGAGACACAGACTACATTGTAGATCAGTTTATGTGCTTTCTATAGGAAACTTAATACTTTTGTTTCTGCTAATGTCAATAGAGGATCAGTGAAAAACAAATAAATGTAAATAACAACATACGACCTGTAGATTATAGGTTTAAAAAATAAAATATACAAGGGTTTGGCATTTTTCTTCACACAGTTTAAATGAATCTTTATGTTTCAATATAAGATTATACAACATTTCCAGATTAAAAAAAAAACACTATTAAGTGTTTTTCACAGGCTCTTATACAAATATGTTTAAATGAATAAAAAACACCCATACACTGACATTAATATAGTTCATCCACTATTGAAAAAAGGCCAATTAGCTTTTATCAATACAATTAGCTGAACCTGGCCTATTTTTTATTCATCAGTTAAAGCAAACTAAAGCTTTATAGCGACTGCCTTTAGATGTCTGAACCTGTCTAAGTCTGAGTGTACTGGCCTTCTATTAAAATACGCAGAACATCATGACAAAAGACAAAAAGGAGCTATTTTAATGCATAGCTCTTATCTGGGCGAATAGAAGTGAATTAAAAATAACACTGAGTGATTTAGACCCTTGTCAAACACAGTTTTAGGATATTTGACCTCTTTGAAGCTTCAGACTGGTCAAAGCGAGATGAGGAATCCTCGAACGTCACCTCAGAGACTCTCACTTCCCACAGACTGAGCTCCTCTGCTGGAGACAGAGGGTGAAACCTTTTTGTTTAGAGGGACATACTGCCACCCAGTGTTACAGGCTGTGAGGCAGGAAAAGCTGCAGTTCACTCAAGTTTGTCCATTTCTCCAGTCCAGCCCCTTCACTTCATTCCTCTCCGCTTTAATGATCCTGTCTGCTGTTCAATAAATATATTTATTTCACATCAGACAGGATGTGATGCTATAATTACATGGCTGTTCCATGTCATTATGTAATTATGGTATAACCTACTGAAGTCATAATTATACATGATGAAATTAATTGTCTCATAATTATGCTACAGTTATCTCATTATTATAAGATAAGTCATCTATACAATATGAAGTTTCATATAATATGCTAATCTCATAATTAATAAATCTTGTGTAATATGTCGTATAATATGACTTTGTGATACGCTCATTACTGGAATAGCTTCATGTCAGTGAGACAAACAGTATGACATCATAGAGGGGGAGTGCAGGGTTTGGTGTCATGCAGTATGTTCGAATCTAGATGAACAAACATCCTCTGCCCATCAATCAGTAATATGTCTGCCATCTTTCTATAACCTGCCTGCCACAGTGAAACCTTGATGGTTTCAGTGTCTGTGTGTGACAGTTGCCAAATGGCTCCTGTGAGGCCTGATCGGCTCACTTGCAAACTTCCATCTGTTGGTAGAGATACCCCTGGTTGTATTTTGACAAACTTAAAAAGTGTGTGTCACGGCTTCACTCCTTACACTTGCATGTCATGTTGTCTTCAAATTTTGGAAAGAGATACATCCTCTTATTCAGTCATGATATTCTTAACATCGCACTGATGGTCAGACAAGAGCTGCTTCGGCACCTGTTGGGTTTGCTACAACTTAGTTGAATGACCATTGTTACACGATGATCACGAGTTCAGAGTTACACTGATCAGTCACTGTTCACTCATTTAGGTGCCATTAAAACCTCACACAAGACTGATCTGATATTGACATGTAGGGAAGTACAGAGCTGTCCATATATTAATGGATCGCATTAGGTAGATTGAAACCCAGAACCCTGAACTGTATATAAAACAAACATCAATGTCCCGCTCTCAGTCTGTTTTTCATAGAGCAGGAGTTCTGTTTTTGACTCCTCAGACTCTAATGTAAAAACTATACAACTGATTCTATTCATAAAGAAAATTTTCTTATTCAGTGTAGTTAAAGCACTGTTTCTCTTTCAGACTGAGTCGGACCTGTGCTCAGCGCTGACACTGTCAGCAGGCAGCTCACTGGAACCACCTCAATGACCCCTAGTGGCCACTTACCCAATCACTTATCAAACATCTACTGTATAATCTACATCCAGGATATTTACAGAAGACAAAGCCCCCACTGATGTCAGATTTCACATTTACAGACTCATGTTATTCATGCCAGCTGCACTTGTTGTCTATTTTTGGATTAGCACCACAGAATTGATTTTACATGCTCAGTTGATGTTCTTTGATCAAATCTGTGAACCCTAAATTTCGTCATAAGTGTGTGTCCATCTGCCTGAGATCCTGAAAACACAACAAAAAATTACACAAACATTACTGTTTTAATACAGTAAAACCCTGAATTTGTATTGCATATAACATGGATTCATTTACATGTGCCAATTGCATCCAGAGTCTTCTGCATGTAGATCTGAAGCATGGTAATCCAGAACTGTATGACTTTGTACTGTGTACTACATTGAACTAGTTTCTTTAAGCCCTATCTGTGCATCTTCAAAGATCTGAGTAGGCAGCACAGACTATTTGGCTCTTAATTGATTCTTTTGTTCACCGCAATCCCCATCAGCATGAGGCTGAGCTTCTATTATTGACCAAGAAAGAAGGAGGGAATGTAGAAATTGACAGACAGAGCATGAAGAGAGATAGTTAGGGATGGGGAGCGATAACGAGGAGGGCAAAGTACCCTGTAGGCTTAGCAAAAAGGGTGGATAATAGGGAGCAAGTGTGACCGCAGATACAGTAGCCTATCAAGTGAGAGTGAAAAATGGGGGAAGGATTGGAAATGAGCGAATCATATGCTGTAACTTATCCTCCCAGTTCACCAGAGACTAGAGACACTTTGTTTTAGAAGCAGAAAAGCCAAACTCCAGGTAGCCGCAGGGGGATGGGAGGAGCATTTTTTCACGCTTGAGAGGGTCTTTGCTGTACCTAACTGGCCACACTGGCCACCAGTCCTGTACACTAGTCCCAGCTTGGTGCTTTGTCAATGTGCTGTGACTAATCCAGGAGGGGTCCCGCATTTTCTCTCACCCTAATTAAAAGAGGATTAGATGGGATGGAGCGCTAGGCCACTCCAACATGCATAGCCACCATCCCTTTTGCTTTCCCAGGATAATCGCACTCACTGGAATTGCCTGGATTTTCTGCGCAGGCCACCACCTGAACTCAACGAGCAGGTCTCCCACTGAAATGGTTGGAGCTAAGACTAGAGGGGCTTACAATATATATTGGTACAAAAAAGAGCATTGAAGCAATTCTCTAACTGGTGTCTATATATGGTCTATACACTGTAAATCTGCTTCATCTCCAGTGTTGTATTTCTTAACTATGATTATTAACATTTTCAGCAGTGGCTATAGCATCTTTTGTATCATTTGTACATGCACTGTGGTGATATTTAAAGTGATTACATTGGCCTGTTTATTTTCTTGAAAATGGAAAATTCAAAAAATTTCCATCAGTCTGACAACAATTTATTTTGATATAGGGACAAAATTGAGTTTAGGTGCCTTTACCTTCCTTTACACCCCAATAAAAATGACCTTATTGTCACTAATGAATAAATTAACATTTCAGCTACATCTAAAGTCTAAGTCAACGAAAGAAAACAATACAAAGTACCATTTGGAAGATTTACTGAATTAAGAAATCAAGCAACTCTTAGCTATAAAACTGTATCTCAGCAGATAAAATAGGACTAACTGGTTTGTTCTTCAGACAAAATTTGCCCTGTAAATTGACTTTTAGGCAGCTTGACTTTATCCAGCCCTGCTGACAGTTACATGTAAGCCCCTTTTATACAGAGATCCCACTATATTGCCATTAAGAAGACCCTTTGTTATGCTGCTTTTGCTTGTTTACAATGAACCAAACAAAGCCAACATAAAGCCGCCCTAGTGTGTGATTTTAACTAGCATGCCTGAATCAGAGGCGTGACGTTTAACACAACAGTGTCAGCATCCTGTCCCGCCATGCTGGCTCTCCCTTTCACACAGAAGTCGATCCCGCTCTGTGACGACCTCTGCTGTCGGCATAAAGACAACAACAATGCTTCCCTGGTGAGAACAGTGAGGTGGAACGTTCCCGCCTTGAACAGGCGCTACAAAGACTACTGTAAGGCTAATCATAGCTATATTTTCATCCAAATACAAACTATGATTTGTTTATCTGTCATCTGATTGACTTGAAAATAATTGAAAGGAAAAAGAATATTCTGTTAAAGGTTTTCAAATTTGCTAAACTATATTTGAACTCATTTAGAGTGAATTTTTGGCAACACACATCTGTGAAAGTTTCCACCTCTACCTCCAATGACTCCCATGACTAAGGTTCTTATTGTGTTCTTAATCTTCCATTTGTTGATGCTTCAGATATGTCCGAGTGCATTTGCTTGTTTTCCACAGTGATGAAAAGCCTATACAGTATGTAACTTAAAACACTGCCATGCTCATAGATGTTTTTCTGATGTAGCCATTTCAAATCTTCAACGCTCTTTGTTCACTTACCACAAGTGAAGTGACAAATCAAAAAGCACATAATTTGTTATTTGGTGACATTTCTAATTTTTATGTTGTATACAAACAGGTGTGGCTCCAGGTTACCAGAATCAGAACATGAACAACACTGGTTTGCAATAGCTTTGCACTTACAAAGACAGAATTACAATAGAAAGTTAGTTTGGAGGGTTATTAATGGAAGCTGCTGTCAGCTGTTAACTAATCCTGCACTGGCTTATAAATAGCCAGCTGAGATGAGCTAGTTTAAAGTGCTGGCTAATTTAGCTGCCAGCTGCCACAGAGAGGAGTGCATCACTCCCACTGCATAGTTGGTATCTGGGGAGGCCTTTTAAAAAAATGACCTCTCAGGCCTCTGAGTGGCCCCTGTGGGTGTAGGCCACAATATATTCTCACGCTCATGGACAGCTTGATTAGTCAGTGGGAGTTTGCCACTGAATATAATCATCCAGACTGTGGCACAAGACAAATATGGGAGAATATTTCTGTTGTGGCAGCCTCTTGTCATGTGGCTTCCTCTTTTACATGTCTGTCTCATTTGATAGGCTACTGTCCACATCGCTTTTTATTTGCAGCTTGATTTGACAAAATAATCTTAACTGAAAGTCCACTTAATATCTTTTCCCAAAACGTTCAACCACATCTCACTGTCATTAGCATTTTTTCTCCATTTATATTTGTTATATTCCCTTTTAGTTGCTATTAGTTAGCTTTTATAAAAGAATGGCTTCATGTTGCTTTTTAAAACTGCATTTGAAAAACTAATTTAACTAAATTTAACTGATTCTGTTAAACTGTTATTAACGTTTTCGATTAGTCTACGACTTTAACAGGCTGAGCCGCGCCCACTTCACGGTGCCTGGAAAACAACTTACTGCGTCACAGCCCCTACGAGTCAATACTCAGGGTAACAGAGACCATCGTACCCAGCAGCAACTCGCTGGACCGCGTTCCCTCCAGTACACTTAGCTCTAACACTGTTACATATTTTGTTTGGCATTAACCATGGACAATGAAGACCGTGCAATGAAAGAATCCAGAAGACGGGAGCGTCAGTCAGGTAAGGACTTGCTTACTTCACACGGGCTGCTGCTATGGGCAGCTTGGCTACAGAGGCTAGCATTTACTAGCTATATGTTCAACGGTTGAAGCACAAATGTGAACACCAGGGCAAAGGTTTTTGACTTTTCCATAAACAATACATATCTTATCACCTGGTGTGAAAATACAACCGTTAGCAGGAAACACTGGTTCATGTTAGCTAAGTCTGACCAACCTAAAGCTACCATTGGTCAGTTAGAATGTTCCACTCACTAGCAAGTTAAAGATAATGGTAGGGTAACGAATTAGTTTTGACAACAAATTTGTCAGTGCGATATAAACACTTTAAACTGCCAACTTAGTTAGCGTTATAGCCGATATTAACTGGATTTACCCCGAGGCACAGAGTGGGATCAGTTTGAGAAGCCCTATGGTAATCAGAATCGATTATTTCAGTGACGTAGTAAGGAAATAGGCGGACGGTTACTGATATTATGGCACCTAACCATGAATTACTGAGTTACTGACTTTTCAGTGAATGCCTAACTGTAACATTGCTCTGAGTGATTCAATAGCATTCTGACCTCTAACTTTGTCTGTAGGCTCAAGCAGGTATGGTATACGTGATATTGAAGGTATGGATCTCAGCCATTAATGGTTGCATGTCACTTACAAAGTAAACACTGAAGGCAGGGCGGATGATGGGATTGCTAGTGTCTAGCCGAACAAATCCACAGAAGCAGTGGGTGTGGATGGAGGTGTCATTAAACCTAACTAACCATATACATGTGTAAGTGTGTGTCGTCAGAGATGGATGACAGCTGGAAGTGTAGTTAGTTTAAGTTCTGTCCGAATGAATGAACTTGCTTTGTGATGTTTTAAGTGCAGTGTTTATTTACAATTTCCAACAGATACTTTGAATCAGGTGAATTTATTGCAGCACATGTATTTGTCTTCTTCCCTCCCCAGCTTTGGAGAATACAGACTCTGACATCGGCTTGTGTGGCTGGATGTTGGTCGCGTTGTCTGTCCTTCTCATGCTGGTTACCCTCCCCATCTCCATATGGATGTGCATTAAGGTCAGCTGCTTGTCAAGTTCAGTGTTTATTTTCCATTGTTCTAGCAAAGCTGACTGGTATGGTCAAGTATAGTAAATTAGTGAGGATGGCCCCCTCTGTAAATTCAGTGTTTTGGAAATTTGAGAGATTGTGCTCCAGACTCATCCCCTATGTTATTTATTTATTTAACAGCCAATGGAAGTTGTGGAACCATTGTTGTGCATTTATTTAATTAAAAAGCATCCTCAGTCAGCAGTGTAAATGCTCTTGTAGGGAAAAGAGAAGACTCTTGCACAAGCCGATTTTGTGTTTTTTCCCTGTACACAGATTGTGAAGGAGTATGAGCGAGCCATTATCTTTCGCCTGGGGCGAATTTTGCGAGGAGGAGCCAAAGGACCAGGTCAGAAACCATCATTGTTTTATGTATACACCTTCATATATATTTGTTTTACTCTATCAACATCTTCAGTTCTTTTATTGAAATGTACTTCAGACATGATAAAAGAGCATTTATTTTCTGGTACCAAAGGGTTACATTCAGTACATATATTTAGTATGACCTGCACTGAGCACAGAGATCATGCCAGTGTTGGAGAGTGTGTGCCTCCTGTTTGTTAATTATATCAATTTGCACAAGGATTATCTGTTTGTGTTGAAAAACAACATCAGTCATCATCTTGAGACCAAATAAGATCATATGAGAAAAATTGGTTACCTTGATCTTTGCATGTGATTATGTTCAGCTTTACACAATATTTCTTGTGTGCTGTTTTTCCACTTAGTGCATTGGTGTCTCAGTTTTAGTTAACACTGACCTTCTACAACAGAGACCAAGCCCTGGTCTGTCATTGTCCAGGCCGAACTCTAATTCTGGGGTGTGGTGACTATGCTTGAAAGAATAGTGAGAGATCACATGACCAGCTTCAGATGATCTTGCCAGTCCTTGGTTGGTAATGCAATTAGATTCCTGATTTATGGCTCCTTTTCCCAGCAGACTTAATGACGTAGGCTGCTATGATAACTCTGAGGTTCAAAGAGTATGCAGATGTATACAGTGCAGACCATAAGTATTTGGACAGTGATCAATGTTTTGTTGTTTTGACTCTGCACTCCATCACTGTGGGTTTGAAATGAAACAGTAACTATGAGGTTTGAGTGTCAACTGTCAGCTTTAAATTAAGGGTGTTTACATCCACATCAGTCAAAACATAGCAGGAACTGTCACCATATACATACACACTCCTCCTACTTTAGGGAGACTACAATCATTGGACAAGTTAACATAAATTCATGTGATCATATTTAATGTTCAGTGTCAAATTCTTTCAAGGCAGTGACTGACTGAATGACCTACAGACATCAGTATTACTTTGGTATCATCCCTGCAGATGCTTTGCCACAGTTCTACTGCAGCCATCCTCACCACTTTCTTGTCTCAGAGGCTTCAGTCTGCTCATCAGCTGTGAAACACATGGGCAGCTGCATTGAGGTCATGTGACCACTCTTTGGGCCAAAATGGCTTGTCAATGGTCGCCTTGTCAGTATGTTTAGGCTCAATGTTGTGAACTGGTGAGGGTTAGTGTTTAAGGAGAGTCCTACACTTTTCACCAATATGAATTTATTCACTCTCGCCCTTAAAACTGAAAGTCAACACTTTACTTCATTGTCATTGTTTTATTTCAGATGTGATGTGCTGAAGAACAAAGTAAAACAATAGTAAATACAGTCACAACACTTAAAAACAATGCAGTACTAAACCTGTACTATGGGTGTTTAGGATTTGTTCCTCAGGAAGAAAATTTTAGCTTCAGCCCAAAGGATACTGGATTTTTTTCCACTGTTAGCCAATATTCTTTGTTGCTGCCCGTGACTTTTTTGATTTTTTGAGGTAAATTTAACTTCTAAACCCAAATTATATTAGTCTGTCGGTAAAGAACCAGTATGTGTTACATAATGTATGCATATGCTGTTCATTATATCAATTCTTATCAATTCTTATCAAATATTAGCAAATGTTAGCAAATTCTGTTACCATCAGTATTTTCTCTGCTCTGTGAGGCTGCGCTTGGGTGCTTGAGCTAAATTCTAACATCAGTGTGCTAATGTGCTTACAGTAACAATGCTAACATGCTGATGTTGAGCACGTGTGACCACATCATTGTTTAATGTGTGGAGGATATGTGTCTGCCATATGCCTGGCAATACTGCTGCATATGTCTGTCAGTGGTCTGAATGCCTGAAAGGCAGTGTATTTGTTTAAAAAAAAAAAAAAAAAAAAAAAACGCAGATTCCCACAAGGAATAATTTGCATACATATCATAATTCACTGTCTCTTTATCTTTGATTTCTTGTTTTTACTGGATCTAAAAACCAGGCAGTGTCCTCTCAAAATGCTGAAATGTGACTCCTCAGAGAGCCACCGGGGCCCTTTTATGACAGCACATGGTAATAATAGCTCTCTAACAGCAAACCTCACATTCCTGAGGCGCTTGATGAGCCAATGGCAAGGTAGAATTCAGCATCTGGTTTCCTTTATTGCCCCTTACCCTCACCCTCGTAATCTGGCTCCCTCTCCATCTACAACAGCTGTTATACAATAGTGACTTAGAACATGTCTCCATATATTTTGTTTGAAACAGGCTCCTGAGGACAGTTTGTCATAAGATGCAAAGGGTGTGTTGGAACATTTTTTGATCAACAGAAGTTTTTATTAGGATTCTTATCAGTGGAATTTTCCTCTGTGTCACATGATGCGAGAGAGCAACTTTAGCCTCTTTATTTGTCTGACGAGAACTATGTGTTGAGAATGCTGAGAATGTCATGGTGGAAACGGCACGAAGACACTGCTGTTGCCTTCGTTCCCCCTGCTGAACAGATGGCAGTGATCTCCCAATTTAATTGCACAATATCCTGAGAGGAAACGCCGCTCACAAGCCTCTAACTGGTGGGGTATTAATGTTCGCTAAATGATTGCACACCTAGCACATGTCTATTTCACTCAGGCACATGCCTAGTAGTGTTTATTGCACTAATTCAATTATTGTGACGTGAAACAGGCTCATGAAAGCTGCAAATATCTGCAGCTTTGCCTCGCTGTCAGCACAGCTGCAGTCTTACAAAGAGAGCTTGACTTGGCCTTCTGTCAGAATTTCATTCATCCCGGTGTGTTCATACATTTGTGAAGAAGCTTTCTCATTATTGTGTTTACAGTGCCTTTAGTCTTTGTTAAAACCATTTGCATTCTTGTGATTCTGCAGGGTTGTTCTTCATCTTGCCGTGCACCGACAGTTTTATTAATGTGGACATGCGCACCATCACCTTCGATATCCCACCGCAAGAGGTATGACTTGCACACTTCCAGTTCCATTAAACAGTTACATTGTCACATTCCCTGAAATTCAAAGGACATCACAATAGTTGTTCAGATTCTTGACAGAGCCTGCCTGTAATTCACTCTTTGACAAATAGATGTATACACATCAAACATTTTCTTCTTAACATGCATCAGCTTTTTCCTGTTATCTCCTCTTGTACATCTTTAATCACTGTCCTGTTTCAGGTTTTGACCAAAGACTCTGTGACAGTGAGTGTGGATGGTGTGGTCTACTACCGGGTCCAGAATGCTACTCTGGCTGTGGCTAATATCACTAATGCTGATGCTGCTACACGGCTGTTGGCCCAGACCACCCTGAGGAACGTCCTGGGTACCAAGAACCTGGCTGAGATCCTGTCTGACCGTGAGGAAATCGCACACAGTATGCAGGTAGCATACAGGAGCAGTTGTACACACTTCATAACTCAGTTCAGTACTCAGTTCATAAGTTTTGTTGTAGATTTGCCACTTGAAATATAAATATGCTGGTAAGAGTGGTTTATCTAATATGCCATATAAGGCCTGTTAGCCTTTTTCTGCATCTATATACAGCCATCGGTTCTTGTTTGGTTTGACCTTTAGACATTTAACTGTCTGTATCACCCCTGTTGCCCACATTCAGTCTCATCTTTATGTTTATTGGGGGTTTTTTTGTCCAGTACTCATTTCTGAGTTTGAAATATTTGAGCCATGCTCTTTAAATATTAAAATATAAAAACAAATAATTTGATTACATTATTAAGTTAATAATTTATGAATCAAATAAATATGTGGAGTATCGAAGGTGGCGCTCATAGTGATGAACTCAAGAAAAGGATAAATTATTAAAAAAAACAAAACAAAAAAAAACAAAAAGTGTATGCTACCCACCCAGCACCAAGCAGTATACTGAGACAGTTAGCAGCTAACTGGTGAACAAAGTCAGCCTTCTCCGCAGTCAGTGACCAGACTAGATCTGAAGAGAGCAACTTAGACTGAGATTCATCACATGTCGAGAAACACAAATTATTGCTGATGTTTCTCTGCTGGACATGTGAATAGGCAACTTTTTGTGTTGATTAATATTACTAACAAGCTAACATGTTATCCATAAAAACTTAATAAGGTGATAATATGAGGTGTGTTTTCAGCTTCTCCTGCTGCTCACAATGTGGCAAAAATTCATAAATACAGCTTTAACTAACATTTTTCACATCAAAGATAATTCATGTGGTTAGTTATACTTTGTATTTGCAAAGCTGCTACAAATAATGAATACTTTTTGACAAATGGTAACCTGGTCTATGCCCCTCAGATGTTTGGACAAGTCAAGTGGAACATTACAATACAGCCTCAGGTCGAAGCATTCTTTGTGTGTGTTACAACATTTCCATGCATCCTGGATGTCTCTTGGACATTAATGAGGCTCTGCAGAGAAGCATTCTTTCTTACTACCTGGTAAAACCGCTACAGTGTTTGCCATTCATCACCTAGACTGAATTTGTCCCACCACAGTTTCATAATGAATGGAAAGATTATTTACACTTCTAACATAACATAAAAAATCTGTAACGTTTTGATTTGCTCTGAGGCTTCTTTGTAGAGCTGTGCGCAGCGCGTTGATTCGCTCAGCCCTTCCTAGCCCCTCAGGGCGCACAGAGCTGCTATGTGCAGTGCCAGGAGTGGACTCAGTGGTCAGTCACAATATGTTATCAACTTGCCACAAATAGAATCAAATTCTGTGTGAAACACTGCACCATTAAACTAACAATACGACAAGGTGCAAGCGTGCCTGACTTTTAAAGGGAATGGGAGATGGCACTCTGATTGGTTTATTGCATGTTACGCCCAAAACACTCCCATGATTAACAAAGAGACTAAGTACATCCCTTGCGCCTAGATGCAGGCAATAATATGAGACTCCAGTAACACAGTCTGACTCTGACAGAATGGAGGATTACAGTGCCACCTTGCTTAGAGTCAGGTTTACCAGCTGCTTAATACATCTGTCACCTGAAGTGTGTTTCAATGTCAGTTAAACTAACAAACTGTAGTAAGTGTGTAACAGCTGTAAACTGAGCAAACCAGAGGTATCCTGTATTTCCATTTAGACCACAGCTGTTTGTTGCCTTTGAGCTCAATTATTTATTTATCCATTAAACTTTTACTTTCAGTTTGTATGAAGCTACTGTCAAAAATAAAATATTTAGTTTAGTTTGGTTTGTCAGTGATCAGATGTGTTTTTAGGAGAGCTTATTTAGAGCTTATTTAGTATTAGAAAAACTAGACTTGCCCATTAACAAGTTAGTGTTAGTCATGACCAAGTTGACTTTATTTGAGTCCTTTGACAAAGAGCAATTCTTCATATAAAAAAGGTTTTGTTGATTAATTCCCTTTGACTTTGCTATTTTACATTCTTCACCAGCTTTATTAGAACCCAGCACTGCGGACAGAACCTGCCACTTTTCATTACTGTTAAAGCGAAGTAACATTCATGGTGTGTCTGAGATCACATCTGCACATATGCTAATGTGCATAATGTTGTTTGTGTGTCAGCCCCCACACCAGCTACGTTCACCATCCCCATTGAAATGTTACAGAAAAACAGTTGGACCTCTTCCTCCTACTGTGATGGTTTGAAAATGGCAAATCTGTGCATATAGACTTTGATGTGTCTTGGAGCAGTGTTGAACTAAGAGGCCATTTGGAAATTAGCATGTTTTTGAATATACAGCATGTAATCACACAGGTGATAACTCTCTGGTTCAGTTGTCAGACAACTGTACAAATCTATGCAGTGATTTCCGCACTTAAATGCAGGTATTTGTTAACCAACACAGATTCCTTTGCTGCTGCATGGTGAGCTCCAATCACTGCTCAGTGGTGATACAATTATTGACAGCATGAACATAAACACAGTTGCCTTGACAAACACATTCAAGGAGCTTGCAGAACAGAGCATAGCCTCGTACCTTTCATTTTTGTTTTCACAGTAGGAGGCTTTGTCTGATTTGATTTAATAGAAAAAGAACAAAGCTCCTTTCTCCAACACCCTCACTGTACTGAGTACAGAGACCAGATTGTTTTAGATGATCATCAGAAACATCGTTCATAAGATACTTCATGTATAAAACTTAAAATAAGACATGCAATCTGCCACTTGGTAAAATAATAATTGTAGTAATATGATGTTTGTAGTGGTTACATTTTCGCCAATTTTGCTTTATGTGTACCTGGCATCACCCCTATTTGATGAACTTTTTTTTTTAAATGTAAATATAATCTAAATGTAATCTCTGTGCTTGAGGCGGAAACATTTAACCTTTTTGAGCTCCATCTGCTGGACAGTTTAGAACAAACCAGGATAGTTTTTAGAGAAGAGGGAAGAGGAGGGTGATTAAAACTTAATGACAAAATGTGGACTTACAAATGTATGTCGGATCATTCATTAACTGGGGTTAGAGGCAAGTAGTTTTATAAGGGCAAGTCTATGAGGGCCCATTAGAGTAAACGTTGACCACTTCTCTCTCTGTCCTCTCAGTCATCTCTGGACGATGCAACAGATGACTGGGGGATCAAGGTGGAGCGGGTGGAGATCAAAGATGTCAAGCTGCCTCTCCAGCTCCAGAGAGCCATGGCAGCTGAGGCTGAGGCCAGCCGTGAGGCCAGAGCCAAGGTAAGGTGGTTCTTTCTGTTTAAAGTAGGAGATTCTCTCAAACCTCAAAATATTCCCACAAGTTTGCACATCTGGGCTGCTGTTTTCTCTTGTGGGTGTTAATGAGGCCTAAAGCTCTAGTAATACCCAGACTGAAGACAGTCTTTTAAGGGCAATGTCAAGTTTGTGGAGGAACAATTATCCAAAAATACAAAAAATGAACTAACACAAGCAACATAATTGTGTATTTATACCAGTAGTTGTTGTATATCATCTCTAGATATTGGTACTGATTTGGAAAGTATTTGAAATGTCGCCCACCCTGTCTCCAGTTTATATTTCAGTGCATCATTTCCATTTATAGGTTACATTAGCTTCTATGTCAACTTTAACTCAATGATTTGAAAAAAATCACATTGCATAGCAGGGTATTAACATATTGGTCTGATCCAACTAAATAGTTTTAGTTTACAGGATATCTTTATCTTTTGAAGAAGTGATGAAAGATTACAATAGAACTTTCATCCAGTGAGCTGTGAGATCAAAGCCCTCTGTCCTAGTCATTCACCTTTCTTTCCTCCTGTTTCCTTCTCAAGGTGATCGCAGCGGAGGGAGAGATGAACGCATCACGGGCACTGAAGGAGGCGTCCCTGGTGATCGCTGAGTCTCCGTCAGCCCTGCAGCTGCGCTACCTGCAGACCCTCAACACAATCGCTGCGGAAAAGAACTCCACCATCATCTTCCCGCTGCCGCTGGACATGATGCAAGCCTTCATTAAACACTGAGTCTTCATACATGTTGTTCACATGTACACACTCATGCAACACATATCATTTACACATGCATTTATAGGCTCTATGTCCATTCAGCACGTTTCTTTGAATCTACTACGCTAACACAACAGAAACATCTTTGCGTTTGAACACACCACAGACTGTGGTCAACAGTAGAGCCCACATGCATGTATGATTTGCGCCTGTGTGAGGAGAAATAACTCCATACAAGGTGGTAGCAGCTGTCTGGACTAGTAATGAAAAAGGAAAACTGAAACATGGTCTTTTTTTATTTCATTCCAAAGTGCCAAAATATTCTTCTAGATCAATCAGAAAGCTATAGCAGATGAGCAGAAATTAAAAAGGTTATCCGGAGCCAATGGTGCCAAACACACAGCTAAATCTACACCAGCTAGACTGGTGTCTGCCAAGGACTGACCAAAGTAGGTGCTTTGCTGTAGAATATTCATTCGATTTGTTATTGTGAATTACACTGATCTCCGTAGTGCAGCTTTATGTTACACTACAAATGTAGATTTAAAGGTTCCCTGGCTGTCGGCATAGAGGCAGGAGCGCAAACCTTCTATCATCCGTTTTACTAGAGCTTTAAAGGAAAGTGCCAGCTGGATATGCAGCCTTACACCTGCGCATGCATGCACACACACACACACACACACACACAGATATCCTTCTGTTACTACTAATATCTCCTGATGATGTGGCACTTGTGCAACCACTGCCAGTATCGCCATTGTCATTTTATACCCAAAATTATATTCATGATATCCATATATTTGTGTGTGCATGTTTTTTTTAGATGTTTTAATCGGGAGAGTGAATGGAAAAAAAGCAATGACATACTGGTATTAAGATCCTTTAAGTGTTAAGTGTTTATTAAATGTTAATGTTACATTTTGAAAGCTATGAGATGAATGCACGCAAAAGTTGTAATGATGTAATGTTTAAGGTTTGTGTTTGGCAGAATTTATCACATACTAACCAGCTCCAGAGGCATCCAGAAGTCTTAAAATAATCCCTACAGCAAGTAGAGATTAGCCAGTGACATACAAATAATAGTGCAGGAACACACACACACACACACACACACATATATTCCTCTCTGTTAAACACCTTCTCTCCCGTTGTCATTACTACTGTCCCAGATTACAAGCTAAAACTTGGCTGCGAGGTCACTATTTTATGTTTACAGTGTGCTTTCTATTCATACACAGTATACTGTATGTAATTTGGAGGCTGGTGGACAAAATATTATGAACACTTCATATTCTTATAAGGTTGACTCAGCATCCCTTTTACATAATCAAAAAGTGAACCTCATCAGCCACACAGGTAGTAGTGTGTGTATTGCAGGGCTGCAAGTGGTTCCTGTCATTTTGTCCATCCCCTGGTTTATTAGTCTGCTCAGAAAGAGCAGGTACAGAAATGTATTGCAAATCTTTCAGCCAAATGCCTTAACTTACTGCCATCAATTATTTTACAGTCTAATATGACATTTCTATGCACTTCAAAATGGAAATAATAATAAATTATGGATTTTATTTATCAATTTTTACTTAAATTAGCAATATTGTATCATATCACACATGCTCTATATGTTCTCTCTGAGTATAACATAAACCAAATAGTAAGTAGATGAAGCATCAGTATCTAGTCTATGTCTGACTTAACACTACTATATATACATAATAGGGCTGCACAATGTATCATTTCAGCATTGTTATTGTGATGTGAGCATGTGCAATAGTCACATCGCTGGAAGTTAAATGCTCAAACTCAAACATGTCATGCTATAAATTAGAGAGTGAAGCGGGAGTGGATTTTTATTCTTGTTCCATCCCACTCCCACAGAAAGACCCCTATTCCTCCCAATCCCATTACAGAATAAAAAAAATCCCGTCCCGTCACAATCCCGGAAGAATGACTCCTGTCCTATCCCGTCCCATGAGAGGACTCTGACTCCATTGATGGCAATGGCATTTTTTACAGTCTCCCACAGGTTGAGCAATTCCCTTGTGGTGGGTGGCATGGCATGTAACGGATGTGCCTGCAGGGACTCAGTAGACTCAGCAGTTTAGAGGGGGAGACTGTATCACCAGGTAGCTACAGTCTACAGATGTCCCCTAAACGTCTCACATGCAGACTATCGGTAGAAGCTACAATTTACCGATGTTCCCTAAACGCATTCGGCTGCATACAGAGCAGCCTCTAGTCTCCACTCAGTTACTGCAGCACAGCAGCTCAGACAGGCGTCAAAACTGCTTCAATTTGATTGTTATTACGATTCCTGTCCAGTCCGCTCCCGTTGACTTTTTTTTCCCGGTTCTGTCCCAATCACGTGATCAATAATGAAATTGATTCTCATGCTACAGGAATCCTGTGACCCACAGGATTGCCTAAAAATTGTTAGCCTCTACTACAACTTTCTTGCAATATTGCAATGTCATATTGTGTCACATCGTGCAGCCCTAATATATACTGTATACATATGTAATTGCATTCTGTGAATTATCAGTTTTGCTGTGGGTAGTTGGAGGGTTCAAGTTTGTCACAATTGGGCCCAGGTTTAATCTGACATTGTTATAAATAGGTATTTTTCATTTATTTTTGTTCTAGAATATGACACCTGTTGCATTAGTTTACTACTGTAGCTCCTGTATATTAGATTTACTGTTACTTTGCTACAGCTACAATAAGCCTTTCATTGGGGGAACCATTCAGACCTGCTCTGAGTTGAGTTTACTGTTTTAGAAATAGGAGAGGTTGTTACATTTACTTGCAGCACGACCACAGTGTTGCTGACCACTATGCAGCTACTCTGCTTCTGCTCTCACTTCTCTAATCGTTTGACTTTCACTGAAAAGAGAAAAACCCCATCATGAAAATGAAGGCTTTGTTTTAGTATCTGCCTTGTTTTTAAAAAATGTTACACACATGAATATTTTTTTAAAGCTTTATTTAGGATTTATGGTAGATTTGTTAGTTTTTGCAGCTAACTACTTTTTTTCTACACTTTGCTAATGTTTGATATGGTTTTATCTTGATATAATACTTACATATATATATATAAACATATATAAAGACTTGAAATAAAGACCCTCTTAAAATATTTTTTTCTATGGATTTCATTCTTTCAGAAGAGCGCTGCAAGTGTTTGTAAAAAGTAGAGAAATGACACTTTAACATGTTTAATTAGGTTTTATTGAAATGATAACAAGCCTTAGGGAAACCTCAAAGTGTCACAGAAGACCTAACTGGTTGGTAAAGCAGCAAAGCATTGGTTTCCCACTGTAGCATCACACAAGCTTCCTGGGCATAAATCTGGCATTTAAAAAAAATAATAAATATAAGTGACATCTAAACTGAAGGTACAAACAACTTGTCTATAAAGGCATTCTTATACTAGAACAGTACCTTTTTAAAAAGGTTCAAAGTTGAACAGGTTAACTGTAAACTAGAGGAAAGAATATTAAGGCATTGGTTGTATTGCTTTTAATAAGCAGTGTTTGCTTGGCAGTGACTTTTCCAATGCTGACACCAAGGCTTTAAACTTGCTATATGTTTGCTGTTATTACATTTCACTAGTGAAAAGGCTTTATTGTCAAAATATGAAATAAATGAGAAAGATTGCCTTCAATAACAGTCATAGAACTAGACTATTTAGTGCAAAACCCTACAGGAAGCCTGTGTATCTGTTAAAGCTCTACTGTTATTGGTTGGTTGAATTAAAATACTGCTTTATAGACGTCTGTCCCTTTTAAAAGCACAACAAAATGTAAAAAAAAAAAAGAGAAATTACTCATTTTCAGGGCGAAGCTTAAAAAAGTCTTTATGGTTGGAGCTCGGTGCTTGCGGTGGAGCAGCAGGGTGAAAGGTCAGGGCTGACAGGGAGGAAAGCTCACAGGGCCAACTCAGCCATAGCACGCTCCAGAGGGTCGCTGGTCCAGTAGTCGTGGTCCCAGCCCAGGAACCACCCGGTGAAGGTGGGCGGCTCGAAGCCCTGCTTCATCTTGACAATGGGCGTCCTGCGGTCTCTGTTGGCTGGATCTGTCTCGATGTAACGGACCGCTGAGATGGAGAAAGGTTGGATTACTGACAGTCACATGCCACATTTCTCATAGAGTAAAGCTGAATCACAAATGCACAGAATCATGTCAGGGAAATGAAACCAGATTGTATCCAAATTTTAAAGGCCCTGAAAACATTGTCTCAGTCACTTCCTTTCTATGAGTGGTGGAATGTGATACGAGCATAATATTTTCTGCCAAAGCCAGAACACTTTGTTATTTCATATGACAGGTTTCTGTTTTTGAAGTGGGTGGGGCTCAGCTGGAAAAAGATGATGTTGCGATGTGTAGCGACAGTAAGAAGCCCTTACAGTTAAGACTGGCTTTAATGGATTCAACAAACATTTGATTCTAAATTCAATAATCTAACGTACATGTTGCTTCAGGACATTATTTATCTGTGATGAAATGGAAAAATAAGATTTAATCATCCTCAAAGAAGCTTTTATGACTCTGGGTTTATTTCTTTTTTTAGTGCAGTGTGAATATTTTCTCGAGGTACACAATTTAAATATGACCTAGGCTTTTTTTTTATTTTGAATAAGAAAATGTTAATATTTGATGGGTAAGAAAAACTAGGAATATTTTTAAGCTATAAGAGATGTCAGTTTAGGATGCCAAAGAGTATTTAGAGAAAAAAAATGGAGGAACATTCTGGCGGCGTTTTTCTTTTTCTTTTGTCACAGGTCTAAATGATTTCAGCTCATAAGTGCCACATATATAGATGTCACATCTTTATGATATGATGTTGAGCTTAAATGTCTTTACCAGATGCCATGGCTTCAGTCTTCTCTTCCTCCTGGGCCTCGTTTCCGATCCACACAAACACCTAAAAATAGGAATGGTTTATGCATATTTGTTCTTTTTACTATTATATAACTCTGCCCCTGCTCTGACTTCATATACAGCTACAGCAGTCATAGCTCCGGTTTCTTTACCTGCTCCCAGGTGTCGAGGATCATGACATCATCAGTGGCAAGGTCGTCTTGGGTAATCTCCCCGGGTACCTCCTCAATCTGAGAAGAGGACAAGGATTTGGTGATGATGTAATTGATGCACTGTGTGCAGAAAGAGCTTTGGAGCATTCAGAAGCTGGCACATTTACATTTTAGAGATAATGTTCATTGTAATCTGTCTGGTTTAAGGGGCTGGTCCACTTCTTTTGTGAAATGACCCTTTTAAATGACTTATGAAGCAGCAGATGAAGCTTAGACCAAAGACTTACGATGAAGTTTCCAGTCTTATTGGAGCAGGCGAAGAGTCTGGGTGGATGAGCGTCCATCTTGTCCTTGAGTCTGGTAGAAGTGCGATATTCTGTCTTTCCTCCTAGGATCTCCCAGAACTGATCTGTGAGGTGGACAGACACACTTCATCTGTTACCCGAGAGTTAGTTGAGAAGGAGACGGTTAGCTTAGCTTAGCATGAAGAGTGGTGGCAGGGGGAAAACACTTGTCCTGGCTCTGTAAAAAGTTTTTTTTTTTTTGTACAAAGTAAACACATGAGGTCTAATGTGTAAATTCATGAGCTGTAAAGGTGCTCATAGGTGGATTTTGTCACCTTTGAACAGAGCCTGGCTAACTGTTTACCTGTTTCTGTTCTCTGTGCTAAGCTAAGCTAACTAGCTTTCAATTTACCAGAACCACTGAACCACACAGTGCATGTGCTGTGAGACCAAAACTATGAGCTAAAACACGCTAAAAAGCTCCACAGAGCTGCAGGGCTGGTGACGTCACTATGAACGCTCCCTTTCACATTACAGTTTTTCAATTAATATGAATTTTAATCACAATGTGTAAAATAGTAAGTGCGTTAACATACTATTTTACACATCACTTACCCTCCGAAAAATTATTTCTCATACACAACAGCATGAATTTTGAATAGAGAAGGTTATAAACCATCTTCTTTAGCTCACAGAAATAAAATGTTGAATTTCTGACTGATCGTTTGTTCTTAACCATTTTTAACCCATGGGTCTGTCCATTGCAAGTATCTATCTAGGCCTATCTATCTATTTTGTCTTAAACAGCCCTCAACTGGGGCCAGTTTTTAAAGAGCAGATTGTTTATAAAAAATTGAATGTGTTGTGTTTTAGCCTGAGGTTCTATATTTGAAACTGTTAGTAAAGTATTCTGTTTTTTTCAAGCTTTAAAAGTAAATCACAAGATTACAGATAACATCTAAAGGGGTGATACAATCACTCCTTTGTTTTAATATAGATGAACATGAGCCATTAGAGTAGCTGAGATACAAAAAGAAAACTATTTAGCTTCACACAAAAGTGTTATTTTCACATCTCGACTGAACTATTTTCAGTTTGAAGCTGAAACAGAAACAACATGTATACGTGCACATATATAACTGGTATTATATTCAGTTTGTCTCAAAAGCACAAAAACATGAGAAAATAATATACTGTGCTCATCATGTTTCCTCACCAGTCTCTCCTCCCTCAGACAGCTCGGAGGCCGACACTCCCAAGATGTCACATAACTGCTGAGCTCCCTGCTTCTCTGTGTCGCTGGCACCCACTCCCACCCACATGAAGGAGTCTCCAGGGGTCACCAGAATGAAAGCGTCATTGGAGTTCAGGTTGGATGCCACTGCATCAAGCTGCGTGAAAACAGAAGCGCTGTAGATTTACATGTGCAGTTCTGATACTGCTAATGTTTCACATTGGTCGCAGTCAGGGTTTTCCAATTTATACACACACATTCAAAGTGTTTTTATTTTGAATTTTATTCTAAATTTCTTGCACTCTTACATTTATTTCATTTAATCCCCCCCCCATGATTTTCTGTGATATTTTCATTTTAGTAAAACAAATTCATGGAAAATTTACTTGACCATGTGACAATAATAAAATCAATATCTTAACAAGCCATTTAGTCTATTACAGTATTATAATTACCCTAAACAACAGGGCACTGTAGTTTTTTGCAAACATTACTAAAACAGTGCACAGTAAATGCATTTGCTAGGGATTATTTTTCAGCAGCGGATTAATACACAAAATCAGCTCTGGTAAAGTTAGAGGTTGAATGACGTATGTTCTCTTACCTCCACGGCTCTCGTGTGTCCCGCAGAGTTGGACCGCACCTGGAAGAGTCGTGTCTCTGCAGGAGCGGACTGACCTCCTTCTCTGGAAGTTCCCCCCTTGTACACCACCATGGGCTGTCCTCCAAACAGGCTCATCAGATGGGCCGGCTCCTTCCCTTGCACCACCCTCACCTGGTACGCCAACAGCACGATTAAAAGTCAGGAATGACGAGACGGTTGTTACAGTAAGTCCCCGTTGCAAAATACCTCATGCGTTTTGATGTTGTGAGTTATATTAAGGTGGTGCAACCAAATCACAGCAGACAGATCCTCCCCTTGTTGTGTCTTGTGAAATATGCATCAACAATATGTGAAAAAAAAATCTGCTGCAATCTCCACTACAGACACAAGATGGCGGCGTGGAGCAGAGCCACGTGTTCACTGTCTGTGCCACAAGGTGATGGGACTCAAGGTTTGTGAGATTAGGACACAAAGTGATGACGCAGGTCATGTCTGAAACAATGTTATGAGTCTCTTTGGTCTGAAGCTTTTCTCATAAATATTTATGGCAGTGAGGTGGAGCAGTCAGCTCTTCTCTCAGGTGTTACTGCAAATCATGATAATCCTCAGTTTCCATGAGAAAATGGAGACATAGTAGTATTCATTGAAGAGTTAACTCAAACATTGCTGCAAACAGTCCCAGCATGCGTTACATGTGCATGAAACCTGTGACTTTGATATTATACTCCTTTAATGAATTTAACATTTCAGATGTTCTGCTCCTTAAAAGAACAGCAGGTTTTGTTGAAAAACCATTCCATATTCCTCAAAATATCATTTTGGTGTCTTTACCAAAAAACATTCAAACAATACCCAGTAAAGTCAAGTTTAGTTTGACAAACTGTGAATACAAAAGAGACATTTGGGAGACAGATGTCCTCTATTTTGAAAGTGAGAGCAGGGAAACACCTGGAAAAATAATCGTGACATTTACAGATGTTTCAACACTGGACAGATTCACACAGAGTCATGCTGAGTGCAGAGTGCAGAGTCAGCACAGATATGAAGACAAGAACACGAACATGCAAATGAAGACACACGTGGGGAGTGAAGTGCGGATGCAGAACCCAGAAATGAATGAATGAATGAATGAATGAAGACTCAGGCGAGCACAGAGCCAGAACTCACGACTCTAAACGCCTCAGAGTTCACAGACTGATCTCGTTTTGTGAACTCCACTTATTATTTCCAAACTCAAATTGTGCTCATGCATATCTAACAAATATTACTGACATTGAATATCATCATAATGTCAGCTCAGGACAGAGTGTGGAAACTGGGCTGTTGTTTATGTGTGGCAGACTGAGCTGGCGACAGAGGAGGAGGGAACCTCCCATTAACACTGACATAGGAATGTCCTGTTTCTGTTTGACCCAGATGGTTTCACTGTAGATTTGATTTGACTCGTTACCGTATTGAAAGATCCAGAAAATATACATTTAAAGCCCTTTTTTAATATCAACATAGTCATATTTATCTGGAACTGACAAAGAAAGTTTTTATTGTTCGCTTCTTTTCGTTTCTGGCTCTGGACAAAATCATATGAGTCATTATGAGGAGGATGAGGAGCAAAGAAAAGGAAAGGGGAAAATACCTGAGTGGTTATAGGAGCACCAACAACCTGAGGACACAGAAAAGGTCAGAAACCAAGGAGGAAAGAAGAAGCAGCAGCCGGGGAGCCAGGAGGGAGAGGAGAGAGAGTGAAAGGATGTCAAAGGTCAGACAGGAGGTGACCGGGATGAGTGAGCCAGAGGAGAGCACAGACATAAATAACACGAATGATAAAGTGAAGATAAGCCTATGGGAACAAAGAGCAAACAGACTGAAGGAACGATGTATTTTACCTGGACAGGACCGCCGCCGAGCTCCTCATCCAGCTGAGCGCCGAGGATCGCTGAGGCCCCGATCTCATCCTGACTGGAGTCCATTCCCTGCCTGGGAAACAGTTAAAATGTATTAGCATCACATTCACACATGATGACTGGAACAAACCGGACTGTACCGCTGGCACGCCTTAAACTGAACGCTTGTTCCGTGCACCCTGTGTGTACTGTTTATTTTGTCACGCTTGGTCCTGTTCTTGTGAAATAGTCGCAAACACTGTTTTCTTTTCTTCTTCTTTTTTGTTCTTAAGCCAAATACAACAAACAAAGAAGTGCTTCTTTTTGCAGTCAGAAGGTCACCGTCATGTTTTCTAGTGCACATTTGTGGAACGTGTCCTCGTACAAATACATGTAAAAGTCTGAGGGCAAGCGGAAACCATTTTTTGCCTTCAGCCGTGTGCTAGCGCGCGTGCGTCCTCTCGTGTTTGTCATAATTTACCTTTAACTTCAAACAATCAAACATTTGTCGTTTGATATTTACTTTTTTTTTTTTTTTATCAGTATGAAGTATTAGAAACACATTTCTGAGTTCGGACTCCTTCGCTTCTCGTTCTCTCACCACATGTAGATGATGTGTCCCTGGCGTCCTCCGTGATGGTAGTTGTACAGGATGATGTAGCTGTCTCCTCCGTAGAACTGTCCATATGTGGGCGGATCCACCGGCATCTTGTCCGCTCCCTCAATACGCCAGATCTGTCAAGAAAAATAACAAAGAAATATGACTGTGAGAAAACTTAGCAAATTTATTCACATTTGCCGCTACAGGGAGCTCTACATGTGGAACACCTGCGCCCCCTGCAGGTGGGAAAGTGACAATCTTCTCACCTGTTTCTCTCCGCTGCCGTCATCCACCATGCCGTGCTGGGCGGCCATGGCGGCGGAGTCGTGCAGGGTGGCGGCGTCGAACGGCACCTTCTCGATCTTGGCGATGCTGTTGGCAATGTAGGCGATGCCCAGGCCCTCTGTCTGATCTTTGTCCCGCCAGTTTTTGAAGAATTGCTTGAAGAGCGGCGTCTCGCCCATCTCTGGCAGGATCTGCACCTGCGTGTGTTTGGGGTAACCCATCTTCTTGATGAACTCCTCCGCTGCATTCATGGACGCCTTTCGCTCGTCCATGTTGGCGTCTTTGCCTGTGGAGAGAAGAGAGTCAGGATAATTCAGTTAAGTGAGTAATATTACAGAATTGTTTTTTTAAATTGAAAATCTCAGAAATGGATGATGTGGGTATTTCAATTTAGAAACAATTTAGAAATAGAATAATAAGAAAAATAAGAATAATTCAGAAACTTTCTAATCCTTTAATCCTATTGGCTGGAGGTAATTCCCACAATGCACTGCCTTTTGCATTTGACAATTCTCTGTGGAGCAAATTATATACTCTCCCATTATTGTAACATTTTATCAAAAGAGGAATTTTTTTTTTAAATCGATGTAATAATAATAATAAAAATGTATTATTATAGAATTTCTAGGATTATGATTAGTTAATTCTAACTTCAGTTGAGTTAACATGATTAAAAGGATGACAGTTTGGTTTGTAAGCACCAAAAACAAAGCACTTGTTATACATTGTCGGAAACACGCTTATTTGATTTGTTGCTGAAAGTCTGATGAGAACTGACACCACTCATGTCTGTACAGTAACATGTGCACTGTCGTTTCTAAAGGTGTGAAGTATTTCAGCTGATTGTGGGCTCACCTTAACTGTTCAGAAAAAAACACACACAATATATGTTATACAGTGGTATCAGCTATCTGCCTGTGCGGGTGAACCACTGCTACACCGCTGCACTGACCTTTCCAGACGAAGATCTTGCCGTCGGCGCCGTGGTCCAGAATGAAGCAGTCACCGGACTCCAGGGCGCTCTGGGCGAAGGGGTTCTCTGCTGCCACCAGTGTGATGGTCATGCCCCCGCTGGCATTGGACACCTGTGAAGGCGGAGAGTTCGATTGGACGCATTCTTGTGAAAACGAACAATCCGAGGCTTTTCAAGCTGGTGAATATCAGCTGCCGTAAAATCACTTGGACATGATATTTACAGGTTGGTCACTGGAAATGTTTTTCAGAAGGAGATTGGTTTAAATGAATTTTCACATTGGGTTTATCAAAAAAAAAATTGTGTTTCCTACTCCTAAAGCAACTGATCACAATAAATTCCAGTAAACAGGCTCCTCTCACAACAAACACGGTTAAGAATCCTCTAGCGATCGAAAAGTGTCTCTGTAAATCCATGTCTCTCACCTTGTAGAGTTTGGCCCTCTTCCTGTTTGAGGCATCAGCTTTGATGTCGTCCGAGGCTCCGACAGGCAGATCTGGTTTGGGGCCTAAAACCTGAGGGCAGAGGCAGCCATTTTAACAAAAGTCTGCCGCAGTGAACCCGGAGTCGGCCTGTTCTCATCATTCACCGATCTCACCTCTAACATCTTCTCTCTCTCCATCCCCTCGTCACAGACATACACTCTGGCTCTCCCACTGCGCTCGTTGTCACGGATACCCTTGGCGACCTGTGTAGCCTTCAGCTTCTCAAAGCGGTTGCTCTGGGAGCCACACCACTGGAAAATCTCCTGTATAACAAAAAAAAAACAGAAAACAGAAAACAGATCGCAAAGAAGGTGAATAAAATCTTTACTGAAGGTGGAACTGGCAGAACTAAAGACTTCTTTTATGCTGTTGTTCTGATTAACAGATTTAAGATCTGTACAAATCTTAAATTGCGACAGTGACATATAACACAAAGACAAATAACATATATATATATATAATAAAATAATATTATAATGTATATCTAGTAATAATCTGCTCCGTCTGACTCACATCTCCCAGGTCCAGGATGAAGCAGTCTCCCTGGTTGAAGCTATCCCAGCTCACCGGCACCTCTGTTGCCCGGACAGTACGGCGACCTTTGACCTGGAGCACCCGCTGCACAGACACCTCGTTGGTGACGACATGCTTGAACCCAGACGCCACGCCCCCTTTCTGGAAGGCAAGAGTTGCACATTGAATTGTCAAAATAAAATACCTGCCTTTTAAAGAGATTGTTGCTCGCACCTCAACCAAACTGCAGTCAAAGACTGATTAAAACATCATTTTAATGGCTACTGGGAAATTTAGACACTTCACTGACAAAATAATGATGTCATAACAAAGTGAATCTTCTAATTACAGATGCTGGATGATAAAATTCATGCTATGTGTTATTACTTTTATTGAGTGCAGTGGTTCTACAGCAAAATATGAAAACATTTAAATATAATGCAATTTTTTAATGGATATTAGGAAATGTATACATGTTTGACAAAATTATATTATATCATAAATGACTTGACCTTCCCCTCTACACATATTGAGTAAAACATGCAGTTTATCATTTAAAACATGATGAAACATGAGCTTAAAAATGTTCATAAACAGACAGAAATCAGATTATCCAAGATTTAAAATGCACAAAAACAAAAGAAAAAACACAAAACACATGTGTCATAGTTTTTGCAGATAGATGTTTATCTATGTACAGACACAACATCTTACCATGTATTTGATTCCAGACTTGAAGTAGCCCAGAAAGGTTTTGGACTCGTGTCCCTGGACCTCGCGGTACTGGATGGGTTTCCCCCCGAGGAAGTCGTCCATTTGGACAGTAAAGATGGCCGCCGAGCCGCTCTCATCCTGAGTGCAGAAATCACCTGCACCAGAAGAACCAAACACGCACTCCATATTAATCCTCGTCTCATTCGATCTCAGCAGACATCCTCTGCATCCACCCAGAGAGTCACATTTTGTGTCTGACGGGTTCTCTCACTGAGGACTCGCTCAGGAGATCGATGCGCGGGACCAGCAAGGGGTCAGATCCCGGCAGACACATTAATACTTGCAACATTATTTTATTTCTGCTCACAACATGGAGTTCAGTGGCATGTGTGAGGGGTTACATCATATCCTGTTTACTGGTAAATGCCGTTTCCATGATCAGTCGAGCGGACTAAAAGCACATGGAATCAATAAAGGAAAAAAGAGCAGACTCAGCTTCTGGTTTTTATGTTTGCTCTGAGCTGAATCCTAATAAATGACCCAGTCAGACTCACCTTCTGTCAATACTTTTGCCTCAACCAGATCCCAGTTTGACTTCAAATACAGACACTGAAATCAATCAGCGTCCAGTGGAAAACTGCAAGAGTAATTTCCCCTTCTCTTCTGTTTGAGTTCAGACAATTATTCTGTCCCAGGTATGATGTAATATCTGACCGCAGCAGGTTACTTTGCAGTTTCAGATGTTACATACAAACGTTAGATCAATGTATACGGCATAGTTTGGATGTAGTACCTCCTTTTCATTTGCATTGTTCATGCTCATAATATACATATGTACTAACATTAGATTTCGATGCATTTCATGAGTGATAATAATCAACTATTCTGACTTTTTTACTTTTGATGTTCAGATTTCATTTTAGGTCCAATTTTGAATTCTGAGCTTTAATTTGAAATTAAATATTTGCTGATTTGACTTAAGTCAGGGGTCTGAGTACTTCAAACACCAAAGATAATATTCTATTATCTACTATTCTATTAAAAACAAAATCATATTTCATTCAACTTTCACAAACCGATAAACAATTTACAAAAGCACATCTGTCCTTCCCTCGTTGAAAAGAAAAAAGGCCCATCACAATTTTCCAGGCTGGTCAAAGTAGGCAGGATGTGAACATGTCAGAAAGATCAAACACAGCAGCAGCAGCAGCAGCAGCGTCGGTTCACACATCAGTGTCTGTGAGCTTACAGTGGACAGAAGTGCACACACAGTCCCTACATCACATCACATTTACAGTAAAAACCTGCAATGCAGCGACACTGTCAGGTGAAATTAGGCTCCAGGAACACAGACACAGATCCCCATGGGCTTTGCGAGTTAAACAGGGTCGTAGCTGCACTGGAAAAATAAGATCAGCTCTTCTATGTTTCGCCACACCTCCGTGGAAACCAGAAAAAATGTGATTTCATGTCTGCAGGCTGCTAAGTGGCCTTCAATCCAAAGACCTCTTTTTTTTTTTTTAGCAGTGTTTGTGGCTGTGATTCAAGTTTAAGACACAATTTCATCTGCTGTCTAGCCCGACTCATTCCCGCCTCACTGCACTCACCCAGCCAGAAGTGGAGGTCGTACTGCAGGTTCCCGGAGCGCTGTTTAATGGTGTTGAGGATGAGGTAGGCGTCTCCGGTGTAAAACCCCCCGTACAGGTTCTCTGGGACTGGCACCAGGTCGAACTTCTCCACCCTCCACACCTGGAGGCCCGGCTTCTGTCCGGCCCGATCAAACTCTGGGTGGTGCGCTGCCATCCTGCCTGCAGAGAAGTCACACACACCTGAGATTTTAGTGCTTTTCTACCCCTGTGATTATTCCGAGTCGGCGGTCAAATACTGCAGAGATAAGAGTCGTAAAGCTTCGTAATAACCTTTGAAAAGTGAGACCGGGGCTCTCGATTTATGAGGTGTTTGCTCTGGGAAACATGAAGCAACTCCCTTTAAGGCTGAGTTGTTGCCATGGATACAGAGATAAAGTTTAGGGGTTATAGTTAGATATTAATGCTCAACAGGGTGAGTCACTGTTGCCCTGTGCTCAGAGTGTTTCCTCCAGTGAGGAGGAAGAGGAAGTCCTGGCAGTAATGACTCAGGCCAAGTCATAACTGCAGATGATGGCGGTTGAAGGAACACTGTATAATTATATACAGGAGGAGAGACTGGCTATGACACAATTTTCTTTGTACTTTTGTATAACAATATGCAGACAGAGGCAAATCAAAGGAAGAACCTGCATAAATGAGTAGAAAAACATAAATGCAGATGCTTCTATACAACAAAGAAAGGCTCAATGAATCGTATGATGAGTCCTGACTCCTCAAAGATTTGATTTGAAACTACAAAGCATAAAATCCCTCATCATTAAAACAATAAATCAGTCAGTGACCTTGTGGATGTGCAGCTTGATGATTGAATTATTAAACATATGCATGAAAGGACTTGTGAAACACTGTAAACACAACTTTGGAAAGTGTCGCTCGTCAGGAATGAATGCTGATCAATCATACCTGACAGACTTGCATGACGCTGCACACTAGACTTAGACTTGCCCTTAAGGACGTAACTTAGACTTGCAGCTCCGTTGAATACCAGACAAATCAGAGTAACTTCATCACACTGATGCACATCATTAATCTATGAAGCAGTCCCAATCCTGGACTTTCAACATTACTTGAGATGGCATGATGGGATTTTTTTTGTTGTTGTTTTCTGTTTGCATGAGGAATTTCCTGTTCCTCATGCATGCAACAGCATGCCTGTCATCACCTGCACCGGTTCCCAATCACTCACATGGCCCTGATTATCCCCATAGTCATCCCTGTGTATATTTACTCCCCTGTTTCTCATGCTCTTTGCCACACTGTCTCTGTCCCCTCATGTGTACAGTGATCCTGGTTGATGGATTTTTGCCTGCCTGCTGCCCCCTGCCTGCTTTGTTTGCCTTTTTGGACTGTGTATGACCTATTGGACAGTCAGTAAAAACTTTGCCTTTGTACCCTCATCCTGACCTCCAGTGCGCTTCCCTGCATCTGAGCGTCTGATCCAACCAGCACTCTTAAACGCAGAGGCTGAGATATCCTGACTTTTAGTCTCTAATATGGTTTACACTCCAAAGATGCTGCACCCTACACTTCCCATAATGCAACTTGATAGCATCTTTGCATTTGAAATGTTTCATTAGACCTGTAAAAGTCCTCATATTTCCAACTTGACATCTCCAGCTGTTACACTGTTAGAAATGTGTCGTCTTCAAACTCAGGCGGCATCACTTGAGTAATCTTATCAGACTACAGAATCAGAAGACATCCCTGGACGTTATTGTACTCGTCAGTCACACACACTCAAACCTAAACATCCATGGACACTCATACCACACACTTCACTCATATCCAACAGCAAGAAAAACACATGGCGCCCAATCAAGAGTTTCAAGTACGTGTCCGCGCTGAGCTGGCTCACGGCCCGCTGACCTCTCATTATGCATGTGTGGATGTTTGAGATTTTTAAGATTGGAGTTGAACATCCTGTTAAGATCTTCGCTGTGGCTGTCTGGAAACTGCTTATAGAACAAGATAACAGTGAGGAAATCATCTGATTCAGCTGGTGTGGACACGTTTCAGATGTCAGTGTCAGAGAATTTCAAAGAACTGATTATGGAGGGTGGTAAAGTTCTTCTGCTGCAGACTGAGGTTTAAAATTAGTGTTACACTTCCTTTTTACTCCGGTTTGATAAAAGACACAATAACAAAGAAGGTTAGAGTAGCGCAAACAAATAAGTCCACTTGCCTTTGTACATATGCACAGACTTACTTTAAATTTTATTTGTACATTACTTGCTACTTCATATTTCGAAATATGAGAGGCAAAATAAGAGGCAAATATTCTAATGTTGACGCCACTATATCTGTAGTTGCTACTTATTTGTCACATGAAGACTGTTAAGTAAACAATCAGAGTACATCTTCTACCTCTCGTGTGGTTAAACCTAAATGTTTGCAATGTTTAGCAAACATGATGTTTACACAATCAACTCTGTGGAGCAATTCTTTGGTCGCAAGTGTTTTTGCTTACACACCCTGACTCCAACAACCTCCATATTAACTGATGCTTGGCACAGTAAACACTGCACAGAGAGCGCAAACACTTTCTCAAAAGTGAAGCTGTGTTCTCAAATTAGAACCTGACCTCTCTGAAAAGAGCCTCTGTGACCTCTCATGGTGCGCTTCTTCTTCAATATAACTCTTTTTTTTTTTTTTAAAAGGTAGCGTGCTTATAAGACATTCATAAAGCATAAAGGTTCAGGTATTACATTAAAAAAAAAACATGCACAAACGGGAGGTCATGTAGTTCAGAATGGACACAGAATCCAGTTTTCCACAGGAATGCTGCTTGGATCTGCTGCCTCTCAATTTGCATGACTAACCATCCACAATGGAACAAGAATCGTCCATTCTTCTACGTGGCCGTCTGCCCACAAACATGGCAGGAATCTGCTGCTGACCCTGGAAAAGGGAAGCGCCTCAGTATCGAAGCAACCGGGCCAACAAACGTGGGGATCCTTTTCCCCATTTCTACTCTGCTCTTATGTAACACCCAGACCCACTGCACTGTACTCTGCAGCTAAGGGGAGTTCCCACATGGAAACGTAAGTGGATCATTTTGGCAGCAACACACAGTCAACCTTCCTGATTTTTCATTCTGACATTTTACAACATTGTGGTGGCTGGCTGGAAGGTTTCTCTGATGTGAATTATTTGGATAAATATCTGACTATACATATACATATATCTGGCTAATTGGGTCACACTATGAAGACCTCACCCTTTTGTAGCTCCTTTAAACTTCATGTGTAAAATGACAGTTTGGGGTGAATGCAGTCAAAACAGTGGAAATGCAGCCAAAACAACTAAGTGCGCACAAGGTTGTGCAGAGTCTGAACTTGACGCTGCAGCATCTGCGCCTGGGTTTGGCCCGACAAAGAACAACTGGGGCTGCTGGGCAATTCCATTACGGTCATTACAGGCTGATGGAGGACGTGGAAAGCTGAATTTTCCTGCAGTAACTCTTAAGTAGCCAGGTGGAGATTTTCCAGCTGGGAAAAGCCTGAATCCTCAGACAGTCAGTCAGACAGCAGGTCTGCAGACTGTGGCCGCACACAGGCACCATCACAGAAGTTAAGCATTAGGTGAGTTAAGTATTAACAATTTTTAATCTTTAATTTATCAAGTCCTGGTATGAGTAGCCATAACACACAGTGACCAATAGATTAATAGCAGTTGAAGGGGGGATAGGGCTACATCAGCTGATTTGGTCTGTTTCTCTGCCTTCCAGAGGTGCGGATGCTGCCAGGATTTCTAAAGACTTTAGGAGGTTTTGGTGTCTTATTATCGTCTCCATGGTGATTTGGATGATTTTTGTCATTAGGGAATAGTGAGAACTCATGTTTGGGACATGGAAATGATTAGATGTGGAAACTGTGAATACTTGCATATACACTTATCAAGTGTCTTCAGACTGAGGGTGCTGTAGAGGTTATTACAATTTTATAACATGACCCAACACATTGTTTTCAGTGTTGATAGCCTGGTTTATTTACTATCCAGCACTGATAACAGTCCAAGGAATCAAATCAGGGCATTGCAGTTTGGTTAATCCTCAGCCCTTCTGTTTTCCTATGAGCCATGTTTATCACAGAACAAATAGCAAGAGTGTGTGTCCCTGTTCAGACTGGTGACTGGATGAAGTGAACTGGATTATCACAACGGTCCGGTCCTTTAGGTAACCAAAATAGGAAAGTATGCAAGACTGCACCAAAGCACTTCCTCATAGGATGTTCAGAGCACTGTAATGTCAGTACAGTAATGTACAGTACTGTGGTATTCATTCATATCTCTAATCGATCATACCAGCTAAAGACGGGGCCCAGTTACTGCAATATTTCAACTTAGAGGAAGAGCTCCAGATTTTAGAGACTGCGCCTTTTTTTCTGCGGGCTAGATGAGAAAAGATCGATACAGCTGGAGTCAAGAGGCCATTAGCTTAGCTTAGACTGAAAACAAGGGGAAACAGTGCCAGGCTAGCTGTTTTCCCCTGCCTCCAGTCTTTATGCTAAGCTAGGCTATTCACCTCGCCAGCTCCACACTTGACACACAGACATGAGAATCAACTATTATTTTAAGCAAGTTGTTTGACAATAACGAGTTTAGTCATATTAGTGACCCCATCTAGCATTATACAATAACATATGGTGACAAACTATCACTCAGTGTTTAAAATGCATCTACATGAGGTTAATACCACATCCTGCAAACTGCTGCTTCCAAAATATCACGGAAGCAGAACACTGGTGACAGAATACAGTGACTTAATGTTCCCGAGCTACTGGAAGTAAATCAGTAACTTCTGCTTCATATACTTCATCCAATCATTAATGTCATCTGCCACACCCAGCAATATGAGAGCAGCTTGCATACACAGATCCGAGCGAAGCAAGAGGATCCTCACTAACACGGAGGCGGATGTACAGCAAGGGAAACAAAGTCCCCGAAGGCAACACGGGGCATATTAACACCGAAAACTGTGGCCAGAGTAAAGAGCAACAGAAAAACTTCAGTTTTCACTTCTTAACCACTTGAAGTAAAGTTTTGCATTTTTGTGAATTTCATGACAACAGTACCCGTGTATCCCTTTCAATCCTCATGATAAATGTTCAAAAACGTACTGCAAATGCAGCTTTCTCAAAGTCTGAAAAAAGAGCCGTCTTTTCTTTTTAAAAAAAAATCCTGAAAACTTGACTAGTTCAAGGAGACAGCCTTTTCATCCAGTAACAGCCACATACCTTTACTCTGAAAATTTTAACTCACGGAAAATGCAACTTCGTATCCTAAAGATCTGAGTCTCTGTGGCACTAAATAAAAACGGCTGCCTTTGACTGTGATCTTTCCCTCTGATGGGGAGAAATGTTCTGTCTGTCTCTGCACATCAAAGCTGTTTCATCCCAGAGTTAGAAACTGTCTGTGACTTAATAAAGCAAACATCAGAGGGGATACGCAGCATCTGAATCACCTCACACTTTGAAAAATCAAAGCCAGTATTAAAAAATGTGATAACAACTCTTGACAAAAGCTGGATAAAAACAAAAGAATCTAACAGGGAGACAAAGAGTTTAAGTTTTAGAGAATATTTTTTGTGTTTTTTCTCTCTCTCTCTCTCTCTCTCTCTCTCTCTCTCTCTCTCTCTCTCTGTCTCTTTTTTTTAAGGGCAGCAGCTGACTAAAACAAACATTAACCATTAAATGTTTCTGGCTGCTCCAGATTGTGACTCAAGTGACTCAAGTGACTCAAGGAACTGCAGTTTGACTCAGCTGTGAGCTTAAATAGAACAGGTCACATGACTGTTGGTTAGTGGGTCTTTACAGGCATGCTGGTTAAAGCAGATGGTGTCTGCAGGCCACCCCACGCCTCTGCAGAGCTGGAGGTATTCGTCGGGTTTCTACACCCTCATCTGCTGGCTCTTTGTGCCCCGACCACCCCCACCCCCACCCCCACCCCTCCTCACCTCCAAACAAACACGGAGCAAGTGTGTGTCATTCCAAGCACAGTTATTTAGCCCCCTCCCCCACTTTTACCAGCCTCTCTTTTGTTGTCTGCCTCCGCTTGAGGCCCGAGTGAAAACTTAATACTTGATCTGCTGTGCTGATAGCAAAAGTGGATTCGTATGACATGGAATATTAAAAGCCCTTGTGATTTGTCTGCTGGTGTCCCACTTCACAAACATGCACTAAATATATTTATCTGTGAAATTATGGATTTCTGGGCTCTTGTCCTGAGTTTCTCCCCCCAAAAAAAAGCTCCTTCTTTCAGTAAGGGGGATTCTTGATGACTCATTTTTTCCATGCATGCCACTCTCAAGCTCCTGAGGCCCGCTTGGCTGCCCCGCAGCTCGCTCAGGACACTTTAGATGACACACACACATGCACGGACTCTTTACTAGCCGCAACCCCTTTCTTCTGTTTACACAGTGTAAAACAGACACAACTAAAATGAGTGTTTATGACTTGGTAAATAACCGTCCTGATATATGGGGGGTTATTAAAGGATATGAGAGGGGCTCTTTCAGGAATAATCCACCTGTACACACTTCAAAGAGCCAGCCACTGAAACCAGTTCTCTTGCCTAAAGCACATGAAGTCATATTCATGACAAAATGGCATCTTGTCGGATTGACACTGATAATGCAGTTCAATGTTACAAAGACAGCCTTTATATGTACAGATAAGGATATGTATCAAGATTGCACAGAGTGTGTAACATTAAATACAGTGAAGCAGAGTTTTTAACCACTGTCCTGCCCTAAATGCAAAGCAGCTACAGGATGACATGATGTACGTTATGAGTGAGGAGTGTGGCCCTCTGTTTCCTCGTCTGGAAAAACATTGACCATATCGGAGTCATCGGGAAAACCCCAAACTTTTTTCCTGAAATATAGTGAATATTATCATCAACAATGTATGTGTTGCTGACTCCACTTTCTCTCATGTGTATTTCAGTATAGATTGTGATAGTTACTGTCTCATGTAGAAGACATAAGGGTTTTAAGAGGGGTGTGTTTGAGGGCGACTCTGCTTGATGTACATGTATCTCTATCTGTCAGTGTACTCGCTCGTCCTGTCTCAGCTTCACTATATCTGCTAAATTTCAAATTTCATGCCAACTTAAATGGCCAAATAGGTCTTTTGTCATTGCCCCACCCAACATCGACCCATAATACAGTTACAAAAATGACTCATATGCGCGTTTTCTGAGCTGCCAAAATGTGGTTATGGTCTAATTGAGTTTACACAACTAAAACCTTGAATTGGTGATTTACAGGCCACAAGACATCTGACGTTTTTGAGTCAAAAAAAGATAATAAATTTGATTAAAACAGTAAAGGTCTTTGAATGTCTAAGTTAAAAAATATTGCATAACCTGTTTAACATAGACATACAGTTATTTAAATGCTGAAACAATGGTTATAGTTAACCTGCACAGCCCTGGCCCAGTTTGAATCTTGACATCTTCTGACTTGTAAATCACCAAATTAATGTTTAAGCCAAACAAACCATCCAACCTCCTCCTCAACACTTTTCACAGCAGCACCACGATGTCACCTCCACTTTTACTCCTCAGAGAGGACCAGGAGGACAATCGTTGCATGACTGCATAACCGCAATAGGTCAGTTGTCAGGAAACATCATAACCTTTGTTAATGTTTAAATACCAAAAGACATGCTGTCATTTTTCGTGTGAGGACACTCTCCCAAATTTAGATTGCCTGGCTCACAGAAGGGGGAAAACCCAAACTTCAGGCAACAGTATGGCAACACAGAAACTTTTTTGGTGCCTTCACAGATGCTGTGTCTGTGTTTTTTGACAGGCTTTGAGCACAGACAAGAAATCTGAACAGCGAGAAACACCTGAACATAAATGAACGAGCGCAAGAAATGTGTTCAACGTTATGACTTAGTAGTAAAGACGAACAGTATTTCCTGTTTTTTCTGTCCTTGGTGAAGACAGAGAATATGTCCACATACAAACACTCTGCTCTCCTGCCCTGTGTGTGTGCACACAGTTGTCTACGGCTTGTATTTAAATCTGAAGTGGGTGCAGTACAGTCGGTGGATGCAGGCATCCCATAATCTCTGTCCGTCTGACAGCTGAGTGTGGATCTGACACAGTGCTTTCTGAGTGGTTATACACATACACAGACACATATACATCCCACTGTCTAACACACACACACCTTATATGGTTGCTGCCACAAACACCCACTACAGGATGTTGTGACTAACTTCCTCAATGAACAATCTCAGTATTTGGTTGTGCGTTTCTATGGCAACCTGCAGATGCCTCCAAATAGACAGCATAAGCAGCTGCTGAGGAGCCTCAGCAGCTGTATATACCATCTAATTTGGAGGCATCTGGTGGTTGTCATAGAAACACACAACCAAATAGTGAGACCTCATATAGACAGCATATAGAGCTGCTGAGCAGTTCTTTTTAACTTTAGATACTTAAATAAACTTACTTGGCTTTTTTTTCTTTTTTTTTTACTATGATGCAGCGAAACACAGCAAATTACATTTTGTTCAGGGTTTGAATCACATGATGGCAGCCTCAACCTATCTTATACAGTTAAGGAAGAATGGCCTGTTAAGGTGGAACCACTGCGTTTTAATCATCATTCAGCTTTTCCACTGCCTGTCCATATATGGCAGCGGATGCGTTCCACTTTTGACGATAAAAGGTGGTTTACACCTCTTTGAATGAGCTGGACAAAGAGAACTTCTCCTGTTTCACTCCGTACTCTATTTCTCCCATCAGAGCAGAGCTTTGTTAAAGTAACGGGTCACTACTGTAGCTCTAATTAAGGCATCAAACTACCGTCCTGCAATCTGTGCTGCAGGCTGTATTGTTCCATAGAAGAAAAGTGGGTTTGTAACGTACCTGGACGCGTAGGGTTGTAACGGACGGGTTTGGACCTGACTGAGCAGCGGTGAGCGCTTCTGGCTGAAGCGGGAGCAGAGAGGCGTCGAGACGGCGGGCCAGCGAAGTGCGGAGCCGCTGTTTATGCTCTTGGCCCTGGACACTCCCCGTTACGACACTCCCCTGGTCGGCCCGCTGCACCGCCTGCAGAGGGGCGGCGGACACATGGGCGTGTACATGCACACATCTATCTGTCTCGATGTCTGTCCCACTATCTATCTAGATATCCATTTATCTATCTGTTTATCTGTCTGTCTATCTAGCCTATCTCTATAAGGCCTTTGGTTGTGTTGTTTTTGTAGGCCATTAGACTTAATCCCAAATTGTTTTTGCTGTTTTATGTGGTACACTAGGTAGCTACACATTGATCAAACACTACAACTTGCTCCCTGACATGTTGAATCAAAGCGTCTCTCTCTATTACAGTCTCAATAAACGTTTGAATGCAAAGGTGTTTTATTTTATTTTTGTAAAGGTTGTAAATTTAATCTCAGCCACGTCTGAGTCAGATATCCAGCAGAGCGTGCACATTGAACAACACTGCCCCTGTCTGTCGTGGTGGACTTCTGAATGGTACAAAGTTAAGCCCTACGCTTTATGTCTATGCAAACTGTGCACGGTGCCTGCATGTCATATACAACACTAATTCAGTACAGATACTAAATGATGACTGAATGATGCTCCACGGGATCCACATGCTCACTAAAGGCCTGAGGTTGGGCAAAGTGAAGCTCTTTAAGATTCTCACTGGTAAACTTTACTTGCTCTCCAGAGGATGAGGTTATAACCCACTGTTCCTGAAAACGACATATTTTGTTAATTTACACTACATCATTCTTACCACAGGAGTGTGTGTACTACAGTATTACTGTGAGCCCCTCTGCCACACACCTGCATGAAAAGTATTGAATGTAAAGTTTGTAATCTATGTGTTTATCTGGTCATTTAACATTAATGTGCCTGAAAAGAAGAGAAATCAAAGGTATGTGCTTTTTCACCTGAGTTATGCAGTCAAGATGCCATATTAGTTTCATGTTTCTGTGCAAAGAAGATGCATTTATTTTGCTCATGATTATGTATTAAATATACAATCCCAGACAACAAAATCATTACATTCTGACTGTGATGTAATTGCTAATTGCCGGACTGTAATTTGTTCATTATGTGATTGTAGTATCTGCAGCAGGAGTGTAAAGCGGATTGCAAAACACTACTTTTAAGGCCTTGAAACCTTATTTAAAATGTATAGAAGGGAAACACACAGCTTGTAATGTATTCACTTTGTAAAAACATGTTAAATGATCATTTTGAGATGTTTTCTTCCCTCTAAAAACAAAGACTCGTCTTCTTTTGGACACCTGGCATTCAGGGGTTTAGAGCAATTAGAGAACTCAGCACTTGGTGGTGTAGCATGAACAAAATGTTTATGTTTTACAAAATTGTTGTCTAAAGCTGGATAATGAGAACATGCAGCCATCTGTAGCAACTTAAGCGGCAAACAGCTTTTTGGAAGTCAGTGAAGAGTCTGCGGATGTTTTTGGATGATAGAGATGTGCCTCAAAATACAAACCGGTTAGCTCCACTGCCTCCAAAGCAGGTGCTGGTCAAAGGTATTCTGTCAACTTAGGAGAGGAAATAACCATTGTGAGAAAGTCTCTCTGACTGAGTGCCCTCTGTTATCATGGAAAACTGGAACCAGTTATGGTTACCTTCCATTGCTATCATGGTTTGTGCATTTGTTAACACATATATCGACTTTTCATGATCATGCGCTGCCATGTTGTATTAAAAAACACAGCTGGCATGATGTCCTGCCAAACTGCTTCAGACTGAAAGCTCTGGAAAAGCTTATAAAAAAAATGAACTTCTCATGAAAATTTCTGTTGGACTAACTGTGAGTGTTTATTTTACACAATGCTGAGACAACAGAGAAAACAGCTGTCCACATCTGGCAGACAGCCATGGAAACTGGGTTTTTAGATCGTTGAATGTTTATTTTGTTCTGTTTTCTGCCTTACTAGACATACTCTTCCACTGTTACTATGCCACTAAGGATATTTATAATTATATGCAATTATAAATACCATGTTAGTGTTGATTGTTAATTGGAGCATATTATCTGAAAGTGTAGATGCCTTGATCCTGATAACAATTATTGTTAAAGACTTAACTGATTCTTCTAAATGCTCCATACTGAGTCATTACTGCTGAGGATTCACTAAATAGTTGAAACATTAAATTATGCAGTTTGTGATGTTTTGGGTGTTTTAACTGACACATGCAATTGCAGGAAAGTTAGACAACAGAAACATATAAACTGGTACATAATGAGTTATATCTGGGATGGTAAAAATCAAATATTTTCTTAAATAAAAAAATCCTACATGGCTTTTTCAATAAAGACAGTCATTTCTTTTAAAAAAAAAATACATATAAAAGTAAAAATATATATTAAATGTAATTTAATATTGCCATTGTAAGAAGTTGAAAAAAAATTGAGGAAGTCATTGAGGACTTCAGGCTTAAACAACATCTGGACAACATCTGTTTTACTGCAGGAACACCCCACAGACCAGACAGCACCAGCTGACACCTTCCTCCACGGTTTCTACAAAGACATCCATTCTGAGGATATTTAACACATACTTTTTTCTGTTGAGGAGGAAACTGATGCACGTTCACACTGAGAGCCTCTGTTGTCTCCTGGAGCTCAACATTTTAAATATAAAAGTCACTAAATTGACTTTTACCAGTGTGATAAATGCCTGTTGAAATGTGTGAAAAAACTTTTTTTTTTTCAGTTAAATGTTTGGCAAATTCTATAGTATTTGACACAGCATTGTAATACAAACATTTACATATCATGGTTTGTTGGTGTTTGTGAATCATAACACAAATCCAGACCACATCTTGCATTGTTTTTAATCTTTTATAATATAGGACCCCTAATAGCAAACTTTTCCCTCAAGTCCTCAAGTCTTGGCGGCCCTCTAGTGGACAACAGACCAAAAAGCAGGGTAGTTTCTACTCATCCCTATCAGACTGGCATAATTACACAAATATGACACAGTTGACTGAGCGAGAAAGACAATGTTAGAAAGAAGGTTGCCTTGTTAGGTGGTTGCTTTAACAGGAAATTTAATTTGAATGATGTGAAAACTTTGACATCAATAACCTTTTCCTCCTATCTTCTACGACAAGGAACAGTTATAAAGAAAGTAGAATGATTTCTTACACTTTTTTTTGTTGTTGAAAGTATCTTATTATGATCCATGGTAACAGCATGTTGCATTAGGACAGCAGGGAAATAGTTTTGCTCCCCTAGGGAACAAAATGTTAACGACAGCTTTATGGAGATTACATGTTGCCTTAAACAGACACTGTATATTGAATTACTCTCACTGTCGTATTGTCTACCAGTTTCTAAAACTAGGAGATGTAATTCATGCACACATTGTACGGCTCCAGTCATGGATGAAAACATCCCAACAAGAAAGTCTTGTTTTTGTGCCTTGCTGCCTCAGACAGTAACACAAGCTGCATTCAGCCTCAGAGGAAGTCCAGTTTGCCTCAACACACAGAGCTGAACATTTGAAACTTCAGACTAGAACTTAAAGGACCAGGTCACCCAAAATGACCTTCCCATAAGCCTCGGCTGTGTGTTCAGTACCATGCAAATTAGCATGCTAACACTTTAAAATAGTTCAATGAACATAGTAAAATTTATACCAGCTAAACATTGCATGTTACCATTGGCACTATGAGCATGTTAGCATTGACCTTCAGCTCGAAGCACCACAGTGTTGCAGTATTGCCTTTACCAGCATGGCTGTAGTCTCATTATTCTGTTGAACTGATATGGGAGGGCAGCATGTCTGTTTCCCCAAAAGAATTAAAGGGGAAAAGGGAAAAGGCATCCAAATTTGAATTTAAAAACTCATCAGCAATGTCTGGAGACCATGTCCTGGTTACTCTGAATAATCCACAGATCTCACTGTGAACAGGTGTCATTATAAACTACCACAGACATGGCCCCAGTGAAAACAGTTGACAGTGAGGTCTGCAGATTACCCTTAAAGATGGATAGACATGGAACTCAGGCTGCCAGCTGGTCACTGCAAATCTGAATCTTTCAGCAGGGGTGTCCAGTCCCCTCTTTGCTGAGAGTTTTGCTGTCTGTCTCTGGGATGAGGGGCAGGTGGCCAGCAGAGGGGCGCACTGCTGCTGGACGTTTGAGGAAGATTGAGGGGGACCTTGTCTTTGCAAACGTCAATTAAAGGGTTTGAAATCATTGAAAGGTGAAGTGGGTCAGAAAGCAGTGTCTGGGAGTGAATCGACAGCTTCACTGAGTCTAATAAGATACTGCAGCTGGCAGTTTATTCTAACTGAACATGCCTCTGGCAAAGAAATATTCATCTCACTTTGTTTTCTCGTGGGCTCAGCCTTTTGATGGTGTTCCTCACATTCCTGCATTTCTTAGCAAGCCACTGCTCAGGAATGCTGAATTTCTCTTTTCTTCAGTGGGTACACTCACTCTGAAAAAAAATAAAGGATCTGAAGTGTCCATGTGGGTGGTGAAACTATCACTTACACATCTGAAGGCGTCTGTTGTGCCAAGGAGTCTTACAAACTCTGCAATCCTCCACAGAGTCCACCAACAGAATGTGGTTCCTTCACAGTATGCATGACTTACCAAAAACAATGTGAGCTGAAGAGAAATATATTATTATGAAATTTTGACAGGCAGTAAGATATTGATTTCAATTGTGGATCGCATATAGATAAATATTCAGAATGTGAATAGGCTTCCATTATAATAATGCTATTATATGGCAATCTGTGCAAATAAATGTCCACACTGAACACACTGAATGATACATTATAGATAGATTTATTGTCAGATTTTACTTAATCAGAAAAGTACTAACAAGTTCCTTGGAATAAGTAGTGTCTCTTACAGTATGTAATTTCTCCTCTTTTTCTCTATGTCAGCTCATCAACTCAAATACAGAGAAGCCAGAATCATTATATCCATAATTGCTGTGATTGTCTTGCAACACTGACAGAAACAGGTAAGCATTTCACAGCCAAACATTTTTTGTCTGAGATATGCTACAAAAATAGTTTATACTTCATGTTTAACTCCTTGTATGTGTTCTGTGTTTTACTGTACAAAGACTAAACTTTTCTGTGTCACTGAACTAAATCCCTTATTGCACTGTGTCACTGACACTTTCCCAAGAAACTCCACAGGTTACATTCCTTGTAGGATCATACAGATAAAAACATCAGAAGTTATCTTTTTATTTTAAGCATGCCATATTAACCAGTGTGGAGCAGAAGAGGTTAATGGTGCAACAATGATGATGATGACTGGGCTTACACATTCAATTTGCTGAATGTTTTTTTTCCTGGTTTTGTGCAGTATAAAATCAGGAAATTAACTTATTTATGAAGTACTTTTCAACTACTTCTGGAAAGTCAAGAATTCTTCAGCCAGGAAGATTCTCTATTTAATTTTTTTTTAATATTCTGCTTTTTCCACTCATGAGGAAATCATTCCAAATCAAAATAAACTTAGCTGGCCAAGTAGAAGTCAAAGAATTTGTCTCTGGTTCTCAGTAGCTATTTGACAGATTGTACTGTCTGTACAGGAATTATATGGTAGTGAAGGAATGCATGGTAACCTGGAATACATGTATGGATATATAAAGGTGATGTATGCACATATATTGGTGGATTGTGTTTAGACTTTATGTGCACATAGGCTACAATTTGAGAAAGCTTTCACACACTATAGACCTCAGCTTTGGAGAGTGTTCATGAATTGGAGAAGGTTGATTATGAAGGTGCAGTCAAATTGAAATACTGTAGCCCAGATACTTCAGGAAGCCACACTGCTGCTTTCACTGTGACCAAATGTCCAAATGATCAGTATATAGTCCTACTTTCTGTTGAGTGCTTTTTAAAACAAAAAAATATTTATAGCTCAGTAAAGTGTGAATAAAGTAACAGTGTTACTGTTTGAGTAGGACAGTCTAATACTCTTTCATCCCTAGCTAGGTGTCCATCGATGTGCACGCGCGCGGCAGTGCATCCGCCATGCTGTGTGCGCGCGCATTATAAAAACCCTTTAGTTCACGTGCAGAGAGGCTGTGGAGGGGTGGGGAAGAAGTGACTTGTGGGATGCGAAGTAGCCGGCGGCAAGAGAGACAGAGGGGGAGAGTGAGTGACACACAGGGAGAAACAACAGAGAGAGAGGAGCGGGAAAGCAAAGGAGGGGAGTCATAAAATAACCAGTTTTACGGTTAATTTAGCGCCTGACATCCAGGTTTGCGCAGACACAACAGCGGAGATTCAGCGGAAGAAAAAGTTCAGATCCCACGAACCAGCGCGTGGGAGTGGGAAGCAGGATCGTGACTGACTGAGGCAAGCTCCACTGTCTGTCTCGTCATGGCAGGTAATTCAGTTTAACCATTACACACATAAACACCACCGACTGACCGGCGTTTTAGCAACGCGACTCTGTCCCAACAAGCTTTCTGTCCTTACGGTTGCAAGGCTTCGCTAACACTAGCTACCGTGAGTGTCGGTTTAGCTAACGGTAGCTAGCTAACAGAACTTAGCTAATGCTAACGTTAGCTAGCTAGCAAACTGGAGTGTCGTCGTCCATCTGGCCTGTCTTTGCCGACTAACGCTAGCTAGCCAGCTGCTGCTAACAAATGATAGATGTTTACCATTATCACCGGCCCAGCACCAGTTTTGAAAGCTAACTCTTATTCCGTGTTAGCTAAACACAGCTATCCGTGACACCCTAGGCTAACTTCTCGTAGCCGTAACGGCTGATTGTCAGACTTGTGCATGGGTCTTATAAACCGCAAATTGAGAGTATCTGGCTTGCTGTTTAGATTGGAAAATGAAACAAATAGAACTGACGGTTTCCACTCCAGTGCATATATATCTCAAACATGCCACGACTGGCTTGACAAGCCAGGCGAGCTAACGTTAGCTCAAACTTTGACATTGCCCACATGCAGGCTAGCACTGTGGGCCTGCTGCAGGTTGATCAAGCTGTTAAATATTATGTGCAATGGCTGGAAGGACTGAAGAGTCAGAGACCGAGTATTTGGGCACAAATATACTTCAGTGGGAAAATCACTCCCCTCAAATAAGACCCATATAGGTAAGTATTTGTTAAGCCTAACGTTGCAATTCAAATTCCATTCATCAGCTGATACGAGAGCAGTGAATGTGAAAAATTATACTTAATAAAATTATGAGGGACTATAGTCGCATGCAGCCAATTGACATTAATAGTTGTTTAATCATAAATCATAAAGTAGGTTGGTAATAATATATTTAGTACTTGCATTCCATTCATTTGGGCGGGGAAATGACACTGATCTTCACACATCTTATGGAAACACATCATATTAAAACTGGTGAGATGATTTGCACATTAAAACACCTGTTTGCTTGCAAGGGATGCTGCCAATCTGTGAGAATGCTACATTTTTTTACTTGAACCCTATCCTGGCATTTTGTATTAAATCATGATTCATTTCAGAGTAAGTGTATGATGAAGGCACAGTGACTCATAAATGTCCTTGATTTTTCTGCAGAGCTTTTCCACTATGTGCAGACATTGTTATTGACAAATCAGACCAGTTTTAATTGCGTAATAACAGAAATGATCATGTGTAAAATTATGCGGAATTCAGCTACCTTACTTGTGCAATGATACACGCTGATGAAGAACCTGTTGAGGCGAGTGATGGAGGTCATTATCAATCAATGCAGCATGTTTTTTCTTGTTGATGTTTAACATTGGAGCCTGGTGTGAGAGCATCTCATAATGCTAAAACAGTTGCCCTGGCCTAAAAAGAAGGATGTGTCGAGACTGAATTTACCTATTGTATCAACAATCTGGAGTTCAATAAAATAAAATCTTTATGATCACAATACATAATCTACTTTTTATCTGAAAGTGAGAACCACAGTACCAAGGCTCTACAGTTAAGATTTAATGGATGCATTTATACATTTATTGAATGGTAAAGATATTTAAGATCAAAATGGCCTGTATGTTGTTGGCTACTTAGTGTGCCCATAACATAACTGCCCTATCATGTGTAGAGCAGTATCTTCAGATAGATTTTAGTTTTAGGAGAGATTGAAATGTCTCATGTGAGATTGATTTCATTTTTGTTTGGAGGCTAGACTTGCAGAAGTTGTGAGAGGATATGTGCACATGTGTGACCACACAAATTTTCACAACAGGTCTGCCATCTGTCTGTAGTTCCAAAATCATTTAATTTACTCTGCCTGAGAGTGACAGTGTGCTGAAACAAAATCTTTTGAGGAGTTACTTCTTTTGAACTATTTGCATTTACATGCAAGAGAAGTCCAAACACATGTATGTTTTGACACACCACCTCGATTGTTGCTGAGGAACTCTCTTCCGTTATTAAAAAATAATTAGAATTTGCAACCTGGCCATCTTTGTTTATCTCAACCACTTGTAAATCATAGTTGATGCACACTACAATAGTTGATAGCTGAACATAGGAATGCTTCAAATGAAATATATAACTTGCAACCAGCCAGAATTTTACTTGAATGTTTTTTTTTGTTGTTTTTTTTGTTTTTTTTATCTCTGCAGGACCTGGAGGTGACATGCAGTGGTGCTTCTCTCAGGTGAAAGGAGCCATCGATGACGACGTAGCTGAGGGTATGAGCTCTGCCAAAAATGGAATATTTATAAATTTAAAGCATGGATGAGAAAATGGTGGTGGAAATATGTATGTCTGTAATATGTAGGTAATACACAGCAGCTTGCAGTGACTGAGCAGTTAGCAGCTTAATGTCTTCCTCATTTTTTCCATTTCCACTAGCTAGATAAAGCATGATTTAGCAATGTTATGATGTGAGGAGCTGTAATGCTGTGCATTTCAACTGCGCACTCCCTGCGGTTGGACAGTTATTCGATGGGTCTTAACCCTAACTGTAACCAAGCTTCATCACTGCACTAAATTGACTGGCTCTCTGTGTGTGATAGTCATGCAGATGAGTAGAGAGAAAGGAGTGGTTCCTCTCCTGCCTTCTGTTCTTACTTTTATCTGACACCAGCTTGTTTCCTGAATTATTGGCTGTATTGGAGGTGTAATATCTTTGTTAAAGTAGTGCTAATACAGGGTGTCCTGGTGGCTCACCTGGTAGAGCGTGTATCAAGAAGGCTTAGTACAGGGGCGTCGCGTAGCGCAGTGGGTTATGCAGGCGCCCCATATATAGAGGCTACAGTCCTCGCTGCAGCTGGCCCCTGGTTCGACTCCCGCTTTGGATGGCCCTTTCCTGCGTGTCATTCCCCCTCTCTCTGCCTCCCCATTTCCTGTCTCTCTACTGTCCTGTTAAAGACATTAAAGGCACAAAAAGCCCAAAAAAATAAAAAATAATAATAATAATAAAAAAAGAAGGCTTAGTCCTAACTGCAGCAGCCCGGGTTTGAGTGCGATCTGTGGCTCTTTCCTGTATGTCATCCCCTCTCTCCCCGACTTTCCTGTCTCTCTCCCACTGCAACTATCGAATTAAAGGCAAAATGCCCCCCCCCCCCCCCCCCCCCCCCCCCCAAAAAAAAAATTAAAAAAAAATAAATAAATAAAAGTAGTGTTAATACAAACCAAACACACTAGTGGTCAAAGGCTTTAGAACACCTCAGTTTTTCCAGTTTTTATTTAAATTTAAACACACATTTGGTTTCTTAATAAAAACAATAACAGAAGATGAGCTCAGTTGCGTTGTGAAGTAGTGTGGGAACATTGCTGTCATTGCAGTCTGCTGCACCTGGTTAGGAGTCCTTCAGTGTCAGGTTTTACCGGGAGCTGAATTATCCGCAGAGGTCTCCTCCCCAAAACAAACAGACCTCGTGATTAAATCCAGTAAAAAACACTGAATTAAGCTCCTTTAGCTTCTTGCTTCTTGTTAAAATCAATGTTTCTCAGGATGCTATACGGCAGACACAGGATGTATCAGAGGGGCTGTGAGCCTAGCTGCCACTAATGTTTGCTTAGCTTGGTTCTCTGATAACTCATGATCCAGATGTTCAGACATTGATTAAATCCACTAAAATAAACCTGCCTTTTCATCTTAAAGATGTTAACAATAGCTAAATAGAAAAAAATAATTTAATTCACTGTGCTGCTCAAAGGATATCTCCAGTGACTGGCGACTTTTAAGGTGAATTTTTTTTTTTTTTGCATGTTACTTGATGCATAAGTTGATGTTGTGAATCAATCTTTTGTGAATTAATCCTCTGAGCAAAACACTAAACCTCAAAACCCTCACTAATTTCAAATCAGCTTGGCTCTGTCACATGCTTGATTAATTGATTTTATTTAATGATTAAAAGTATAGTTGAATTTTTTTCCCCACAAATCACAATAAATTTAATATTTATATTAGTAGTTTGTAGTGCATTGGGCTGCATAAAACTATTGTTTTTAGTATCCATGAATCCAAATATTTTCTTGAGTATTGGTTTTTCTAATGTAAAATTTCAGAAAATAGTGACAATTACAATTTCTCGTAGCCCAAGGTGATGATATCACAGGTCTTAGTTTGTCAAACAACAGTCCAAAACCCAAAAATTAACTAGTTTGCAGTGACATTAAAGAGAGAAAAGCTGCAAAGTCTCACAATTAAGTAGCTGGAAACAAAATCTTTGCATTTCTACATGAAAAAAATGACTGAACTATGAATTGATGTTCAAAAAATTGGTGATTTTTCTCCTCCATCAGTTGCAGGATTTCATTTTTGCTCTGGTGGAGCTGCTCCATCACCTTTTTATATGATATTGAATCAGAAATCACATTAAATTGTGACCTTCTGAATCGGAATTAAATCACTTTGGGGAAATAGCAGTTGCATAACTTGTATCAACGGTAGCGTTGTTAAAAAAAACTAATTTTCTAAAATACTTGTCATCAATACTTAGGCAGAGGTTACAATTATGAACTGAAAGTGTCTGCTCCGTGCAGCAGCAGAGCTGCATCACAGAGTAGCAGTCTTGTGATGAGAGGAGGCTTGACCCACAAGACAATGACAGAGGATTTGGTGTCAAAGTGAAAACCAAAAGCACCTTCTGGGCAATATTTGACATTAATCAGTAACACCAATGTTGTCATGAGTTTATTCCCTAGTGGGAAAATTTCCACACCGTAGTGTAACTACATACATTTACACACACACACACACACAAACACACACACACACACACACACACACACACACACACACACACACACACACACACACACACACACACACAGAGATGTGGATGTCCACAGTAAACCTAACCTAACCCAATTCCTTTTTAAGTTCCCCTTTCTTAAACTTACAAATTACACTTTAATTTTAACATGTTCTAACCAAACAATGTATTCTCGCACTCAACAACTGCTCACACAGCTAAAATATTCAGTGTATGGGAAATCACACTTCTTCCTTTACAAAATGTGAATTTTACATGTCTTTCTTTTGTTAGTTGGCTCACTGATTAACACTGCAGTCTCATAATCAGAAAATTCAATCTTTGCTAAGGGCAGACACCTCTTGGCAGGTTATTATTGACATTTTGTTGAGTAAATTGTTAAAATAAGCATTTAATGATAGCTGATGGATGATGAAAAATTTGATTAATTAGATAAAAAGTTCATTGCTGCCCTAATGTAAGAGCAGTTTTAAGTATGTCCTTCCAAGTAGTCTAACTGCTAGCTCACATGTATTAGCGTTTACATTTGGCTTCAGGGAGTGCATCGTTCACAAAGGCCTCCAAAAACAACCTTTTCCAGTATTGTCTTTCTGCTCCAATGGGCAGCAAAGGGTTAAGTGTGTGTGTGTGTGTGTGCGTGCGTGCGTGCGTGCATGTGAGAGAGAGAGAACAAGCGTGCTTTGGTTTATAAAACAACATACTGCTGCTGGGGGAAATATGTAATGCTGTCTGAGTGAGGGGGGAGAGAAAAGAGAGAAACTAGGTTACTGATCATTTTCCGTCTGCTCTACATGCTCTGACATCCGTCTGCATCTCCGGCCTACACGCTCATCTATCTAGTGCGCTCTGATTCCCGGACAGTAATTCACAGGGTTAGTCAGGATTAACTGAGACGTTCCTCATTGCCTTTAGTATTGGAAAGAGGTTGTTCTATTTCTGTACACCAATTTGAAAATGACATAGTTACGAATATAAGTTTAAAAGTCTGTTGTGTTTGTGTTTCTTCTGCAGCGGACATCATATCCACGGTTGAGTTTAACCACACAGGGGAGCTGCTGGCCACAGGAGACAAGGGTGGGCGTGTAGTCATTTTCCAGCAGGAAATAGAGGTACAGCTGCATGTTTGTCTTCTTTTGAGTTTTATTCCCACAAACTATCAATTTTAGAGTAGATTAACTCCTGAACTCAATTACTCAGAAGTTTAAAAATAGATTATTTTATTCTGGAAACTATTGTGTAAGCGAGTTTTAGATTTTAACTAGTGATACGCTTTACATTTCAACAATGAGCTAATGGACACATGAATTTCCCCTAGGGCGGGGGTCGGCAATCCATGGCTCTGGAGTTGCATGCGGCTCTTCAGTCCTTCTGCAGTGGCTCCCTCTAGCTTTGAAAAAATAATAAATGATATGAAAATAAATAACGGATTATTTTTTATTTTATTTTTCTTTTAAAGAGAACACCTCATATTTTGGAGATCGAGGTGATACTGATAATATTTCGTCGACTAAAATATACGTCACATCTTACGTCTCCATAGCAACATTTCCAGCCTACCGCCTCTTCCTGCCGCCAATAGGTGGCTAATCTTGAGTTTGAGTTAACCATATATAAATCCAAAAAAAAAAAAAAAAGTCTCAGAGGAAAGAACTAAAGAACTAGCCTGTTCTTGTATATATTTATTTCAAAGTGGGTTACTTTTCTATTTTTTTTTAAATCCTTCACAAATAAGAGAAGGACTTAAATAGGCCTGCATAATTCTGTGTTTTGTTTAAAAGTAAGCATACACATGCCAGTGTTTTTTTCTCCTATTCATAAGAGTTTGGTGTTTTCCTTTGTTATAACAGGTAAAAACAGCTATAAAATGTCATGTTTTTAGTAGTTCTATAATTTCCTAAATGCAATAAACTATAGTTCTTTTATAGTATAGTATAGTATAACTATATATAAAACTTTAACGCTGTGTTATCTTCATTTTAAGGGTCGAATAGGTTTTGCAGCTTCAGATGATTTTTATTTGTGGGAGAGGGGCCAAATAGTTTTAATAGTAAAGGTTGCAGACCCCTGCCCTAGGAGATAAGTAAAGTCTCTCTCTCTCTCTCTCTCTCTCTCTCTCTCTCTCTCTTTCTTTCTCTCGTGTGTGTAAGTCAAATTTTTTCATAAAAGTAATTGCCAGTGTTATTTGAAATATTCATATGTCTTTTGAAATGAAACTCATCAAACGTAGAACAAAAATCGTCACACTGACTTGTTTTGTCTAATGCAATCTCCTTTTATTTTTGTCTGATACTTTGCATGGCAGAATAAGAATCAGCCTCAGTTTCGGAGCGAATACAATGTTTACAGCACTTTCCAGAGCCATGAGCCAGAGTTTGACTACTTGAAGAGTTTGGAAATAGAAGAGAAGATCAACAAGATTCGCTGGCTTCCTCAGAAGAATGCTGCTCAGTTCCTGTTGTCAACTAATGGTCAGTTAGTCGTTTTTACTTGAGCACATAACCAGATATTTAATAACAAACTGTGGTGACTTTAACTTTAGATACACATAAGTGTAATTAAAACTGGTTCTAACAGAGAAACAAATTATCTCTTTGGACACTTAACAGGTAAATGTGAAAATGAACTGGGATTAATATTTCAGAAAATATGATGTAGCAATTTCCTCTCTTTTTCCATTTTGAGCAGATAAGACAATTAAATTGTGGAAAATCAGTGAACGAGATAAGAGACCAGAGGGCTATAATCTCAAAGAGGAGGATGGCCGCTATAAAGACCCCAACACTATCACGTCTCTTCGGGTAAGTACTTAAATCAAATACAACCTGAGAAGTATTTAAATGAGTGGAATTATTCAACCACACCAGGGTTCCTACATAGAACTTCAATAATCCCTACAATCCCTATATTTGATACTTAATTATATTGTAAATTCAATTAATTATTAGTACATTAAACCAAGACCACCACAAGTATGAAATATAAGAGCAGGGGTGGGGGCAATAAGTTATCTACTGATAAACATAAAGTAACAATTACAATCTGCTGAAGAGCATGCTTCCTTTGCAACTTTAGTGTCACTCTATGTCAGTTTCTACTCTTGAAATCACATCCACTATGAGAAATGTCAGTATGTTTTGAGGAGTAAACACAATCAATTGCGCAAGTTGACTTCCCTGTTTTTATATGTGAAAAGACATCCATTATAATCCATGTGACCTATTCAAAACATGATGAAGCAGAATAAGCTGGCAACATGGGTATTCCAATAGTTGGTTATAGTTTATACTTCCTTGTTTGATGTAGACTGCTCAGGTTTCTCGTCCTGCTGACATTTTAATTCTGGTTATGAATTGTATAAAAATGTATGTTGAGGTCACCAAATGATATGTATGTAAAAGAATCACTTGGGTCTAAGCTCCCTGCCCTAACAGGTGTGACAAAACTGGTCGAGCACTGCCTGTACATGACTAACAAAGTCCTGAAAAGATGTCTCATGAGCCAAAATAACTGAAAATGCTGGTGTGTAATATAGGTGTGGTGGGGCTTTACCTACTATTACTGGTTATGTTTACTTACCAAGGAGCATCCGCACAGGTGATTGCTTTGTATAATATCCAAGCTATAAATGGTTGTATATCTAACCTGTAGGAGAAGCTACTACTTGTTATCTTAAATTTTCATGGCTAAATACCATTTATTCCAAATCTTACGACAGACAACCTTGGATTTAAAAGTATTAAACATGGGTGTGTTAGCAGTCAGGAAGGGCTACCAGTTTGGCTACATTTTCTGTTGCTAACAAAGAGAACTGCAACTCCCAATCTGTGCCAATACACTTGCTCTTTGAGCTAATGTGAGTACTCCTCAAATTTGTTTCAGACTCGCCTGAAGCAGCTGACATGCATCCTGTATAGACTATTTTACCCTGCTAATTGAATACATAAAATACTGTGTTACACACTGGTTGCATGCTCTGGTTATTAAATCTATTTCAGAGTGTCAAAATTCAACATTGTTTGCCATCAGTTTCAAATTATGTCCTGTTTGTTCTTACCTCAGGTACCAGTGTTAATACCCATGGACCTCATGGTGGAAGCCAGTCCACGGAGGGTGTTTGCCAATGCCCACACCTACCATATCAACTCTATCTCAGTCAACAGTGACAATGAGACTTACCTGTCTGCAGATGACCTCCGCATCAACCTCTGGCACCTCGAGATCACTGACCGCAGCTTCAGTATCCTCAAATGCACTTGGGCGTGTTTGTCTATGTACCTGCCTAAACCATGAAACTCAGTGTTAAGCAATATAAATTAATCCATGGGGTAGCATAATACTGTCACACAAGACAAAGAAGTATCTTTTGTCTAGCTAACTAACTGTCATCCCTACTGCTTTTCTCTACAGGACTCTCTTTTGGACTGGTACATTATAGTCAGATGCTTTTATATGTTTTTTTCCCCTATGCAAATGCCTTGTTCAGGGCACAACTTCTGGTGCTGAAAAAATACACTGTACACCCTATCATGTTTACCAGGTGTTGTGGTCCTAATCTCTTGAAAGTGGTATTCCTCTTAACCCTGTGCTTTTCAGATATTGTTGACATTAAACCAGCCAACATGGAGGAGCTAACAGAGGTGATCACAGCAGCAGAGTTCCATCCTCATCAGTGTAACACCTTTGTCTACAGCAGCAGCAAAGGAACCATCCGTCTGTGTGACATGAGGGCTTCAGCACTATGTGACAAGCACTCCAAATGTGAGTACCCACTTTGTTCACTTAACATCACCTTATCTCTACTTCGACAGGTGGATTTTACACTAGATTGAATATGCTAAGCCCCTTGAACTACGCTTTCTCAGACTGGAGCATTTGAGAATACAGCAGTTTGACTTTGTCATTTTACTTATCTTTGTATCATCCTCCTTTTTTTGACAAGTGTTTGAGGAGCCAGAAGATCCCAGTAATCGCTCCTTCTTCTCTGAGATCATATCCTCAATCTCAGATGTTAAGTTTAGCCACAATGGACGCTACATGATGACTAGAGACTACTTGTCTGTGAAGATCTGGGACCTGAACATGGAGAATAGGCCAGTGGAGACCTACCAGGTGAGACTGACAAACAGATGCACAGTTACAATATGTGTTGTCAAGTTTGCAACACACTTGTAAACAGATTATGAGTGACCTATCATGAACTCTGAATTAACATGTGATGGCCCCATTGTTACAGACCCCATAAAGTGTAGAGCAGCAGATACAGTCCAACACCCTGAATGATACTGGTCATTTCCCGTCATTTTAGTGCCCCACAGGGGATTACACCACTTAAATTGAACCTAAACAAAGTTTTGTTTCTCTAGATTAATTTGGTTTCAAGGCTAAACATTTACATTTGGGGGAAAGTATGTTACCTTGTTTGAACCAGTTTCTGAATAAAGTTAGCATTGTTCAGAGTCAGATAATTTGTTTTGTTAGAGTTGCACCAAAAATTACATCAATGTAAATACTAATGTCTGTCTGTAATACTACTGATATATTTTTTTGTCTTAACAGAGAGGCCACAGCTTTTCTAACTTTAAATTTTTTTTTTTTTTTTTTTTTAAATAATTCATTGTAACTTCACATAGTGGCCACTAGGAGGTACCCTAAATGTGTAGTTTTGCTGTGCACTGGCTTTTGTATAGAAATAAGTTCCATATGTTCCTTTTATGATAAACGTATAGATTATCTAATAAACTTACACATTATCCATCTACATAATTGAATTTGATTTTATGTGAGTCTTTGCCTCTGATCATTACAGGTTCATGAGTACCTGAGGAGCAAGCTGTGCTCGCTCTATGAGAATGACTGCATCTTTGACAAGTTTGAATGCTGCTGGAATGGCAATGACAGGTGAGGACATGCCGGTGGTTATGTGCCTATGTGTTTGGACTGATGCCCTTGTATTAAATTTAGCCCTTTTGTTTGCAAATCAGGATAAAGATGCTTTAACTCTGAATCTCTATTAGTCTTGTACTGTGTAACATTGTGAGATTTGGATTGCTGATTGCACTTATATTGCTTAGAAATTCATCCTTTGGTACTCGAATATTATCCACCTGTGTTGAAGTGTTTTGTCATTTTGATTAATATGTAATATTTATTTTTAATAAATTTTAATATAATAACGAATTTATTATTTTCATTATTATCAAATTATTTGTCCATCACCTGTATACCAATGATAAGTTCAGTTTAAGCCTACTACTGAAAACACAAATGTTTTTGTTAGGGACATTATCCTAAAACAGCTGTGTTAAGACTCTCAAACTTTCCATATGCCCCTATCAGCGTGGTGATGACTGGCTCATACAACAACTTCTTCCGGATGTTTGACCGTGGCCACAGGCGGGATGTAACCTTGGAGGCGTCCCGAGAAAACAGCAAGCCCATGCAGGTTCTCAAACCCCGCAAGGTGTGTGCAGGTGGCAAGCGCAAAAAGGATGAAATCAGCGTGGACAGTTTGGACTTCAACAAGAAGATCCTTCACACTGCCTGGCATCCCCAGGACAACATCATCGCAGTGGCAACGACCAACAACCTCTACATATTCCAGGATAAGGTGAACTAACTATGGGGATGAGCTTATATGAGATCTGGCGTGGGTGATGTGTACAACCTGCAGCCTCACCGCCTCATCCAGAGTGATCTGTGGTAACACCGATAACCAGCATCCCTGTCCGTTGCTACTTGGTGACCAGACTTTGCCACTTTGTTCTAGATGTGGACAGAGGAAGCCTCGCTCTTGCCCATCATCAGCCTGTTTGTGGCAGAGTGACACCTGCCTTGTTGTTTAAGTGATGTTGTGCCAATTTTTTTTCCTTTGGTATGTTTTTTTTTTTTTTTTTTTTTTTTTTTTTTTTGCCAGCCCACCTGCCCTTTTCTTCCCCTGGGGTAACATGGGTAAACCAGTTTAATTTACTTAAAATTCTGAATACAGACACACTTATTTTTATAACTTTTGCCCCCAATGGCTCTGTGGTAGAAAATAAAAAAACACTTATTTAGTATGTCCCCTTAATTGTCCTGTGCCATTGTAGTGTTTATTTTTCTAAGAAATTTGCCAGTCTTTTTTTCTTTTTTTTTTGTGTAAACACATTTTATTAATTCATCCGTTATACTGTCATAGTATTCTTTGATTCTCTTCACGTGTCTCCTCTTTCATTAAACCATGCATACTCAACAGTCACAAAAGTATGCTCAGTTTCTTTACACACTTGCTGCTCAAACTGGACAGCAACACCTCAGCGGTTACCTCCAGGAGTTTGAGAAGTACTGTGTGTTTTCACAGATTCAAAGCCCAGTCCAGTGAGACGTCATCCCGCTCACTCACTGTGCTTTAGACTCTGGCTGGCCTAGTCTCCAGAAGAGTTTTTTTTTTTTTTTCCCTTTTGGATTGGCTCTGTCTTGACATCTTTGTGCATTGGTTCCTCTTCTTTTTGTTTTCTATTCAACAATAGTCAGGTATAAGAGATAGCCTATTCAAAGATAATTATGATTGTCATATTTATATTAAAAAAGTTAAAACGTCACCAGATTTGTTCCGTCCTATTTTGTGAAATGAAGCTGGACCTCACATCTTTTTGAGTGATTTTTAAGTATTGTCTTCCCATGGTGTACCACAGCTCTGAAGCAGTACTTCATAACAGGGAAAACTTTTGATTTGACACTGGACTCTCTTACTGCACCAACTAAAGTACTTGGATGTCTGTGTTGTAAGACTACAGTTTAAAAGAAAACATTATTTGAGGCATTAAGTCACTTAAAATGTTTGTTTTAACTACCGCAGACATTATTACTGCTACTGTATGTGATGGTACAATAAGCTGCACAAGGATTCGCAGCAATTGATGTCTCCACACCGTATTTAAAATGTGGACAGTTCAGACTATATTGATGCCTCCAGTAATGTATAACTACAATTTTAATCTATGACAGTGAAGATAATAAAGGAACTACTTTTTGCATTCTTGTGATTGCCTGATCGTTGCTGAGATTTCAGTATTAAGCTCTCATTTGCAATGTTATCCATGTTGCGTTTGTACTAGTTGCTGAATCAATCATAAGATACCAGATCAATGGTTACACAGCAGCAGATATCAGTGATTTGGACACCTTCAGATTGAGAAGCACGTGTGTTGAGGCTGTAGCTGCAGTGATCCTCCATTCAAATCCCTGCTAGTTTAAAAAAAAAAAAAAAAAATCTGCACCCGGTATTTCAGGTGTAAATCCAGCTGTGGTTCTATAACTGGTCTGACCAATTGACAAAATGAAAACTAGCCGCTCTCTGGTACTTGATGAACCACTTAAGGTTAATTGAAATCAGCTGATTGGGTGTCTGCTTGCTGAAAACTAGGCTTGGACAGTAGGCACACACCTGCCTCATGTCTCCACTGGCGTGTTCATATGTACGTGTGTGCACGCACGCCTCCTCCGGCATGGGCGGATTGAGCTAGTAGTAATAAATTTGATGCCATATTCATCGAATTTCCACTATCCGTTATTAATTGGTGCTGCTGGTACATGCATGTCGGCGGATGTTTTTGTTTTGTTTTTCCAGCTCGTTATGTAATTCGACTCCCTCTCTTTGTTATCAACCGGACGGTCTGACGTCATCACCCAGCTCCGGGAAGGTCTGAGCGGCTCGCGGCTGCTGCCTTCAGACCAGCTAACGGACGAAAACAAACGGCAGTGCTTTAGCTTGCTTTAGCTAGCCGGTCACTGAAGAAACGGGGTACCAGGCGACGCGGGTCAGTTGTACTATCGCACGTCTGAATGTGTGCAGATAAGTTGGTGCGCGTTTTGCACTGACTTGAGCCTTTTATGCAACCCGCCCTGCTCACCAGGCACGAAGATGTCCAACGCTGCTAACAGTACTTCTACAGACAACAACGGAGACTCTGGGCTAAATGGTAAGCTAAACATTTTCAAATTGCTGAACTAGACCAGCCTGTCAGTGTATTTTCTCGCTGGGTCATGTGTCGGGGTACGCCGCTGTATGTTTAGAATACGTTTATTGGTAGCTTTTAATCGTTAAAGGTAGTTTAATTTGCTTGTAAATGTTTTTTTTTCTCGCCGAAGCTACATCGAAAGGGGAGGAGTGAGAACGCTATGTTCCGTGTGTTTATTGACAGTGGGCGCACCAATGGCGTTTCGACAGGCTTGACTGACAGGCAAGTAAGCCAATCAGCGATTCACGCGAAGGGGTGGAGGAGGGTTTAAGGGCCGTCAACAAGGCGAGATGGTAGAAGTCGTCAGAATCGACAAATATGGGGACAGAGAGATGTTGACAATTTACACGTAGTTACTGTACTGTACACTTAGTGAAATTCTTGTAAACAACAGAGGCCAGCGTAGATATCTCAACGTTATGTCTGCATTCAGGCTTTTATGTATTTTATTTTTGGGGTTCAGTCCATATAGGAGTACCAACACTTATGTTAAAATAATCAATTTCAAAGTAATTACGGTTTATTTCTAAATAGATTACTAGTTCAATTAGCATTTGACGAATATAATTTTACACAGTCTTTTCACAGCAGAAGTCCATCTGTGTAGAAATATACGGCATGGACCCTCAGTTATGTAAGTGGTATAGAATACACACAAGACCTCGGCTTTCATAGGCCATAGAGACGTAAACAAAGGCATGTTTATTACACTGACTCAGGGGCCTCAGAAAGCTGTTGTGGTTTAACTTTTACCACACTATGGGGGGGGGCATGACTTGGCATGCTATTTATGGCCACAGTGACAAGGAGACAGACGTTTTGGACGTGCGGAGGGTGGGGAAAGTGTTAAAGCACACGGCAGAGAAGGAACATGTAGGCTGGTGGATTGAAAGCCACAATCTGGACAGGAATCAAACTTTCCAGCCCCTTTTCTTATTTAACAGACAGAATTTTTCATGTGATTGGGTAGCCAGCAGTGGATAGTCATCTCTTTAAAAATGAAGCAAGTTGTCAGCATTTGGCTGGTGCTTAGTGATAATGTTCTACCCTGGTTTGTCATTTGTGCATTCAGCAGCATGTTTAGTTGTATCTCCCCCCTGTTGTATGAAATGAAAAGCAACAAGTGTTGCTTTTATTCTGCTCAAGTCTGGCAGTCCTGTTGTGTATTTTAGAGCAGTCTAACCCAGTGGTTCTCAACCTTTTTTGGGCCAGCGCCTCTTATCCATTATCCAGGACCCTTACTGCCCCCCCATCAAAAAAAAAAAAAAGTAGGCTAATTGTCTTAGCTGAATATTAATGTTGATTATTATTCTGTGTATTATTCTTATCCTTATTCTTATCCTCCTTATTATTTATGTTATACAGTGTATTTATTAATATATTCTATTCATTATTATGACTATTATTTTGTTTTGTATCATGAAAAAACATATCATTGTATGCCAAATAACAGATTTTATTTAAGTTGGAATATCATTATCATTAGTTTCCCGGGAACAAAATAGACTGTCATGGCCTCAAAACACTCGTTCACACAATAAACACACTGGAAGTTGTGCATTAGTGGGAGAAGGTGTGAATCCATAGCTAAGATATTAGATACAATACTGGCAACAATTTTCTTGTTCTGTGTCATTATACTTATACTGATATGTTGAAAAACACACAGATATGCCACATATTATGCAGCATGTAACTTTTTGGCAATTGAATTGTGTGTGGTGTCGCTCTTGTAAATTTGTAACCACAGCAATAACACAGCGTTGACGATGTGTTCTCCAGAGGTACAAATATTTTAAAGAGGAAGAAACTCTTAATTTTCTCCACAGGGAATACCAAGGAAAAGACCACTGGTTTTCCTGAGTTGACATAGTAAACGCCTTATTGGTGAAATTTTTATAGATGATACTCGTATCTCTGAAGTAAAGAGTCGTTGCTATGGAAACGACACAATTAACGTTGTCTAGTTGCATTGGTGTAAACTGGTATATTTCAGTGTTGCAGATCACATTCTTCTGCAAATAGTTGCAGGTTTCAGCTTGTCTCATTGTGAAGATTTGGTGTAAACTCACCTTAAACAAACATCCCTGAAGAACACCTCAACTCCCTTTAAAAAATTTTGTTTCCAGCAGCCCCCAATGTTCTCCAAAGGCCCCATGTGGAGCTGTATCTCCCCCGTTTAGAAACGCTAGTCTAATCTGTTATATCTTGAAAAACCTGGTTGGAGAAGGCCTGTAAATACTGCAGAAGTATTAGCGATTTTAATTTGTCAGGGGCCCCATAATCCCTTGCTGCAACATTAACCCAATACCATTTTTGAAAAACTTAGCAGTTGGTATTACATCTGACTGAGCCAAAATAACTTACGAACTATAAAATCCACAGCAGACTTTTTTGGTGGCATTGGTGCAGCAGGACATGTATACACTGTAATGGTACATGCTGTGACATAGCTTTAGGGACAATAAGACCTTGCACTTATCAGATGGAGAGGCCAGCAGTGTGCTATTATCTGAGAGTGTGTTATTTTTAGCGTTTCCCTGAACTCTAACACCAGTGTCATAAACATTTTTATCTAATACCTGGATCTTCAGGCGAGAGGCAGCCTCAGCCCTCCTCCCTCCCGTCTGAGCCTCAGCATCAGTGGATCAAAGAGGTCACATCATGTCTGCCTCCTCTAAACCACCCGGCAGCTGATAACGGTTCTGTGGCCAGAATGTTCGGAAGCGTCGGCTCCATGGCAACGTGGTTTTAGTCCACGGGGCAGAGACAATGGGCTGTCGACAGCAGCTTGGCTCGCGGTCCGCCATGTAATCCGCGGGATGAGTGTGAGTGCTGAGTCGAGGCCTGTTTTGGGGTGGGGGCGGGCACCGCTTGGGTAGTGGGTATAGCTGGCCTGATGCCTGTGAAATACAGTCCCCTGAATGCTCATGCGAACATGGTGTTTACTTACTGTTATGGGGTCATGTGACCTGCTCAGGAGGCATTCCTCTTTTTATTTTGTTGAAGACAGAAGGAGAAAGTGTTTTTAAAGCTGCATAATGACATATATTAGAATTTTTTTCCCCCTTTCTCCAAATTCTTGCCCTGGATAACCAGCCCCTCCTCTGTATTTGTAACCCAGCTTTGGCATGCTGTGCCTCCTCAGCTGCCAGTCCATGCCAGAGCTCACGTACAAACAGGGAGAGCATCATATATCACAGTCAAGGTCTGCAAGAACCCACAGCACATACACAGGCAGGCATTTCTACTGCCCTTTCATCACACAGCAGTAAATAGACCTTTACTCTTGAACTTCTTTGACTGACAGTCTCAAGCTCTCCATCTTGTTGTGTGATCAGTGCGATCAGAAAATCATTTTGACATCACCCTTCTCTTTTGCATCCCCCCTATTTGTCTTCTGCTTGACAAGAGGTAGATGTTTTGACATGTCATAGCAGGAAAAGCATAGGCACAATTAATATCAATGATGGTTGTAAATCCATTTAGGTGTGACAGTTCCTGGGCCTCTTTATTGTGTGCACTAGCTCACCAGGACACTAACAACTGAAAAGAGCCATCATTAATCTTATCCGTTACACCTGTGCTTGTCAAATGTCTGCTGTGAAAAAGGTCTTTCCAGGATCAAACTATAGCTTTCTTTGCTCTCATTAGTAGTTCAGACAGTGTCAGAAATCTAGCATTCTGGAACTAAAGAAAATAAGACTAATAGTGTCACTACAGACAAAAATTGTAATTCTTATTCTTCAACAAAAAGACAGTAGGGCTTTTTTCACAGCAGATATCTTAACACGCTAAACCATCAGAAGCACAGGTGTAATCAATATAATGATGGTAGGGTAGGTGTGTCTTTAGTTTCATGCCCACTCTTATGATCAATTATGGTATTATTAGTTCCACCTTTGCTTGTTCTGCTATGACAAGTCAAAATGTCTGCAGTAAAAATGTCTATTGGGAACTCAGTGCCAGCTCAAAGTGAAATTATTTGTGAAAGCTCCTGATAGGATCAAACATATGAACAGTGAAAAATGAACATCAGTGGTTTTAAACAGAACTTAAGATGAGGTGAGCAGTGTGCTTCTCAGGCAGGTTATTATTCTGGGAATGTTACCAAAATGGTGTTAATACACACCAAAAAAAAAAAAAAAAACAGTTAAATGACACCTCATTTTCACACTAATAATTTTAGTGGTAATGTAAGCAAAGAGCCTGCTCCTTGAGACATATCAGATCTTGATCTAAACAGGATATTGGCTTATTGCTCTGAACAGGATATTGGCCTAATGGTTTATTGCCATTACTTTCCACTGGCTCTGTCTTATCAGGCAATCCTGACATTTGTATCCAGACATGTTTAAACTGAGAAACTCTTTTAATGTACACATATTACAACATTAACAGTCCACTCAGTTGAAACATCACTTTGTAATGAAGTTGACTGCCATGCCAAATATTTTCTTTGAAAATATTTTCATTCATTTTCAAAGTTTCATCTTTAATACAATACAGTATAATAGCTTAATTTTGGTTTATAAACCAAGTGGACAAAACAGTTGTACAAAATCCAGGTGAAAATAGGATTTAAATGTCATTTGGAATTGAAACTCATTTGTAGTAGTAATTCCTTTTTTTTCTTTTTATTTAAAATATATATATTCTTACTCAGTTTTCTGGTACATATTCGTAACCTTCTGAATTTTGCCCCAGTTTCCCATCCACTTGTTGCAAGGGGATGTTGTGTAATGGTGGTCAGTTTTTCTTGGAGCAGGAAAAATGTTTTAAACTGATCTTTTTTTTTTTTTTTTTTTTTAAATGTCTGCGTTTGAAAATAATTAAACCCTTTCTCTCCACAGGGTCCTGGGTGGAGTTGGAGATGAACAGAGGTGCAGCTGGCTCGGCCCAGTCACCCTCCACAGGCGGCCCGGCCCCGGGCCTGCTGCCCCTCCCTCAGGTGGAGGAAGAGGAGGCCATGGTAGGGGGGCTGGAGCACGTCCCGTCCTCATCCTCAATCCACAACGGAGACATGGAGAAGATCCTGTTGGATGCCCAGCACGAGTCGAGCCGCAGCAACTCCTCCTGCGACAGGTAATGTTAAAAATCCTTTGAAAGTATTTCGACTCACTTCTTCAAAACTGACCCTAATTTGCCCCGCTGAAGGGACCCTGAGAAGATGCGAGCCCCCAGTTCCTCCAGGGGGTTAGGTTACATATCTGAACCTGATCTCTGACCTCCTTGAAGTTAATGGGAAAAGTATTTGAATGCAACTCATGTTATTGTGAATGCATAAATAACACATACAAAAAGTTAGTCATGTTAATGTAAGTACAGATGAGGTCATGAGATTTTCCACCACAAGAGAAAACTTCAGAGAAAGTCACGAGGTCTTGGATTCACACATGCCTGTGTTTATAGCTGTGGAAGATTAGAACATGTGGTGAAGTTGGTTTTCGTCTCCTCTTGACTTTCACTCAGTTTGGAGCTGCCTGTTTCAGAAGACCCAACAACACTGTTGATTTTAGACCCCAAAACAAAATCACTTAATTATAACCCTGGATCTGATGTAAAGCTCTGGGATGTTAAGAAACTCCGCCTTAGCATCTAGTGTCTCCATTTGTTAACACCCTGACACCCTGCCCCTCTTTTTCCATCGAGGGTGTAATAGTAGAAAAGTAATGGAATGGATTTACATATAATCACATGTATTTTTCACGTTATGTCTTAGCAGCAATATAATGGAAACATCTATGTAGTTAAAAGTCTGTAGGCTGTGACTGAACCACATGTGGTCATAAAGCCAACTTTCACTAGACCTTCCAGCTCTTAATCTCTGAACTACTGTTTGTGCTGTGTTGTAGGTACAGCATGTTATTTTTTGTTTTTAATCCAACAAAAATCCAGTTAAAATTTTAATTTAAATGTAAGTACTGTTGCATACCAATGCAAACTGTACTTTTATTTCTTTTTTTTTTTTACACCTCGTCTGTAATCATTAGCTCATTTGCTTCATCTCCCATTTGTTCCCTTTCCTTTCTATGGCTATTTGAACTACAAACAGTATCTTCTTGCTGAAGTTACCATAACCTCAATGAAAAAGATGATCATGCAAATGCAGAGAAAACTGCAGTGTTGAGTAGCTTTCCTGAGAGATAACTCTTCTTGGATGCCCAGGTGGCTGTTCATCTGCTAATAATCCAATAAAACATCACTGGAGAAGCTGTAATGTAAAAACATTTTTATAGGAGGTGTTAAATATTGGAGTTATAGCTTCTCAAAATCCTCAACTTTCCTCATTATTCCAGTGGAAAAATGAAATGACCTCATAGACCAAGAGTGTCATAATTACACTCTCACCATGTTGAGTCAGCTTTGACTTGACAGCTGCTCAGAAGTTGAGTTGGCTTCTGAAAATAAAATGACGTCTTCTGTCACAGCATGCCTCCCATTTTATTCAGCATGTTAGAAAAAGCCTTGAGGTCGCAGCCATATCATGTGTTTGCGTGTAATCAGTGAGGCTGCGATAAAGCAGAGCTTATCAGAGAGCAGGGAAGTCAGCTGTCAGTGAGTCACCTGAGGATGTTTTCAAGCATTTGAGCCAAGAACACTGAATCAACAAGATGCTCTGAAATAAGCATGAACACAACCAACACAACCAGCATGACACTGTCTGAACAATTTAAGAACAATCCAAGTGTTATATGGCACAGAAGTACTTAGGAAAATGTTTTCTTTACTTATCCCTCTGGAACACACACCTCAGTACACATTTCATCAGAGAGGTCAGAGTGCAGGAGCAGTTGGACTTTACTTACTCTTTTGTCAAACAACCAGTAAAAACCCAACTGCTTAATGATGTGAGATGGTGGAGACGGAGAATTTATATTCATTGATTAATTGTATGGTCATTGTTTAATTGATCACTAATAATAAAAATAAACTTTATTTATATAGTACTTTTCTTAACAAAGTTATAAAGTAAATAATAATAATAAAGTAAACAAACAGAAAGTAAAGGTGAATTAAAAAAACAGCCATTACATACAAAAGAAAAACAAAGGGATCATAAAACAGAGGGTAATGAAATGAAGTTGCACAAAAATATAAATTGTCTGTAAACACAAAAACATTCCGATAAAGTATTTTAAGAATAGTTTAATGATGCTGCCTGTCTGATCTCGATAGGACTGTTCCACAGAGACTAGTGCTGACTATTAATGACTATAAATAATGTAGCCAGAAGTATTAAGTAAAGATATTAAAGATTTTACAGTTTAATTTTATGTTAAGTGTTTTTGGCCATCAACTTTGGACTATATTGGAAAATAAGAGTTCTTCCTTTAACCTGTTGTCTCTTGAATTCAGTTTATTATGTGGACTCATAAATAAATCAAATGGAAAACTCAACTTAATTACGTTATGAAAATGTCAGACGAGGAGGAGAAAAGGTGTTTCTCTGTCAGTTACACCTCGGTTATATATTTTTAAGGTTTTGCAGTACTCTGATAAACCTTAATGGCTTAACTGGGAACAGAGCCTGTACCCATGGCACTGTTGCTATGGCTACCTTTCGTTTAATATTCTTTCTCTAATATCGTAATATTCTGACTGGTTGTTCAATTTTAGATCTGAACTACGTTTGAGGTTTTCAGTCACCTGATTGCATCGTACGTCTGTCATTCAATCAGCAACAAATATTTTCCATATCATAAAACCTATAAATTCCCTCATGAGAATTTACATAAAGGAAGTCTTGAGTTGAGACATATTGTTGTTGACTTCACCTGCAGCCCTCCACGGCCCCACAGTCCCCAGGATGATGGACAGATCATCTTCGACGTGGATGTGACCGGCAGAAGAGACAGCCAAGTAAGAGCTTGTTCGCCTCTCAGGTTCTCATCAGTCTGTTGCCATGGCAACCTGAACCACTGGCCCTGAAGTGGTGTGTGTGCACATGTGAATGACAGATGCTGCCTGCCTTTAGTTTCTATGGCGATGGCTGTTGCACCCAGTGGGGATTATTGGTTCTTTTACACAGCATGCCTTGTCACCATGACTTTCACTCTTTTATTTCTGACCTCTCTCTGTGCACTCTCGGAAAAAATCTTGTTTTTTTTTTAAATCTTTTTGTGTATTTTTCTGTAGTGAAAAACTGATTTAAGAATGAGTCTCTGTGTCGGTGGCACATACATGCACAAATATACTGTACAAGAAGTGTCCTGAAAGGTGTGTGTGTGTGTGTGTGTGTGTGTGTGTGTGTGTGTGTGTGTGTGTGTGTGTGTGTGTGTGTGTGTCTACACACAGAGAAGGGTGTGTCGTGGAGAGGGTGTGTGTGTGTGTGTGTGTGTCTCTCTTCAGTCAGAAGAGGATGTCTTGGACAAGGAGAGGGACATGGACATCCTAATGAAGGACGCAGACTGGGTTGCTGACTGGTCTAGTCGACCAGAAAACATTCCCCCCAAGTAAGTTTCAACTCGGTAAACATCAGCATAATGTTTCTATGGCAACTGAACACACACAGCTGCTTGTCCTGTGAAAGTGGTTAGTCATTATGGTAATAAAGTTGGTCTAATGCACAAATGTAAAGCCAATTGGCAGAAATTGTCTTTGAAGCTGATGCTAATGTAACCTTTGAAGAGTTGAAGATTTGTTCTTTTACAAATGTTTGGCCTTTTATGTCACAAAAATCTGGAGAAAGTTATTTACATTTTATCTTTCATTATTTCTTTCTTGACAAAAAAATCACTTGTGTCTAAAAACTGATGGCTCAATATTGCTCTTTAGGCATATAGGCAAATGTTACATAGTGAAATTATGTCATACTTTTGGGCTTCCCACCCAGCCTCTCTGTTTACATAAAACCCGCAGCTTTGTCAAGCCAGTCTACCAAGGGTTAGTAGCAATAACATGGGTCAGATCTGTGTGTTTGGGTGTCAGTTTGTAGCAACGTAATCATCAGCTCTCTGTGCTGCTAAAGGCTCAGACATATATGGCCTAAGGCCTGGAGTTCCTCTCCTTCATTCTTCTCATGCAGCAGCCACCATAACCAATGACTGAAGTGTCTAAATATGTAGCTGCTCTTATGGTTGCTAAATTATGACCTCAATTAAAAGACTGACTGTAAGGAAATGAGAGGAACTGTTCGCCCAGCATCTTTCTAGAAACCCCACTTCAATACTTTTTTCTTCCAATAGAAAGTGAGACTTCATAGCTAATTTCAGCTCTTGTAATTGGTGTCTTACTGGAAGCTTTGAAAATGACTGTAGCGTTAAAATTAATGAATATTGCCATCATTAATTAATCAGTTAATTATTTGTCCATTACGATTATTACAAGCTGTCATCCAAAACACAAAAGGTTTTCAATGTATAAACGTAGACAACAGAGAAAGGAAGCATATTCTCATTGCAGAAGCTTTTAACCACAGTGAGGTGGGGGTGTGTTTACCTTGGTTGTCAGGCTGTCAGTCAACTGCTCTGTGTCTAAAGTGCCTGTGATTTGTGCAGGGAGTTTCATTTCCGCCACCCTCGACGCTCAGTAACACTCAGCATGAGGAAGACTGGGGCCATGAAGAAAGGAGGCATCTTCTCCGCCGAGTTCCTCAAAGTCTTCATCCCCTCGCTGCTACTATCACACATCCTCGCTCTGGGGCTGGGGTAAGAAACACCGCAGATCACCTACACAATGAGTTTACATCAAGACTGACAGGAGTTTAATGAACTGATTGCCGTTTTACTTGATCAGAAATGTATTCTTGTCAGAGTGTGAAACCAGTATTTACACAGAACACTAAAACTGTGAACTGAAGCCAAAAGTTGACAACTTCTTGTAGTTTATCTAAGGTCGAAGGTCAAAGACTACACTACAAAGCACTATATAAGTGCAGTCTATTTAACATTTATGAAACATAAATTTCATTTTATTCTGACTAATATTTCCTAGTTGTTCACAAACCCCAGCAGGGGGAGCTGTAGAGCTGCAGACACATCAGCTGTGTGTCGGTCTGACAAACTGACAGAGCAGCTGCTGACTGAAAAGCTGTACACCTGCTTTCTCATAGTGAGCTCCGACACTCCCTGGGGCACTCCATGTTTGTAATAACACATTTTACATTAATCCTGGCTCCTCAGTCACATAATGTCACAGCAGTGATATCTGAGACAGCAGTCTTTTCTTGGACACGATGCAATATGCAAAGAGTGTCATTAGCAAACCTGTCAAGATCAAAGCAGCGTCCCTGTCAGCCATTCACAGGTTTATATGGTGACATAATGAGTCACTGTTGTTAATTTTTATTTCATCATAATTCTTTTATATACAAATTTGAGTTTCCCTTTTTCTTAGTGTTACCCGATGGTCTATAGTGCTGGGTTTATGGGTTATTTTAGTTTCTGTGTAGATAGATACTGATATATAGGCTTATATATTAGTTTGGCTGGTACCAAGTATCAAAAGCTATATCAATAATTATCCCCTCATACTACTGTTGAGTTTCAAAATCATAATGTCATACAGTATACTTACATTCAAAGGAAAAAAAACACTTAAGAAAGTGAAAGTATATATAAAAAGAAAATTGCTATTGTATCAAATTAGTATTAATCTGTGTTACTGTATACATGGCAAGCTGCAATATGCTGTAATATAAGACAACTGGTTAAATTCTGTAGTTAACGCAACACATTTTAGAATACTTAGTTTTTATAGATATTAGATAGGCTTGGAATACAGTATGTAGCTTGTTAGCATCAAAGCACTCTCGTTTCTCTGTATTTTTTTCTAAATGAATTGGATTCAACTCTTAGACCTTTCTCATGGTGAACGTTTGGATGTGTCAAAGCAGGAAAAGCACAGGTGTAACCAGCAACATTAATGACGGCTGTATTCATGTGGGTGAGACAGGGTTGTCTGAGGTTTAACTGGTCATTCTTTGATTACATCATCTTGTTGCGCCCTCTTCTTCTGCAGTTGTTTAATGGCAGCCAACTGGAAAATTAGCTGTTGTAGAGCTAATATTTGCGTAAGAGTAATGGAGTAGAAGTGCCCTATAACACAAGCCTTCTTTTGCCAATTTTGCCGACGCCTGTGTATGACAAGTCAAAAACAATGCAGGGGAAAATGTCCCCCAGTTTGGAAACCACTGGCTTCACATCCAGCTATTTTTAACGAATCCATTGAAAGGTAAAGACAGAAAAATGAATGCAAGTTCACCAGTTGAAAGATGATTCCTGACCTCGGATCAGGGTATTGGCAAGAGGTTAAGCATTTTTTTTTTTTCTTTTTCTTCGCTGTTGACAAGGAAATGCCTTGCATGCCTTTTGTGGTAAATCACCACATTTTTCACTATGTTTGAGTTATAAGTCAAATTCCCATGCTGCAGTGCTTGACAGTGATTTGTAACTGCTCTGTGTCTGTGTACCTTCTTTTCAGAGTCTATATCGGAAAGAGGTTGACCACGCCACCCGCCAGCTCTTTCTGAAGCTGAAACGGAAGAAAAGTGCCTGAGAAGTGGCCATGAGTTGTTGGAGAAAGCTTTGCTGACGTGAGAAGAACGAACGCCCGTCTCTCCTCCCTCTGTCCCCGCCTGCCCCTGCTTCCCCTCCTCGTCCCTGAGATATGACATGTTCTCAGGAGAAATGCATCTGCCCCCCCCCTCCTCCCCCACCCTTTTTTCTTGATTGGCTATTCTCTGACTGTCTGTGGATACCCCCCCCCCTTCCCCTTATATCCTTCACTCATTTGTATAAGCTTTTCAAAGAATGAATAAGGTCATGTTTCCCTTTCCTCAGCGACTGTGTTCAAATGTTTATAATGGGTGGGTTTTCAGGGAGGGTCGCAGCATTAAACCAAACTCTTCTACTACACACGCTGTCCCATTGCCCTTTGATGGTCTGACAAAAGGGAGGGACTGTCCAGTTTTAGAACTGACCACAGATTGTGCCACCTACACAAGTAGCCCAACACTCGACCCCAAAAGGGTTCGACCAAATTCAGAGTCAGCTATGCGAACTGAAAATGTGATCATGCCTTTTTTGAAAGTAGCCATTTTGTTCATCATCTTTAGGTAGTATTGCCTTTTTTCTTTTAAATTTATTTCACAACAGCGGTGGCTTATTGAGGAGTTGTAATGGAAGGAGTTACCATAGTGGCCATCCCAAACCACCAAGCGCTCATGAATTGCACTGTCTCTGAGAGTCTCTGGCTCTGCTTGCCAGAAGAGAGAGACAGAGATGTGACACTTTCACCTTTTCTGTGATGGAAACTAGAAATTAAAACAATTCAATTCTGCAGCTGAATGAATTTTTTTGCAAAGTGACAATAACTGGAAACCAGGGTGTGGATGTTTGTTGCGCAGGCAGGCAGTGTGTCCCTCTCCGTGTGTACACTAACAGTATTTTGTGGTTGGGTCAACAGCGCTGTACGGTCAAGAAACGTCTGTGTCCATGTTGTCCTTCCAGTGAGCCTCCTGGTCTGTCTACAACATATTGTAGCGCTACTTTGGTCTTGACTGGTCGATTCCCGCTTACCTTTACTCCAGACCGGGCTGGATATTTCATGGGACTGTGCTGATATTTTCTTTTTAGTGTGGATTTTGTGTAATCAGAAAGGATTTGATGCCAAAAAGCTTGAAAATATGAGACATAAAGGTACGGACATTTGTTTTCATGATGTTTAACTGATTTTATTTACAAAAGTAAAAGGTATTTCATAAAAAACTAGAAGTTAAATATTGAACTTGAAAGAATTGAAGAATTATACAAGGAATTTTACTTTGAAGATATCAAGAGAAGCTGTAATTATTGTCCAGTGGTAGCCAGCCCTGCATCCGAACACTCCATCATATTTGCCAAAATTTCAAAACCAAACAGGTAGAAATACTTCATCACGCTGCTGATGAAGGGAACTGACTCCAGTGTCGGTCTGTGTTTGGGCAGGCAGAAGGTACCTGGTGATCATTTCTACATTTGTTTGTCTTCCTCGAGTGACGCCTTAGACGTGCAGCAACTTGTAACTGACTGAAGGGATTGTCTAAGCACAGGTACTTGGCTAGCATGTCCAGTAAGGTTGTGTACTCACACAGCATGATTTGAATAGCTCGATATCAGACATCAGCCTCACCGCAGTATCTCTGAGGTTGGATTGTGGTCAGTTTTGTACAAGTGGACCTTCTGTAGCCAGACCTGGTTCAAATAATATTTTATTCAGAAGTTCTCATCAAACACCAGATCTCTCTAGAAGTTCTTGTATGACTTTTTTTTTTTTTTTTGCAGCAGCAGCAGCAGCAAACTTATTCCATGCAGAACTAAGTAATTCCTAGAGATCTGGTTTGTGGCGAGGGAACAGAGGATTTGTCCTCTATTCCACCAGCTCCCTGTGAAAGACATATTTTCATTCAGGAGTAAATGCCTCGTTGCAGAATAGAGTAACAGTACAAGTTTTGAGATATAGGACGACATGAGTTCCAGATGTCAAGGCGAACATCATGTTGCCTCTACATGGAACCTGCAATGTCATATTTTTGACACTGAAACTCAAGAAGACCGTTTGTTTGAAGACGACACAAATGGATCATTAAAAAAAAAAAAAAAAAAAAAAAAAAAAAAAAACATTTCAGTGTCAAGCCTCATTGAGTGAGAAAAGAACAGACAAAAAAAGCTTTCATGACACAAACAAAAGAAGAAAGAAAATCTTTAGTTGATTGTGAGTACTTCATGAATGCGTCGACCCTTCTTGGAAGCTAAAGTTGGAAAAGTGTCTGTAAAAACTGAATTGACTGTACTTTTCCTCTTGTGAACAGCTGCCTGATGCGTTAAGGTTGTGACCGTGCAGGTTCACTCAGGGCGTGCCATCTACTTTTTTAAACTTGTTACAAGAAGCTCGTTATCGACCAGCAGTGACCACGTTAGGGTGTCGACTTTGCTCTCGTCATCCATTTCAACCGCAGAGATACTGCACTGTTATTTTGTGCGACAGCCTTGTTTTTTGCCTGTGTTTGTACGTGCAGCATTTTGAAGTAGTGGATTGTTTGTTCTTTCCTGGTTGTTTTTGTTTTTTTCCTGATGTTGGAGAAAGATTGTGAACGCACAGAGCGGGAGTCGAGACGTGGATCATTTTGAAAAAAGTGTGAAAATAAAAACTATTGTTGATGGCAGGGCCTGATGTGAATAGGAAAATGAAAGTGTGGAAAGAGACCCCCCCCCCTCAGATTGCAATGGTCTAACAGTAGTTATTGTAATGATGCATTTGCTTTAATTTTCTTTTTTCCCACTACATTGGAAAAATTGATAAACATTTTGTCATTAAACATTACCTGAATGAAGCTATTCTGAGTGGGCCTTTTTAATTTCAACACCTTTTAAATAAATGACCATGAACCTCCGATAGGAAACATTCCATTTTTTTTGTTATTATTACTGAATAGCTTTTATATGATTAGTAGAGGGTTTGGAGGAATTTAACTGCTGCTGAATAATTGGGTAGGTAAAACCTTTTAAGAAAATAAAAGAGCAAATTTTGCTAAATGTGGCTTTAAATTCCTAATTTAACCTTTTTTTTTTTTTTTAAATTCCTTTTGTCGATGCTTAATTGTATGTTCCTCAAGGCCTTTTTCTATTTAGTCATGTTTTTTAAATGAACCGTTTTGTCTATCAATTAAGAATAGAAATAATTATGCAAGTTATCAGCGCCCAAAGTGATCAAGTCCTAAAAAGTCATAAAGGTAGACAGGAAAATGAAAACTTTTACACTTCATATTGTCTGACAAACCAAATGCTGAGGAAGAATTTAAGGTAAAAGTCATGAAAAATAATTAGCTGCTGCTGCTGGTTTTCATTTTGTATCATCCTGTTATTTGCATGTGCCGTCATCGTTTTTCAAGTGTTACAAGTGTTTTGTTTTTTCCGTCCACTCGCCTCCACACCCTGTCGCCCTCAGCAGCTGGCATAGCCCGCAGCCCGTTGTTTTGGATGTGACTCAAGTCCACAGCAGCAGAGGCATGAATGCCTGGTCAGTTAGCACACACAGCTGAGGTCTGACGCACTGGGTTTCACAGGAAGTCACAAGACGTTTACTAACTCGCTGGAAATTCCAAGGAACCCTGCTTTACATTTATAGTGTGAAGACACTGGGATCAGTTTGAACACCGTAGCTGAGGTAAGAAGTGGCTGCGTTTGAAATGATTTGTCCTCATGTGCCCTGCTCTAACAAATCTGTTTGTTCAAAGCTTTTCCTGTTTATATAAATATAATGTTTCCAGAAGCATCGAGTTGCTCTTTGCTGAATCGTCATCCACCAAACCTCTGACCATGTGTGACCTGGATGTTTTAGCTGCCTGAAACCAGAGCAGGAAGACACCATGTCAGCACTGATTGTAGCCATTTGAAACTGCTCAGTGAGGCCCCTGAAGAAAACAGCTTCTATGTCTTTCCCCCTGTTCTCTCTCTCTCTCTCTCTCTCTCTCTCTCTCTCTCTCTCTCTCTCTCTCAGTATTTAATGAGCTGTACAGAGCTGTTCTGGGGAAGCACTGCACTCCAGTGGCGGACAGTCTGCAGTGCTGGTTTCTGTTATTTTCTTTGAAATGTTCATTCAATTCATCCATTTGTGTTTTTATTTTCTCAATCTTCATCATTTCTTCAATCAGGTCAGAGCACTTCCATCAGAAGTGAATGTGATGATATAACACCGCAACGTGCATCTGTGTCAAATCCTACCTGTAAAAGAACTAAGGGCAGTTGCTGCAGATCTTTGTCAGCTGTTTTCTACAACAGGCTTAAAGGTATTCAGAATTTGCAATTGTTTTTTCTCTTGTTGCCAAAATGTCAGTGTCATCCATTATCATTCAAACATGAAGCTTCTTCAGAAACCATCTTTTTCACATTCTGCTTCAATCATTCCCACGCATTAGTGTCTACATGTCTATAGTATGTATACACATGGGTCACTTATTATTCAGTGATTTCACTGGGGTTTGTTGCAGGTTTTCCTCTCAGATATTCAAGCTGCTAACATATAATGTTGTGCTGTTTTTGCAGTCTGGGCTGCTTCCCCCTCCACCACCCTATAGGTTAACATCCCATCAGTAACTACCCTTTAGCATTATATACAGGACACATACAGAAAATATATACACATGCATCTTGCCACACCTGATTTTGTTCATATCATGAATTTTAGTGGGAGTAAAACATCTCTTATGGCAGTTCTTTGTGGATGCTGGTCCTCTCAACACAGATGCAAACTGCACAGTAAAATCAGACACAGCACAAAGCAAAATAAAGGTTGTCTGTTTGCTAGGCTGCTTGCAAAATATGAAACTAGAGGCAAACAGCTGGTTAGCTTGGCTTAGCACAAAGACTGGACACAGGCAAAATCATATCCTCACAAAGACTTTATATCCCACCCAAGAACTTGTCCAGCGTAAAACCACAATTTGTTGTTTTTATACTTTGGTTTGGTTGTACAGATCAAACAAAGTAGTGAGTTGTAGAGATGGCTTTTTTTAAACTTTGGAGTAAGCCTAGCTAGTTGTGTTGTGCTTCCAGTGTTTATGCTAAGCTAACATTCTGCTGGCTGTAGCCTCATTCATAGCCAGACATGAATATGGGATCAGTCTTCTCATCTAACTCTTGACAAGAAAGCAAGGATGTGTATTTCCCAAAATATCTAATTATTCCTTCAAGCTTTTAATTTATAATTTTCAGTTGTGTGATGAGACCAAATGAAACTGGAATAATGTTTTTTTTTTTTTTTTTTTTAAACAGCTGCTGATAGGAAGGAAGGTTAAGCTGGTTGTTGTTCATTAGGAAGAAAGTAGACAGCTCTGTGTAAAACAAAGATGACGACACAATGACACTGATGTGACTGTGTGTATGTGTCAATCATTAATCTAATACAAAACATATAAAGGTCAAAAGTTCACATGATCCAAGTCAGAAAAAAAGAACAGAAAATCTATGAATAATATTATGTCACTGCTTATAGTTTTAATCAGGTAAACAAAGACTGATCTGAAGGTACCCCCTTCGCTCACCCCTCCCCACCCCAAACAATGCCTCCTCCAGTCCTCCTCCATCTTCCCTATATGGAACCTCAGAACACCTGTTCCCAACCAATCCAGACACAGTGAGACATGTAGCTCCTCCCACTGCAGCTGATGGCGTTACCATGGGTTACAGGGTGGTGGCCAGCTCTGTCTCCATCCCTCTGGTGAGGAGACATTCCTCCTCAGGATTCAGCAGCACTATGCTACACTGCAGCAGCTCCCACTGCCAGATAAAGACACGCTGCGATGGAGTGAGAGGAAAAAATCTCAACACTGACAGTCTGTCCATCAGTAATAATTCTCTGTGGCAGATTCACTTCCTAAGATGCTGTGTCTGCAAATCAAGACAGCTATTATGTGTAGTCAGTGTGACATATCAGCTGTGTTCATGCTTTATTTCTAACATCAAATAACAGCTGATCGAACAGCTTCAATATCTAAAGTGAAATATGCAAATTCTAGACACAATTATAGCCATAAAATACAGAGATAGCAGTTTCTAGTAATGCATATGTATATTATGCATATGTCTATTCATATGCTCACTTCTTCACTCAACTGGTCTTCCATCAGGAAGTTATCTTCCGTCAAGAAGTCGTTATTTCAGAGTTATGTTAATATATCAATTACTGCTGAAAGACAGAAAAAGGTCTTTGAGCAAATATGAGAAAGGCTGTTGTTTTGGTTTTAGCCGGGGTGACCTGTGTACATGTTTGATTGACAGCTCAGCCAGTGGACACACCAAGATGTAATGTACACCAACCTGCTGCAAGGCTAATTGTAGTTTACAAGTGAAGAACAGACAGTGTCTTGTTTGCTGTGGTGTTGATTTGTAAACAACATAACTTTAAGTATCTAAACTGACCAGTGTTGATATTTGCAGGTACGATTTTAAGCTCCTCAATGTACTAGTGCTTACTAACTAATTAGCTATGTAGCCTGCTCACTGACATTAGCAGTGGGCTTTCTTGGGCATTGTCATGAAACAGAGAACTAGACACTAGTGGTGCTTTTTGCTAAATGCTAATGTCAGCATACTGACTGCTCAGAGCAACAATGCTAATGTGCTCATTTTAAGATGTTTAGCAGGTATAATGTTTACCATATTCACCATCTTAGTTCAGCATGTTAACATGCTAACATTTGCTAATTACTACTAAACACAGCTCAGTCTAATGGGAATGTTTTGTAAGTATTTGGGCATAAACATTTCAGTCTAGATCAAACTAGTTGAACGACTGGCCACCTGAACAACATTAATGCATATATGTATATGTTGGACTTTCAGAGACAGGTCTGGATTGTCTACTGTGGAAAGAGGGCAGAAGCACCAGGGCCTCTGACAACAACCAGGGGCCCCCAAAGCCTCACCTTCTCTATCTCTGTGTCCCAATTCAGGGGCCACATCCTTCAGAGGCTGCGTTTGAAGACTGATTGTGTCACAGCAGCGCAACAAAGGCTCCAACGGATGTGGCCCAGCCTATTCCAAGATTCTTTGCACGCCAGTAATGAAAGTAATTTGCAGCAAACAAGGCCAACAGAAAGCCTGAGGATTACACTTTAAAATGTAAGTATTGGGTTTCAGCTCAGTTGAACAGCTAATGGTGCAACTGTTAAAAAACCAAGGGCCTTAAAACCTCAAGTTTTTGTAAAATAAAAAGTTTCATGTTGTCAAGGTTGCTAAGTGACAGGAGCGGCACTACACAGGTATTTATATCCGTCTATGGACACATTTTGTCACCACGAAGATAGATACAGTCACAAAACTTTACAGGTCTGTAGTTGCAGATCAAAATGAAGGCCAAGTTCGAGGATTACTGAGTATTCATGGGCCTGAACATCAACATGTTGATGGGCGTTGTGGCTATAGTTGTTATTTGGTTTGTTTGTTGTTGTTTTTTTAATTGAACTTTTATTGAAGTAAATAGCCTCATTGAGGTTGGAAACCCCTTTTGCAAGACAGGGAGGGAGCAAACTTTCACTTTTCTTGGTTTTGATTTCTTTTGAAACTTCAGCACCAGCTTCATGATGCCTGCTGACCGATTTCAGCCTCTTACATATTTGGATCTGGTTTCCTATCCACCAAATTGTTGTTGTTGATGTTGTACGATTAATTGATATTACACTGACTTTTCTCAGATTGACGAACCGCTGTGTAAACTGAGCTGCACAGAGCTAATAATCTAATCTAACAAACAGCTCCAGTAGCCGATGTTTTCAGGAGGAGTAGCCGATTAGAGAATCCACACATACTGCTGATCTCACTACTTGTCCTACATCTGTTCCTGGATGCCAGGACCGTGCCCTTCCTGTCCAGAGACCAGACTCCCCCTCCGTCTCTTCCAACTATTTATAAGGCACGCTGCCAACTTTCCCCTCTAATTATCTAACACTCCCCCCTGTCTCTGCTCTCAGCAGGGGATGTTTGTTTTGTTGTGTGGAGCGACAGTTCAGCAAGAAGCGGGGCTGGGGGCGGAGGGGGTGTTGGTGCACTGTGTGGGCCTTCGGGTGTGGCTGCACCTTCGACATTCTCACTATTCAGAATCCACCTCTGACATTCAGACAGAAGACTTTGTCGGCCTCTCCTGCAGACATGACCACCCACCCACACACGAACACACACACACACACACACACACACACACACACACACACACATATGCAGCGGCCCTCACAGCCCTCTGGGAGAGGAAATAGTAGCAGCAAAGCCATTTGCTGCCCACCACGTTGTTATGGAAACTGGGCTGACATGGACTCAGTGTTAAAATGTTTTCCATGGCCACTTGTGCAAGAGAGCTTCTGTCTGTTATAACGTGAGTCAGGAATTAACATTGTGTGTTAGAGTAAGCTATTGCTGCCTGTTCTTATTGATCACCATGCAGCACTGATTTATTTATACCTCACTGCTATCTATTCTCTGTAAAGCTCAACTGTAAATGGAAAAATGCCCATTACAAACCGTAATTGATGTAGATGCCTGTTGCTTAAGATGACAGTCTAACTTTACTCTGATCAACATAGTAAGTTCATGAAGGTCAATGCAAATAGGGGAGAGGATTCTACTGGTTGTCATAGCTCTTTTTCAATTCAATCTGTCCATGTCCTGTGATGTGATTCTAAAATTTTAGATGTTACTCTAACATCACAGGACTTATGGGGATATTTAAAAGCTAAGAAATACAGTAATAAGATTCCAATAATAGTCACATGACATTTTTACACCACATTCATGATGCATGTTGATATATTGTGATATTTTCTGATCCGGTTACAATGCATTGATAATGTGCTTATAGTGTGTGCTTGATTAATTGAAGGGAATTAATTGCAAGTGGTGTTACAGAGAAAGTAAGAATGACAAGCTTTAGAAAAGCTTTAAAGATGGATTTGTAGTTTAAAACATGGATGTGAGCAGAAAGTTAAGAAAAAAGCTGAAAAAAACTCCACGTGCTGGATATACATTCAACATTTAGTATACTGTAACTGCATGGTATAGGAGTGCGGCTGCAGATGTATATAGGGGCATTATTCTGCAACAGCAGAGTAAAATGCATCAAATGAATTATAATCTTATGGGAGAAGACAATCTGGGGCCAAAAAGTGTCAAGTTTGCAAAGACTGAAAACACTGGTGTAAACAGAAGTTTGCAGTGCAGGATTTTGCAGGAGGAACAATCAATATCAGGATTAAAGTGAGTGTAGTGAGGTTTACAGTTCTAATGGATTCTGAGAACTTGAACTGAACTATTATTATTTTGACAAGTGTGTTGATTACTACAGGGATGGTGATATATAAGGGCCCCCCAGTGATTTGGTAGCTTGTTGCATTTACACTAAATTGGGGAATTCATTAGAAACCTATTTTTAAAAGGAATTGTGAAAATCAAGATATCATGCCTTTTATTTCCTAGTATGGGTCAAATTCTAAAAACACTGGATCCAACATTTCCCATGATGCAACCAAAGTATAATTTAAACTGAGGTTAACCCTAAACCTAACCCTTCAACCACCATGCTTCCTGTTTTTTAGTATCCAAGCCCAAACAAAGATAACCCTGATATGTTAATATGCCAATGCTATATGTTAATGTTAATGTTTAATGTGCCACTCACCTTCAGGAGAAGGTTTGCAGAGCATCTGCAACAAAATCGGTTCATCAACAGTTGGAAATTGAGTGGAAATTGAAAAATCATGGCCCATTATTAAAGGTCCGGAAAACTGATTTTCTCAATCAAATTTTTACTTTGAGTAATGGATCCTGACATGAAAGCACAACATTATGCCAAAGTTAGAACAGTTTTGGTTATTTGGATATGGAGATATTTCTTTTTAATACATTTCTTTTTTTTCTGTGCTCTTATTGCTGGTTTGAAGTGGGCGGGGCTCTGTTGGAAAAACGTGATGTCATACAGTCACAGTCACACCTGATCAAACCACACCCACGCATTCCTGATCAGGATTAGCTGTGTTTTCCTATGTTTAACTCTAAAAATAACAAAACATATATTTTTTAAAACTTTGATTGTTTCTTATTTAGACATGAATATGTAATGTTATTGAGTAATAATACGTTTTGAAGCCAAACTTTCAGGGGCTTACTAAATTTTGCAACTGCAGGAGTGATGGCTTATTAAAAAGTGGTGGAAATAAACTAATATAATAAATACATAAATAAATGATAAAAGTCACTATTAGATCTTCAAATGAGAACAGAAACCAATGTTGTTGCCATGTAACTGACTAAATTTAGTGAGTCACCTCCTGTAGATATTTGTGATAGGCTGTTATTAATCCATGCAGCTGGTACTCTGAGGAACTCAAACTAAACTAAGTATAAAACATGAGTATGTACAGTATGTGAGTGTGGGAACACAGGGTGTGGTGCTGAAGGGACAGCGCCCTTCATTGTTGGACTGGGTGTGACTTTGGGGAACTCTCCATGGTGCTGATCGCCTCTTGACCCCAAACTTCTGCCAGAAACGCCCTGCAGAGACACACGGGCTACAGACACGGCGTGTTTGAGTTATTAGATTACACAGCTTTGGAACTCACTGGCAGGCGGGTCACTGGACCCTGATGCATTAGAGCTCTAGAGAACAAGTCTTTACTTTGGACAAGAAAGGACCGATCATTTCCGGACAGTCAGATCTGATGCGCTCCTGGCACCGCCAGTCTCTGAACGGGTTCACACAGGCTACAGGTAATCCCTCATCGGGAAACATCCTCCTCCCATAGCCCATTGGATCTTTATTTTGACAAAGCCAGGCTGTAGGTCTCTGCCTCATATGCTGACTTATATCTGGCACAAGGATATTGGCTGTAGGCTAGAAGCTAATTTAGACTCATGAGTAAGCAATTCAAAACTGTTTGCTGATCATAGAGCAGGGACACAGAAGAGGATTCTCTGATATCGTGGACCTGATATCAGACAACATCACGCAGATTGATAGTGCATTCTCTCTCTCTACAGTGGGAGTGTTTTCATGCAGCATTAGCCTTACAGATTTGTTTGCGCTTTTGTCACAGTGCGACCACCTGCGCTTGGAAACCGGCAAAAGGCGGTGGCTGTCCAGGCGTGCGGAGCTGAAGAGAAAAAAAAACACAAGGAGCTGAGACTCTGAGCATCTGTGCAGCTACACCCCGAGAAACCTCACAGCTCCCCCGCCTGCGATAGGCATGTCGACCACCGGGGATGTGCCAGCCTTCTTCAAGAGCATGGGCTCTGACAGCCCCGCCAGGCCGAGGCAGAAATTCTGTGGCATGTTCTGCCCGGTGGAAGGCTCCTCGGACAGCAAGACGCTGGACTTTGATGCACTCTCGGCGTGCAGGGGTAAGACCGACCGGCGAGTCATTGACCGGCAGACCGACATCTCCCAGCCGAGGAAGGTGGAGATAAGGGAGAGCACGGGGAAAGAAGCTCTACAGAATCTGGATGAAAAACGGGTAATTTTCTTGTATTTGTATGCATGGGTGCTGCGTATGTATCTATACCCCTCTTTTTCAATCTGTCTCTTTTTGTCTTTCTGTCTCTCTGCCTTTCTCTCCATCTCTGATTTCTGTCATCAAACGTTCAGATCTTTGCACAAACCTGCGCCACTCAATTTGAGTTTGTTTAAGCTTACAGCCTGTGTATAACAGACAACTTGCCCTGACTACATTTCCCAGAAAGCACTGTGATGTAAAAGAGTCGATGGAGGGCCCACCATGCAGAGCTGCCAGAGGGAGTGGCTCCTGTTAGTTACCTAGGCCTTATGGTGTTGATTTTTTCCTCCTTATGCTGCACAGTACCTACAGCTGTCTATGTGCTGCATGTGTGTCCATGAATTGCTGAGGTGTCCTTGAGCAAAACAGTAAACACCTGCTGACTCAGCTTTTACAGGTCTGAATGAGAGAAATCTGCAATAAGGCGAATGTGTCATCCACCGAGGAATGGTCATAAATAAGACACACACATGTGAACACACAAGGTTGGATGCTTATATGATGTAATGCATGGGTGCAGCATCATCGCGCTCGTGCATTTATGCTCAGAAGTGAGGGTGTGGAGCTGATGGACATGAGATGGCAGCTCTGACTTGCATGACTTGCAGGAAAATATTCCAACTTTTTCCCTGCTGGTGCAAGATATTGCCCAGATTCTGCAGTTGGCTAGTAAACCGTGGCACCAGTGCTTCCTTTACTTAATATTTAAGCAGCCAGGATGCTGTTAAAAGCTTTGGGTAGTGGTGTTGAGCCCTGGTATCATGTTACATATTGATTGGAAGCATTAGCCACACAATCCACTCCTTACTCTCTTACCTCTTATGTCTATTCAAGCCATACATGAATAGCAGCCCGCTCTCTTCCTCTCTGACACAAGAATATAAACATGGAATCAGCTGATTTGTTCTTATAAAGCTAAAATAAAACAGACACAATGAAATGATAGGATGTTTAAATGCTACCTGACATCATAAGGTAAATGTGTCATTAGCAGACTGCAGTGGTGGAAAGTAACTAAGTACATTTACTCAAGTACTTAAAGACAACCTTCAGGTATTTGTAATTTGTTAGAGTACTTCAATTTTCTGCTCCTTTATACTTCTATTCCACTACAATCAAGAGACATTAATAATACAAAATACAGCCAACAATAAGTTATGATGTTTAATTAAAGGTTACGATAAGAGCCACGCCTTTACTATGAATTAGTAATTAAATTACAATAATATAAAATACATTAATCTGAAATGATTCATATGCATAATGACGAATGCATAATGAGTTCTTTTACTTGTTGTACTTTAAGTATATATTTTGATGCTAATGATTTTGTACTAGAATATTCAATGCATGGCTTTTACTCATATGAGTGTATTTTTACACTACACTAACAATCCCTTAAAGTCAGATTATATATTTTCTAAAAATAAAAAAACTCCAGTATTTTAAAAGAAGAAACAACAAAAGAAAAATGTAATACATATGACATTAAATGCACCCTCTCTCAAGCCAATACACTCAAGTGTTTTGCAGTTACAGCCTCACCTGGTCTGGTATGACCAAGTAAACAAGTCTGGAGGTTATGGCTGAGATTAGCAAACTTTCTCTGGCTCTCTAGCTGAGATTACTGAGTCAGTTTGCTGGTGTGATGACTCTTCTGTACCTGTGCTACTGTTGCATTATGATTTAGCATGTCACAGATAAACATGTCAATGCTTTTTTATTACACAAGTGCAATAAAAAAAATAAGCAAAAGTACATAGTCTCGCTTTAAATGAAAACAAACACATTGCAGTTGTACATAATCTGCTATTGATGCAAAAGTTCATCAAACATTAGGATATTTAATTGCATTCACCCTGAAGTTAACTCTATCTCTTGTGAGCTTATATCTGCCCTTTGCAGAATAAGGAAAACAGTTTGCATCAGTTTTTTTTTCATATTTATTAAATGAAATTTTTCTCCAACAACAATGAGAAAGAAAAATCTGATCCAAACAGGTGTCCCTTATTGTTTCTAGTCACATTTCTACCTTGGGCCACTTTAAATCACCAGTATCAGGAGTGGTTCAGGCAAAATGGCTGAAAGAAGTTTATTAGAGCTGGACACAGGTGGAATGATCTCAGTCCGTGCACTGGCTGAGGTTTGCCTTGCTCTGGTAAAAATTCCCGATTCTTTTAGAGACAGCAGATAAAGTGAGTGGAGTTAAGATGGCTGCTGGGTGTTTCTTCATTTGTTCAGCCGGTGCACTCTGCCTTCACTAATCCAAAGAGAGCAATTGATGGCATTAGTGGCTCTCTCCTGTCAATGGGAGCAGGGCGAGGCTCTGCGCATGCTCCGTGGGGTTCTTTTATGGGGAAGAGGCTCACGAGTGGTCCCTCCCTCCCCTCTTGTCTGACTCCGTCTGGGAAGGAAAGGTTTGGTGCATCGGCGGAGACCGGGAGGCTGCCAGGACGCGATCCGGAGTTGAGAGATAGTTTGATTCTTTACATTTGTGGCCTCCCAAGGATCAGCTGCTTCTTCTTCGTCATCATCATCATCATCATCCTCGTTTCAACCAGCAAGTAATCCCGCACATCCCCCCCCGTTGCATTGATAGCGGTCCACGGCGCGGCGCAAGACGAACCACCGGTGAAAGATGTCTGGCTACCAGGGCAAGAAGAACATCCCCCGCATCACAGTGAGTGCCGGGGTGTTTTAATTGTTGAAGTAGCTGAGAGTGAATCCAGTCTGGGCTCCGGCGTCGGGTCGTGTGGGCCTGCGGGTGTGGGTGCAGGATGTCACCGGGGCGGCATGGTCCCTGCGCCGCTGCGCTCCTTCGACAGATCTGAGCTGGAGGATACGACCGCGCGAGTCGCTTCCTTAAATGCATTTTGCAGATGCATATACGGTTATTTTGTGAAATCCGATTCACTGAGAGCGAATGCACGTTAGGATCGATAAATCACTGAGCCCCCCGCCCCCACCGATAGTGTGGTGAGGCTGAAAAAATGTGCTTTTTGCAGCATCTTTGCGACAAGTGCTCATTTCCAAATGAACCGAGCTCTCACTCCAGCTTTAAATATTTATCTGTGCTGCAGATCCACACTCAGTCCACCCTTCCTTTGTCCATGGCATGCATGACAGTTGAGATTTCACGCCGGTGGTCTTTGTTAGGCGGTGTGTCTGGTGGCCGGGTATCAATGCACACCAACTGGTGGGGCAAATGCCTCCCTGCATCCGCTGTAACACTCAGTACCCGGCTGGATTTTTTTTTTCCCCCAAGCTCTCCTTTTACTTTGGGAAAAAAAAAAACAGCCTTCGATTTTTTCAGTTTTATTTTTAGAGGTGCTGAAACATTTAAGGACACTTTTAACTGTGTCACTGTGGGGCAGATTGTTTCCCTGGATTCATAGCGGAGCTGCAGGGATGGTGGAGGTGGTTCAATGGAAAGTAGAGAATAGGGAGGGGAAGGGAGGGGAGCCAGGGGAAGGGAGGGGACAGTGGGTCCCATTTCCTTCCATGTTTCTCTCTCAGCTGTGTAATGAAGGGATGATGCATATAGGCAGAGCTGATCAGGAAGGAGGTCACTGTCTTGCCGGTAAAGTGAAATAATTGGGTTAAAATGTCCAGAATGGCTCCGAACACGCAGACACACACATGGATGGAGCTGAGTGCTTCTTTTCAGCGGATCTCTAATGTCTGTTGCATGCTTAATTTTTCTTTTCTTTCAGGCTTTCAGTCTGATATTAGTAAATGCTTTGCTGCAGATGAAAAAGATGCAGTTAATCACTGGCTTGTACTTATCTTATAAGGGGTCTAGTGGGAGCAGGCTCAGGGGCCCAAGGGGTCAGGTGGCTCTTGAGAGCTTCCTGTGTGAAGTGGCTGATGGTAACATTTGAGTCACCACAGTTTAAATTACTTCTGAAAAACATTTGATGAGGTCATGACAAAGAAGCTATCAGGAGACTGGCATGATGTGGGTGGAGTTGGCTGGTGAGTAGGATGAGGAGCCATCATCTTTAAATCCATTCATTCTTATTCAGACTCTGTTAGAGGAGACCTGAACCTCCATCCATCCGGCACCTTCCTGGACATCATGTGGACAGTGTGGTCAGAGGCAACCATAACTGACGTGACCAACAACTTACCCCAGATCAGACAAGACAGACATCTTTACTGGGCATTAGTGCTGAAAGGATTAAAAGGTTGATTGATTGATTAGTGGATTGATAGAAAATCAATTGACAGTAATTTTGATAAGTGGTAGAGCTAAGAAGCTTGGTGAAGCAAAAATTCCAAACATTCCAGCTGCAGCTTCTCAAATGTGAAGATTTGCTTCATGAGTAGCTGTTACCTTGGGCTCCGGGAACTAAACAACTAATCAGTTCAGCAGAAAATAATCAGCCGATGAATCGATAATGAAAATAGACATTAGTTGGAACCCTGTTATGCATACTGTTAGGAGAATGACATGTTGAAACACAAACTGATTTATCTCAATATGGAAAAAAATACTGTTAAACTAATGTTTTAATATAAAAGAATCAGTCTGAAACTTTTGTTTCTAAAGATAAAGGATGTTATGATGTTACGATAATAATTCGAAACGTGTTCCGGACTGTGTTGATCTGTGTGACCTCTCAGGTGAATCATTTTCCTCTGAACTCTTTCTCTCTCTCTTGAGAGCCCTCGCGATGCAGCACCCAGTCAGAGGAGAGATCAGAGGATTAGTTGGAATTGTAGTCCCAACAGCGATTAAGTCAGACCTAAATGGATAGACTGCCTATTCCTGAACAGAGCAGGGAAGAAAAAGCAGGTCAGACAATTGACTTCTTTCTGAAACTGATTTCTTTTTTTCTGAAGAATTTAGGATCTACATGCTCTGTTCACACAGTGTCTCAGTCATGCACCGGTACACAATCATATCAGGGAGGAGCGTGATAAATGTGCTGCATGAGACTGTGGCTGCTGAACAGGAGAGTGTCTTATAGTCACTTCATGGATCTCATTTGTCCAGCCTGGGTCCCGGGTCTTGACCCTGCGAGCTTCAGGTAACAAACCTACTGTGGTGCCTCACAGAGCAAGAGTAGTTGCGAGGAGTGGATGTGTTTGTTAAACCAAACAGAAGCCAGAGAGGAAATGAATGAGGTTAAATTGAATCAAAATTAAACAGGATAGGCTGCAGCACTGACAAAGAAACCCTGTGTGATCCCTGCCTGTTCATATGGACCAATCAAATTATGAGTTTTGAATGTTGAATTGAATATAACACAGAATTAATCCATTCTACTTTTTCCCCATTTTTCAAGGGTGGACCGTGACGTCCACACAACATTAGGGCCGACTGGTCTGTCTCGGCCAGATGGAGTCGGGTCAGCTGCACAGGCAGGGACGTACTTAAGGCAGCTCTCATCAAATATGAATGAACCTCCACAAGTTCACCACCTGGGATCGGAGCCTCTCTGTGACTCTGATTCATGCAGCTAAACCAGAGCAGAGTTTAAACAAGTGAGCAAGTAGGTCTGCAGCTAATGATTGCTACATCTCAGTCTCACAGAGCCATCGTCTTCAAACAGTCCAAAACCCAAAAATATACAGTTTACAGTTTTAGTGCTGGAACAATTACTCAAATAATCCTTTAGTTGATCGACAAGTTTGATCATTGATTAGTTATTTAAGCCACAAAAAAGCCAAACATTCTCTGGTTGTAGTTTTTAAGATGTGCACATTTGCAGTTTTTACTCATTTTCTATCATCTTAAATTGAATATCTTTGTTTCTTGGACTGATGGTTGGGGACAAAAAGCAATTTGAAGACATCACGTTGGACTCTGGAAACATGTGATGGGGACTTTTCAGTAATATTTTTGACATTTTAAATGATTCAATCAATTTTATTAAGAAATTAAGTGCAGCATGATGTAAAACAGAAAAGACGGCTAATCCTCGCATTTGAGAAGAAGCAACCAGAGAATACAGCAAATTTTGCTTGATAAATGATTTAAATGATTAATGGATTATCAAAAAAGTCTCTCTCCATGAGCCAATTAGTGAGTCAAGTTATTTTTTTCTCCTGGCAACAAAAGCAGTTTGTCTTCACTTGCTTTGCAGCAACATGAACAAAGTTGATGTTTTAGTAAAATCGAGGCCCAACGTACAAAGTTAAAGGAAGGTAAAAATAGACTGAGGCTATAATAAGACTGTCCTGGATTAAAGTCTCTGTCACTACAATCCTCAGAGGATGAGAGATCATTAGGCAGTCTGTTAGTATACCTGTAGTACAGTAGTTGTCCCCGGTGGCAGCTCAGTGTGTGTGTGTAGTTGCTGTTAAGGTCGCATCAGCCTGATCATGCTGTTATCTCATTGTACACAGCAGCCCGGGGCGCTGTCTGTTCACACATCACACACAGCGCGCTGGTGTCCAAATCACCCACCCGCCGGCTCAGCCTTGTTCATGCTCAGTATCGTCCCGAATTCCCCCATTCATAAAGCCAGAAGTCAGAGGAAATATGCAGCGTGTGTGTGTGTTTGTCTGTGTTTGTGCAGAGAGTGAACTTTTTTCATGAATCAGCACCTGAACAAAGGAGAACACTGTTGAGTAAAAGTCAGTAACAGGATCGTGGTGCCTCCAGCTGCACCATGTCCTCGACAGACTGCAGCGAGAGGTCAGTGGGTGGATTTACAGACACAATTTAAATCAATATTCAAAAGTCAAAGGGAGAATTTAAGGGTGTTTTTTTCATAGTCAAAGAAAGAGTTTAATGGATATTTTTTCCCCTTGAATTTAAGGGAATGTTTCACCATCAAACACATCATTTCAGTTAAAATAGTCAAATAAAGTACTTAAGGGAATTTTCAAAGTCAAAGACAGAATTTAAGGGAATTTTTATCAACCTTTCACAGGCCCCATTCACACAAAGACAGAGGACTTAAGGGAGATTTAGTTGTCAAAAAAGATCATCTTAGGGCCTTTTCATTGTAAAACAGAATTGTCAGAGATAAAGGGAAAATTCAGGTGAAAACGTCAGTCTAAATGATGATCTCAGTCAAAGACAGACTATGAGGTAAATCTTTCATTGTTAAAGAGAGAATTTAGATGGATATTTCATAGTCAAGTTGATTAAGTAAAGTTTCATACTCAAAGTGGAATCTTAGGTGAATTTTTCAGAATAAAAGAGAGAATGAATTTGAATGTGGACCAATATAAGAAGGTAATATTGATCCAAAGCTCTGAAACTGTTTTATAAACATACACAAAAGAAAATCACTGTTGACATATAGTTTGTATCCAGTTTGTGATGTATTTTTGTAACCAGGGTCTTAAGTTAGATATTTGCCCTTTGGGAATCTGTTTGATTCCTCTTCTGAAAGTGCAAGTGTGCTGTTTATAAAAAACAGAACAAAAAAACCGAACATGTGTTTTTACAGCAGTTGTCTCAACATACAGTATATGGAGATGATTTTGGTAGCAGGCTGGTTTTTCAATAAAACAGGACCCACATAAATCATAGTGCTGACTGTCTGACCTGGCAGCATTCTCCACCTGACTTCACAAATGTTCCCAGGATATTTTCCATTTGGACAACAACACACCACGTTGCTGGGTTACGTCTAACACTGGCAGACGTTTTCATAGCGTCCGAGCTGATTTTGTTCAGATTTCACAAAACTCTGTCTTCCCAATTACCAGGCGTCTCTTTTCCTCTGTGGAGTGTTTCAGTTTTCACCTGTGGTGCTGTGGCTTTGTTTACACATGTTTTTAATAATGATAGCTTGCAGCAGTCATATGATACAACAGATTGATCTGACTGGCAGTGATAGAGGAATAATCATTATTCCCAAACTCCATTACCACTAGTCTGTTTCTCTCATGCTAGGCAGCCTTCAGCATTAGCACTAATGCTAAAAGGGTGTTTGTTTAGAGCTGCTATAATCAATATCTTTATTCTAACAATGGGTCAGATGATTATGTATAATGTGAAGGGAGTCGCTCGTAATGATGAACCCACAGAGAATTAGCATCTGATCATTTGCACTTATCCTTAGCTTTATGGAGCATCTTAGTGTTTTTGAGCTCGTTGTTTTGACTCATTTTGTTTTGGTTTTATAGTCCACAACTTGTGTTGGTTCACTCTCACTGCTCTCATCAATGATTTTTTCCAGCTGCATCAAGCAGGTGTTCAGGTTCAGGTGACCTGCAGCACCAAACAACAGAAAGTTAACTAGGCAGTGAACATGGTGGAGCACTTATCAACTAAAGAGCCTGATATTTCCGACAGGACGACAAAAACAGAGCTAAAGGGAGAGTGGGTGTTGGTTGCTCTGTGTCTGCTGGATGTGTAAATTGCCAACTGCATGCTAACACCTTAACTGTATGAATTTTAAAAGAGGATATAATGACAGTGTTGTGTGCACAGCTTATTGCGCTGCCCCCTAGTGGCCAAACCAAACATGTTAAGTCAGCTTTAAGGATTAGAGCAGTGGTTCTTCTACTTTTACCACTCATGACATTAGCAACATAACAAACTAAATCGAACGCTATTTAATTAAAATATCATTGTCATAATGTAGGTTAAGCTGCCCGAGTTAGCTTGCTAAGCTTGCTAGCATTGGAGCACACTTGTTTTTTGTTTTTTTTTGTGCCCACATGAAACGGATTCATCCAGCTATATTTCCACTCCATGCTTTTCCTTGAAGTCGTGCAGGCAACCCCTCACAAAGCCCAAGTTAACCTCCCCCCCTAGTTTTTAGAAGAAACAGGATGTTTTCTTTGACAAAACACAGATGAAGGCGGTTGAGATTGAGGGTAAAGGAAAGTGATTTCTTTCGACAAAAATAATCAGTGAGGGATCCATTGTGCAGATTGTTTGGAAAACAGTGGCTTCTTACTTAATGCTCACCACACTGCACTGTGCTGCCATGGCATGTACATTAGTGCAGTTACGTTTTGTAGTCTGGAATGAAAACACAGCTCTATAGCAACAGTGAGCCCATTGAGCTTTGTCCACATCCTGTTTGTGAGGCTGTAAGAGGTTCCCATGATGAAAAGGTCACTGTCATGTTTGGCAATGATCCAGTAAAATCACACACATTCTCAAACCCCTGTGAGCTCCAAAACAATGAGATCATTATACTGTATATACGTCTGGATTCAAGGCAAGTAATTGTTCCGCTAATTTCCCAGTTTCTTTCAAGTGTTCTGCAGCTGAAACTAAAAGACTGAACCTTTTAAAACAAAAAAAACACCTTTTTAGTGTGATTTTTTTCAAAATGATCTGCCTCCCTCACTGAGCACCCCCCCCCCCCCCCAAAAAAAAAAAAACAGAAAAAAAAAAAAACAGCCCCGCTTCAGAAAATGAGTAATTGTTTCTGAAAAGATAATTTTGCCTCCCAGTCTTGGCTCGTGCAACTTTGAGTCTGTGTGAAAATCGGAGCGTCGAGAACCGTAGTCTGTTGGCGAACTTCAGTACGTAATGTGATAATGACAGTCATGATGAGGCACATGATGTAACGGCAATATTTCAAAGCAGTTGTTGGGATGAAAGCAGGCCAGCTGTGGGCTGGAGCAGGGCCAGTCGCTCCACCAGCGCAGTCTGCTCTGCATAGATCGAAGATTACCACATGATCTATTTGCATTAGTTCCATCAGCGCTGTCAGAGCATCGCCACACCTTTCAGATGACAACTGCAAAGCATTTTCCAAACCGCCTGCAGTCAGCTGAAGTCCTCAAGTGTGTGTCTACTGTAAGACTGTCTACAGCATGCATACATCAGAAGTTAAAGACAGGGTTCTCTCCAAAAGCAAGGAGAATTAGGCTTTATGAGATACATACTGTATGTGCTTGTCTTCTTACTCTACAGCTGCAGTAAGATAAGATAAGATAAGATAAGATAAGATTTATCACTAATTTAACACAACCGCTGGCAAAATTTAAGGCACAGACTGGTGAAATATATCTAGAATATTTTTATACATCCTCTGTATTTATCTTTTTCATATTTATTCACATCTCCATGTAGTTCAAGGCTTCAAACTATGATTGTGTCACCTCCATTTCCTTGAAAAGGACCAAGAGGGAAGTCTTTGTTACAGGTCTCGGGGAGTACTAGTTCATATGTAAAAAAAGTTGTTTAAATCCTTTTGTAGCCTCAGAGTCTAATAAACTGACTCAAATGATGTCACTTGAGTCACTGTCAGTTGGGTTTGAAAATGTAAATAATCTGGGGGAGTGGAGTTACAGATAAGACCTCTGTACTGAGGCTCTGTTTGGGGCTACCAGCCCCGTTAGCCGCTACTAGTATAACACAGCCGAACCTCTGACTGGACTGTCAGTGGTCGAGTTGAATTGTAGGTAACGTAGGCACCAGATTTTGACAAGGCATCCATTATGAGTCTGACAATGTAATGCTCAGTCAGTGGTATACTCTTAAGATTACAAAGATTAAGTGAAAATTGTCCAAGTTCAGTTTACAATGATATAAGACAAGGGCTGAAAAAAATGTGCCATGTAGCATACGAGTTTTCATCATGTACTGAAAAACAAATTCCACCTGATCCTGGTTTTGCACCAATAGGAATTAATTTTATTCTACGTCAGCACCTGATTATTGAAACAGGAGTCTTGAAAACTAAAGAAAAAAAAATCAAGTAAAGTTTCACAGAGCCCTGCAACGCAGAGTTGTACATATTGCTGGTTCGGACGCAGGGCGGGGCTCTGACTGGGAGCCTTCGCGGAGCGGCAGTTGTGCTCAGGGCCAGATCTGCCAGGCAGCAGCTAGCGGCAGCGGCTCAGACAGAGCAGCCTTTGTTAGCCGGGGATGCTGGAGTCCTTGTGACCAGAGCTGCCACTCCCTTTTTGGACAGAGGGCCCAAGCTGCTGGGGTGACTCAAGGGGAGGGACAGGGGTTGAGGGGCTCAGTGAGGGAGGCTGTGGAGGTGGTAACCCCCCCCCCTCACCCCTCTGCCTCGCACAGAGACAAGTGGCATAGCAGCAGCAGGCATCGATGATTGATTACACAGTCTGCGCTCTGATTGGTTCTCTCTTATGTTTGTTACTAAAACAGCTCACACACTTGAAGAGGACAGAGGGGTGTGTCTGGAGGCGGGCTGCTGTCTTCATTGTTGTACCGCTGAATTCCCCGCCTAATTTTGTTACAGATCATGGTTATTTACATTTTAATACCTACTGAAGAACTGCACCACTGAACTGCTACAGCTGCTAACCAGAAAACACTTTGGAGACCATTTTCTCAAAACGTAACATTTGTTTTAACATTCCCATCAACCGACAGAGGATTTTTGTAACATGAATAAAAGATTAAAAATGAAAATAATTTTTGTCACGTCCTTTACAAAAAACTCAAAGTTGCCGCTTCCCAAAGTATAAAAATACAAAAAGTTTCAAAGTTAACCATGAAGTACACGTCAAAAAACACAGTGTGGGAAAAATATCTAGAACAGTCAATCTGTCTTTATAGAGTTGCCCAGAATACATGAAAAAAGCTGAGTAAAAATATAATCAGTATTTCATAAGGTCAGTGCTTTAAACTTCATAAAGACATGAACTAGTAAATGTCATAAAAGAAACAAGTCAAGTCAATATAGCAAAAATGTTTTATTAGTGACATTTTTCTTCATGTAAAAATGTATACATGTGTACATGTATACACACTGTTTGTCACCGTGACATTAAAGATATGAATGCAGGGAAAAATGAAGGAGAGACACTTTAATTTGTCGTTGTCGTTGCTGAAATGCTTTACTGTTTCCATTTCTCCAAGCTTTTGTAAACTCAGCATGCTAACTTAGCTTAGCTCAAAGACTGGAAACAGGGGGAAACAGCTAATCTGGATACGTCTTACCAAAATGTTCTTGCGAGCACTGCTAAAACTAGCTAATTAATACATTATGTTTAATCTTTAAAAAAAAAAAAAACACATACCTGTTTTACGAATGTTTATGTATCAAAATATTAACCAGTAACCTCCTGTAGCCTCCACAAGTTGCAGAGCAACTGGTGAGCTATGTTAGCCACCTGCTGGCAGTAGCTTCATACTTAGCGTACAAAGATGAGAGTGGCATCAGGACAAGAGAGTGGATGAGGTCAGACTTTTCCTTTAAATTAGAGAAGCTCAATTTTTTGCTTCTCTTAAAAAAATCAACTGAGGCTCGAAACTCTGGCGCATGTTCAATGAATTTAAAAATGTGAGATGATTTCTTTTAAGAAGGCCAGCGGGGGATTGCATGGTGAATCGGACGCTGTGGCCATACCGCGGTTGTATGGGAGTGTGTGTGATTACACACTCTCAGCACTTATTCATTCCAGACTCCTCCTCAGATCAACCCCTGTGTTTCTGTTGTATCTTTTTTCTTCCTTCTCATTTGACTCCTCTCCTCTCCTCCCCTCTCCTCCACTCTCTCTCACTGCATCTTGGTTAATCCTTCTCTTTCTCAAATTCCATAGCCATTGTTAAAACATCCACACATAAACTTGGTACTGATCCAAATATTACAGCTCTTTGTTCTCTGTGTCATCACCCGTTTTCCCCCTCTGTCCATGTATTAGATTACTGAGTATTGAGACTGTGTTTTGAGTGTGTGTGCAGTTTGTTTATGGGTAGCTGTGTGTGTGTTTGTGTTTGTGTGTGTGTGTGTGTGTGTGTGTGTGCAGAAGACGAAAGCCAATATCAGTTGAAAGACGTTGCACAGCCACGAGTTCCTTATCAGACTGCATCCTAAAAAGGCCAGACAGAGACTGCTGTGTAAACTGGACAGGTTCTGAGTATTTATATTTTGTTGGAAGTGCCAATCCATTGCTTTATGTGGCATTTCCCAAAATGTCTTTTATCAAATGCACTTAATCCCTCATCCAGTTGAGCCAAATCAGATACTCACCCTCATAAGCGTATTTTTATAGGCATCTATAAAATCCCAGAGCGCTCTGTATGAGTTTAGATCTGCAGTGTCTGGTTCCCACAGCTTTTCCTGGTGAAATATTTAAAGTGTTTGAAATGCGGCTTAAGGTCCAGTGACTAATCATCTTTATTGTTTTGCAGAGTGACCGTCTCCTGATCAAAGGAGCGAAGATCGTGAACGATGACCAGTCCTTCTGTGCTGACATTTATATGGAGGATGGAGTCATCAAGTGAGTCACTGAAAACTGAAGAAAAAACTCCTTTTATTAGTTTACAAAGTTACAATTAGTATTTATGTCTCTCTTAGCGCAATACAACAGTTTTGATAATAAAATAAATACAATAGTTTGTCCACACTGATGCTACATGCAAACTAAAAGCAATGTATCAGTCTGTACCAACAGACTCCAGTGCAGTCCCACAGTCAATTGAAATTAGAAATTTATTCCATTCTGTAAGTAAAGACCAATAAATATGGAGCTGGACAATCTCACATCATGGTCTATTTAGTAGCTTTTCTGGTCCTTTTAATCATATCACACAGTCGTCCTCAGCAGGATATGTTTGCCTGGTTGTTATGGAAATGTAAATGTCTGCATTTCCATTTCCTGGGCTCTTTAACACACATTTTCTTACTAAACAGGCGGTAAGATGAGGTTCTGTTTGGGAAAGGGGTTCTTCATGCATCTTTCAGCAGTATGCAGCTGAATCAGGGGCAAATCTGAATCATTCAAACTTCTAAGGGAAAAAAATGGGGCTGGAGCACACTTGATTTGCAGCCTTTAATATACAACATTTTTACACTACTGTGTCTTCATCAGAGTCAAAATGGACAAAAACATGCACCAAACACATTTATTGTCAACATAGAATAGGTGCACATTGTCTTTGGATAATCGGTTGAACAGGATTACAAATCTGTTGGATAATAGATCAAATGATCAATGGATCAAAGATTGGAAGTTGCCATAGTCAGTGTCCAAGTGCCACAACCGACGCACTATACTCACAACAGAAACACATGAACACAGACGTATCTTAAAGTTACAGAAATAGTAAGTAAGTACAAAACATACTGCATCACTTAAAGAAAATATGACAAATTCTATCCTTCAGTTAGGTCAAAAGGCTCCACTGTGTTAAGCATATGAACTCAATATGCCTGTCTTTGGACAGGTGAGCTGTGAAGACACAGCGGGGTCAAAACGTTGATGTGTTCAAACTGTCAAGGGCTGCAAATAAACAAAATGTGCAATTATGTGCAACATTTTTCGGATACATTCAATTTATTATATCTTTAACTTTGTCCATGATTTGTACCATTTTATCTGAAACCTAGTATGAAATCAAAGATATACAAAATGAAACGCAGAGCCTTTTCTGACTATATAAATGGACCATAAATACAAATTTATAGCTCAGGGTAGTTTAATAAAAAAGCGCATATCTTTACCTTATATATTTATATACTAGTATACTTATGTATACTTGTATATGAATGTACTTTGTTATATTATTTTATTGTCATTATTGCAATAGTTTTGTAATGTCTGGATGATAGTTATTTGTTAAATAAACCATTTAATTTAAATCAAATGTAGATTAACATGTAATCTGAATTTTATTTAAATCAGATTTTAAGTTTTATTTTGTGTAATTTACAGATACAGATACATATTCATTTTGTTAGAGTTTCTTCTTAGTTAATTTTTTGTTTATCTGCTTCATTGATTGTAAATTAAACCTGGGAAGAACATTCTAATAAAAGAAAAAAAGGGTTGAATCCAATTGGATGGACACCCAAAGAAAACACTGACCTCTCTTTAGGGGTAAATTAACATAAAATACTATGCTATATTCCTAGTAATATTTTAACTTCTCAAGAGACCATTACATTAAAAACATTCAATAATCAGTTGATTCATTTTTATAATTCATTACATTCTTTTTCTCAGGCAAATTGGGGAAAACCTTATTGTGCCCGGCGGGGTAAAAACCATCGATGCCCACGGGCGCATGTTGATGCCTGGTGGCATCGACGTGCACACGCGCTTCCAGATGCCTGATCGAGGTATGACGGCTGCAGATGACTTCTACCAGGGGACCAAGGCCGCGCTGGCTGGAGGCACCACCATGATCAGTAAGTCACAGACCGCTCCCACTGTCGTTTCTGAGTCCTTTCTGTGAGAGACTCAAAGCTAAGTTTGGTGTCTGCGGAGCATCTTTCCCCACAGTGATCCTTCAGTCACTGATTGGTTTTAATTGAAAATATCTTAATGAGAACAGGAAGGGTGCCAGGCCTCTTCATGACTGAGCCAAAATATAAAACCGTCCATCTGCTCTGAGGACTCAGAACCACGAGGTGCTGACTGCCGCTGTTCAGACTGAGCCAGGAAGTGAATTACTTTCCCTCTGGACACACAGATACTGCAGATTGGTCTCTGTTATTTTACAAACCCTGCATGGATGCTGTTCAAATATTTCATTATTGTAGTGCTATTTACATTTGCATATTGTTTAATACAAATCTCAGCCTGTTTTTCCTTTTGTGCTTTTTGCAGTTTGGTTTCCTCTTATGTTTTGACATCGGTGTCACTATTTGTGTATTAGTTCTGATGTAAAAAGATAACAAAGCCCAATGAACATTTTTCCCTCTAAGTGTCACACCAGCCCTCCCTCTGACTCAGCAGCTACACCCTCCTCTCCCTCACAGCAGAACAAACAGGCTGAACGCTGACTGCTGCAGCCTCAGACAGGTCTGGAGCTGGGACTTACTGTGTGGCAGCCTGGTGACTGAAATGTCAGTGCAGTGCACAACACAAGCGGACAGATGTGACTGCACCGAAAATGGAAAGTGACAAAGGGACATTTTGAAATGTGGTTTGAATCAGATTTCAAACAACAGATGAAAAATCACGATTAAAGCCCATGTTCCATGTGGTCCAGACTTAATAAAATACATCTGATGAGACTCTTGTGACCACATGTAGTATGACACAAATTATTGCTCAGTCCATAGATAATTACACAATAAAAGCTCTGGGAAACCATGACAGACATTTTAACTATTTTCTGTCATTTTACAGACTAAATGATAATTGTTTTCAAAAGTACAGCTGACAGATTAATTTAATGAAAGTAATTGTTAGTTGCAGTCGTAATGTGAACACACATGGTTTCCTGACTGCACTGAGGGACCGTTTAATGTACTGGGTCTTCTGCTTAAAGGAGCTATTTGTAAGTTTTGTTGTTGCTACATAACTAACATTAATATTAACAGGTGTTTACTTACCAGTCTGGAAGAAACGTTGTGAGTTCAGCATCAAACTTCATTCCTTTACTCACTAAGAGCTGTCTCCAGCGGTGGAAAGTAACACCAATGTTAACTCTTGTCTCTGTCACGTCTTCGCTTCTACTGAAGTTAGCACGCTAACTAGCTAGCCCTAGCCTGTCTCATCACTTTCCGATAGCGACTCACTGTAGCCTCAGATATGCTCTGAAGACATAGCCCTGCTCAGAGGGCGTATTATAACTTCTTATCTTGTAAATGCAACAACGGACGAAGCTCTTGTCAAGCGACAGTCACATTTGGCGCCTGAGGAAACAAATATCAACAAATATAAATAGGCCCTTTAGGTAGATATGAGCCATTATTTGCGGTCAAATGTATGTATGTGTCAGAGAAGTAACAACTCCAGATGTAAATTAGTCTTTGGATGGAAACCAAAAACTGAGGTTGTTTGTACTTTGAGTGCAGCCTCTGGTTTGAATAGAGACAGGAGTCATGTATCTGGTTGTTTTCAAAGATCAATACGCTTCACAAGTAGTCGCTTGAGACTAATTTGGAACCAACACGGCTGCCAAGTGTGAATCAGTCGCATTTGGGTCTGGACTCAACATCAATAGATCTGGATGACAAATAATATCAAATATAAGATCACAGGGTCTAAATCACCTGGTTTGTGTTTGACAATCCATGTTTTTGTGTGTGTGTGTGTGTGTGTGTGTGTGTCCAGTTGACCATGTGGTACCTGAGCCTGGCATCAGCCTCATCTCAGCCTTCGAGCAGTGGCGTGAGTGGGCCGACAGTAAGTCCTGCTGCGACTACTCGCTGCACATCGACATCAGCGAGTGGCACAAGGGCATCCAGGAAGAGATGGAGACGCTCGTGAAGGATCACGGTGCGACCACACCCAACACAAAGTCACATCACAGTTTCTCACACAGTGTGCTCAATATGTTGGACTCATGCTTTTTGGACTCAAGATGTTTAAAGCTGCTTTAAGTAGAACCTTGGTCACTTTGTTCTGGCGGCGACAGAGTTTTGAAAACATTTACTATCAGTTCCCATCAGTCATGAAACCTGTTTGCAGTAAATTGCATGTGACACACTTATGTTTAAGAATTAAGAACTTTTACTATCAACAAATCTAATTTTAGGAGGAAAAACAGATTAACAAGAGACAAACAAGAGTAAAAGCCTCACTAGCGGCCTCTAGAGGCTACAATGTTCACTACAACTCACAATACAAAGACAACAACAAGTAGCAGTTACACCATACACAGTTTTGTTTTTGTACAAATCTGGCACTTGGGGGAGATGGGAAGCTTCTCTGTTGCAGTGCCACCTTGGGAATAGTTTGCAGCTTTAACAGCATTTTCAGCTCATAGTGAGACCATCATTTCAGTCAGTCTGTTTACATCTTCACAGTCAGCTTGGTATATTATAAAAAAAATAATAAAAAAAAAACATTTTCACTTTCTGCTTCAAACTTACCTTTCCCTTACAGTTTTTACATTGACATCTTTTTTTTCTTCTTTTTTTTAGGTGTCAACTCTTTCCTGGTCTACCTGGCTTACAAAGATGTTTTCCAGCTTACTGACGCTCAGGTGGGGCTTCCCCTCTTCTCGCTGTCATTTCATTCTGTCATGCAATATGTTTTACAGAGGAATCAAATACAGCATCTTAAGTCCCAGGGTCCATTTTTAATGAAACTCAATGACATCACGTGGCCTTGTTGAGGTACAGCCTCTCCTTCAGTAAATCTAATTAAACTGGATTTGTCTGTTAACATGAAACATGCTGCTGCACATAAATCCATAAAAATACAATACTGCACAATTTGCCTCATGGTCATCATTATCATCAGTGTTAATGGGACAAAGATGTTTACTGTAGCAGCATTAATTGGATTAGCCAAAACAGCATCTAAATCATAATTTGTGTATTATTCCAGACTGAAAGCTTAGCCAGAGGAGTTACAGTGGTAAAATGAAAAAAAAATGTATTTGAGATATTATTTTCAGCCTGCCAAGATCTTCACCACGTTTATATTTGCATCTGTTTTATCTGGCAACACACTGTTCAGTGGCATGAAGTTCTAACTTGAAGAAGCAGAGACAAAGATTGGTAGCCTACAATAAGTCTGTGATTATAATATAATAAAAGTCATATCTCAGTCTTGCTTTTGGCTCTCGCACTCGTCCTGCAGTGTGAGTTACAGTTGCAGTCTGTTTGTCTTGGCGAGGTGTCATTTCACACTGGTTATCTGTGTGTTTCTCTTGAGAGACTTAGCAGATAATGAAAGCCACATCTCCATCTGAGTGTCTCTCTGAGCCATGGTTTAAATGAATTAATCCCACTTGAAAGCTGTGTTGAAACAGATCTGTGTTGGTCCTTGCACCTGTGCGTGGAATGTTTTGCAGGCCGGTGCAGCCAGAGTTTATCATTCTCTCTCCCATGTCAAACTTTGATGGCTCTTTATTGCGGCATGTTTGGCAGCCGGGAGATGATGACTCACTCAACACGTCAGTTTTCCTTCAGTCTGTGAAGTCATCTTATCGCTTAAACAATCAGAGTGTGGGAGACTCGCATACCGTTTGTAATTCTGGACCAGTGTGTCATGTCACCGCAGATTTGGAGTCATTAAGGTTGTTATTATTGTCATACATCATGTTTTGGGCTGAACACAGTAGGTCTGATTGTAACTGCAGTCTCCATTATTCATTTCTGATACTGGAAAAGCATATCTTTGCCAAAATGAGCAGTTGACGTCCTGATAGGTGAAATGACCGAAAATATATTGACAGCTTTTCAGACCGATCAGTGGTCTTTAAAAGTCATTTTTCAAGAGAAAATGTCAGCTGGCTCTAGCTTCTCACATGTGCAGATTTGCTGCTTTCCTCTGTTTTATATGATTGTAAATCGATCATCTTTGGGATTTGGACTGTTGCTTCCACAAAACAAGCAATTTTAAGACGTCACCTCGGCCATGGGAAATTAATGACTTTATTTAATAATGAAAAAGTTATTAGTTGCAGCCTCAGAGTTCACATATCATGTAACTGTTTAGGACAACATATCAGAGAGTTGTGAACAGCTCCATCAGAGTCAAAGAACATGCAAGTCTCATAGAAATAAGTTAAAAAGTTTAACTCAGCTTAGCTCATTTTGCTCAATGACTTTTTTAGACACAAATAATAAGATAAGTAAGTAATATTTTATCAGTATAGTGAAGTGACAGCACAACAATGACTGGAGCCTACAGCTATGTTTGTTAGCTTTGTGAGCTTTAAGATAAATTCTAACATCAGCATACTAACATGCTCACAATGACAATGCTAACATGATGTTTAGCAGCTGTAATGCTAACCATGTTCTTAATATTAGTTTAGCCTGTGGGCATGCTAATCTTTGCTAATTATCACCACAACACAAATTACAGCACTGAGGCTGGCTGTCGTTCGTTTTGCAGGTTAAGTATTGGACAAATTAAAAATTTTGACCTGGTGATGGCGCTACATGAAAAATGAAGGAATCACCAAAATTATTACAGTTCATCATGAGGAGGGCATGTATATCTTTATATTTTTAATGCATCCATCCAACAGTTGCTGAGACATTTCACTCAGAGCCTCAAATGTCAAACTCATGGCAGCAGTAGAGAAAAGGTCAAGTGATCACTAAAGTCATTAGGATTCATCTTCAGGAGACCATGAATCTGTATTTATAATTTCATGGCAATCCAGCCAATGGTTTTGCGATGTGTTAGTGCCATCCCTACAGCTTGTGGCTAGCTTGGCGAAAAATCATATCAAAGCGATAAACAGTGGTTTTACTGATAACTTGTTGATGTCTGTTTGTGTTTTTAAAATACCTTTAATTACCACTAAAGGAAGACATGGTCAAGATATTCTGTATTTTTATTGTCAGTCAGAAGAAAAAGATCACACCATTCATGCTTTTTCATGAAGGGACCATATCTGTCTATGTGTAAACACAGTCTTGGCAGGACTAAATATAGACCTTTCCATGGTCTGATTAGTCAAGTATTCATTCAGATGACCTAATGACTGTAACACTTTTGAAAAAAGTACATCACCTATACATGTCAGATATAAAAGAAAAAACTGGATTACGTCTGTTTTTCACACCAAAGCTCAGGCATTAGTCACAAGGTGTATAACATGAGATATAAGGAGGATAATTCTAGACTTGAGTTGCCAGTAAAGAAAGTTGCATATGCACCTTCAAAATCATAACTGTGTCTCTTCGCTGCAGGTGTACGAGGTGTTCAGTGTGATCCGCGATCTGGGAGCCATCGCCCAGGTGCACGCTGAGAATGGAGACATCGTAGCTGAGGTACGACACTTCAGTCCACAATCTGCTGGGATCTGGAGGGACAGTATGCTGGATGTTGCTCTTAAAACTGGCAACAAAAGGGATTAAAAATTGTGTCTCAACAAGGCATTGCTCAACAACACCAGCACATGGAGCACAGAGGGTGACAAGCCTCTCTGTGCTTATAAAACCCTGTTTAAGCTGTGACACATAATTTTCTCCACATAAATGATGAAATGTTCAATACTCAGCTCTTAATAGCCAACAGATGAGGATGAATATTCATGGAGGTCATGGCCATGCTTCGTTTTTAACTGCCAAGGCTGGTCATGAGGAACATGCATGCACCTGCACATGACTCAATATCTTTAATTTCCACGGTGGCTTGTTTGTGTGTGTGTTCATCTGTGTGTCTGTGTGTGTATTTAGGAGCAGCGCAGGATCCTGGAGCAGGGGATCACTGGGCCTGAAGGACACGTGCTGAGCCATCCTGAGGAGGTGAGACAAGAGTTTCAGCACGATGGATACGGACTGCCCCGTTTGGATTTTAGGGTGAAAAGCTGGTTTGACTGGGAAGTGACAAATCCATTCATTCCTGCTACAAGAGGATGTGACCTTACATGTGAACACTGAATGAAATTTGAAGTATGACATATTTATTGCAGCTGTGTTTTTTGCTAAACCAATTTTTTTTCCTCTTGAATTTTTCCTTCTTTTTACTATGAACTAATTTTTAATATAAAGTAACGTCAAATACTGAATGGGTTCTCACTACGGAGCAATAAATTGCTTTAGAGAATAGTGATAGAATTGATTTATTGAATGGTGATTTAAAACCTCTGTCAAAAATCTGAGCAAAGGGACATCATGAAAGTGAAATAAAAAGCAGAGAAATAATCCAAAACAGACAAGATGATCAATGACAGCTCACAATCCTGCTATTTCATTTGTCAAAACAAGTTGCCATGGTTCCTAAGTGTTGCACGTTGTTTTTGTTGCTGCGGAAGGGAAATACATGTCTTTGCTTTCTTGCCGACAGTGAGACGAGAACACTGATAACACTCTCGTGTCTGTATAATAAAAGTGAAGCTACAACCCGCAGCCGGTTAGCTTAGCTTAGCTTAGCGAAAAAGGCTGTAAACAAGGGGAAACAGCTAGCCTGGCTACAAAGTAACAAAATCCACCTACCAGCACCTCTGAGCTCACTGATTCAGCTTTTAGCTACTCTTTATCTTTACTGTTATTTCATTTTTAAAACGACAGTTAAACGTTGCAGTTACAGAGGCACAAACATGGTAGACATGTTTTTTGCCTTGCCAGTATTTTTTGGCATAAAAAAGTGAAGTAGCCTAGTGCCTTCTCTGTGGAAAACACTTTGCAGCCATAGATAGCCAGAAGTCTGAATAGGTTCTGTGTGTAGTTCTGTGTTGTAGTGATATGGGGATTCTAAAATGCTTTGCACAAACAGAATCAAGAGACTTAGAGCTTTCAAACAATGTATAATCTGTCCAGGTTGCGTGAAGACTGAGTCCAGCACAGACCAAAAACCCACCATAAATTGCCATGAATTTATCTTATCTGTCATCAAACAAAACCCCTGAGTTTTATATCTTCACATGATCAAATTAAATTTGTAAAACATGTGGTGGTCATTAGTGAGATGAGCATGACGCAGGACTTCTCAGCGAGTGAGGATGAAGAAAAGTTTTTCTGTCGCTTCTCTCTCCCTCAGGTGGAGGCGGAGGCTGTAAACCGCTCGGTGACTGTGGCCAATCAGACCAACTGCCCTCTGTATGTCACCAAGGTGATGAGCAAAAGCGCTGCTGATGTCATCGCTCAGGCTAGGAAGAGGGGTGAGAGATTTGTCTGATCTTGTGCCAATTAAATCAACATTTCCTGCCGTGCTTCTCACTGACACTGACCTAAATGCTTTACTTGTGGATTTCTACAATTATATTTAGGGTTTGGACAAGAAAACACCTCCTCAGTTAAGATGACATTTAATGCTAAATTCCAATCAAGTGTTTTCATACGGTAGATTTTACAGAAAAACAGAGACACACACAAGTAAAAACAGTAGAGCATGTGTATGAATGAACAGCACTGGAAACATTCAGCAGTCCACATGACATGCAAGTAGCAAAGTAGGAGCGTAGTACCTGGTGTTATAGTGGGACTGAACTTTCAGGCACCGTGGTCTACGGAGAGCCAATCACTGCGAGCCTGGGAACAGACGGTTCACACTATTGGAGCAAGAACTGGGCCAAAGCAGCCGCCTACGTCACCTCTCCTCCCCTGAGCCCTGACCCCACCACACCAGACTATCTCAACTCCCTGCTCTCCTGGTGAGAGGATGATCCAGACAATCAAAATGTTATAATGAAAATACTTCAGCTTTGTGTCAGTTATTTTCTCTAATAATTACAATCAACACCGCGTCCTCTCTATTTTCTTTCCACCCCCCATGACCTTCTATTATAGTGGTGACCTGCAGGTGACAGGAAGTGCACACTGTCCCTTCAACACTGCCCAGCGTGCTGTGGGCAAAGATGACTTCAGCTTGATTCCTGAGGGTGTCAATGGCACTGAGGAGAGGATGTCCATCATCTGGGACAAATGTGTGGTACGTATATTTATATTTTTAGGCGTAGTGTGAGCTCGGTGGGCAATATGGATAAAATCACTTTTATATCATGATATCTATTTACAGTATATCATAATATAGTAAAGCTTATGGAAAGTCAATTGAGAATAAAGTAACCAGGCTGTTTTTGGTTTATCCAGTGAATTAAAGACCTCACAAATCGAGACACTTCATCACATTGATGCAAAACTGATGTAACAGCGCTAAGAGTTTACATCCATGCACCCAAAGCAAAACACAGGCAAGAAGAAGGGAAAAGGTGTGTGGATAAAACAACACACATAAGCAAAATCATGTAACAGTGAAACACACATTCATCCACACTGTGCAAGAATGACTGACTAAACATGCAAGGAAATGAATGGCAGAGAGAAGACCAGATAAAAAAAAAAAAGACTGTGAAAATCCTGCAACCACTCTCACACTCAGCTCTGATGCATCTCAGGTGACAGGTAAGATGGATGAGAACCAGTTCGTGGCAGTGACCAGCACCAACGCCGCCAAGATCTTCAACCTGTACCCCCGCAAGGGTCGTATCGCTGTGGGCTCAGATGCCGATCTGGTGCTGTGGGACCCAGACGCCACGAAGATCATCTCCGCCAAGAGCCACAACTCGGTACGATCTTCACCCATAAACACATAGCCGATAACGTTAACACCTCAGTACGAGCGAGGCCTCATGTCTTCGAATGTTACGGCCGCAATGTGTATAATTTTTTATGAGTTCTCTGTCCACCGCAGTGTCTTTTTCATATCTCCACCGGGGCTGCTAAAGTGAGAAGCATTCACAAATCAACCCAGACAAATTACACAAAAGTATGCACTGGGGTGTCACATACTTTTAGCCACATAATGTAAAGATGGAAGCCATGGGGGTAACATAACTCAAGTTAAAAGTAAACGTAAAAAGAGTCACCCTTACATTCTTTTTAGAAATACCAAGCGAGGTTGTGATTCTACATTAAATACATTCTCACAAAACATTACATTATGTGATAAAGATTTATAATAATAATGATAATAATTCAGTGAATGTAATTGATGGCAGCCAGAGGAACTGGTTTATTGGTCCACTTCTTCGTTGTAAGGGATGGCTCGGGTTTTATGGCCGCCTGACTGCTGAACAGGGTGTGGGCCTCACACAGCGTCAAGGGAATGATGTCATCCTTAAAATCTTCCAGAGAGCTGGAACACATCATTTCTGATTGTTAGCAGGCAGATCACCGTGTATTCTTGTGTGTGTGTGTGTGTGTGTGTGTGTGTGTGTGTATGTGTGTGTGTGTGTGTGTGTGTGTGTGTGTGTGTGTGTGTGTGTGTGTGTGTATGTGTGTGCAAGAGAAACAGAGTGACTGTTGCTGCATATGTTCTTCCCGTCATGTTCTTTGGTTTCTTTTTATTCCACTTGGTCAGAAAATGATGGACTAATGTTCATGGGAGAAATTGCTCATTTGGAGTGTTTATGTGTGTGTGTGTGTGTGTGTGTGTGTGTGTGTGTGTGTGTGTGTGTGTCACAGGATAGCCCGGCCTACTGGTGATCTCATTTCAGGCTTTCGGAGTCCACCAGATTGCCATGACCTCAGTTTTAGCTCCAGTAGCTTTTAGGAGAGAGTCAGTCAGTCAGTACAGTACAGCTTCCAAACTGGTCACACAGCAACCTCCCCACCCTCCTGGTCAACACACACGCACACACACACCCAAACACCCAAACCACTTAAACTACTCCACTTCTTCTTCTTCTTCTTCTTTCTCTGGCCTGAGAACTTGTTTCCCCCCCAACGATTAGCTTTGCTTTCGCTGTTAGCATTAGAAGTCGGAGGGAACACTTTTAACTCCGTGCGAGTTAAATCAGTTAAGCTCCTTTCACAAGTGCACTTTAATCCATAAACATTCTGGCAATTTTACATGGTGGCATCATGTGTGAACACAGACCGCAGTCCATCAACATTGCTCTGGCAATTTTTCAGATAAAGACACGAGTGAGATTTTCATAAATCTGCGAACTAAAGCGTCACCATTCCCAGTTACAGCATGTGCTTCGGGGAGGTTACGACATCCTTATGATAGGGAAAAATCAGCCGGAGAGGATGAATCATTGTATCTCTGCTTTGAAGGTATTCCTCTGATGATTTATGTAATGAAACATCACAGAAACACAGCTGTCAGACAAGTTCAACCTGCTTCAAAATTAAAAATCACCACAGCTCTATGTTTAAAACATCTACAGAAACATCTGATGGATAATGTTGTGAAATCTTCTGAGTTTTAAAATCAATCATTTAGGCAGTTTATTTTCAGAATTCTGTTTCTTCTGTTGCCAACAGTGGTGACTATAAAACATCCATCAGGAAATCATGTGTAAACAGACTGAACGTGGAGTTTTTGTGCAGTGGAGCCTTTTGTTTGAACACAACACTATGCTCTTCCACAGATAATTGATTTCCCCAGTAATAGAGTCTTAGGGTCAGTCCCATTATCAGCAGCAGCTACAGACCGATGAAAGGTCACTCATAATGACCAGCACGAGCATCTCTACCTCAATCAATACTCACATGTCACGTGACCTGAGCATTTGTGACCCACGAAAACTGAATTTACTCATTTATTTATTATGAGATTACATCACACAGTAATGAGTAGACTTGATGTACTATAAAAAAAAGACTGATGAATGAAGATGGATCCTATTATAAAATATGCTTTTTTTTTTGGATGCATATACTGTATACGTATTTTTTTAGTACGTATTTGTGGATGTTGGATAGTTTGTTCTTTTCTTTTCATCTTATGCATCGTTGCTCTCCTCTACAGACTGTGGAGTACAACATCTTTGAAGGCACAGAGGTGCGCGGCGGGCCTCTGGTGGTGATCAGCCAGGGCAAGATCGTGTTGGAGGAGGGGAACCTCCACACCACCGAGGGCTCGGGACGCTACGTGGCCCGTAAACCTTTCCCTGACTATGTGTACAAGAGGATAAAGGCTCGCAGCAGGGTACAGTACTGTTGTCCTCCTGCTAATATCTGTGTTGTTATTGATACTGATATCGGTCATCCATTCAATAGCCACTTGTCAACTTTGTACAAATCTTGTCTAGTGAGGTTGTGGTTGTTGGAATTTGTTTTGTTTTTTTTAGGGCTGTTAAAGATCAGAATTTCCAATGTTGAAAGGGCATCTTGCGTAAATGTTGCTCTGCACACTCAGCAGTTTTTATAATGATTTATGATTGTTTTGTGGCAAGCCGGAGGGATGATGCAGCTTGTTAGAGACTGGTCATAAAAGTGCATGCGTCCGCCCTTGGAATGGATGGATGGATGGAATATTTCCATGTTAGTTTTCACTGCCATGACTGTTGTGTCTTGTTTCCCAAACTGCAGCTGGCTGAGCTGAGGGGTGTCCCTAGAGGACTGTACGACGGTCCGGTCTGCGAGGTGTCTGTCACCCCTAAAACCATGACTCCCGCCTCTTCTGCCAAGACCTCACCTGCCAAGCAGCCCAACCAGCCCGTCCGTAACCTGCACCAGTCTGGATTCAGCCTATCTGGTCAGTGTTTTTTTTTCTTCGGTACCCAGAGTCAAACAAACTCCCTGTGGCTTATTCATTTCTGTGCATGCTGTGTGGAAATCTGCTTAACAGTGAGCTTTAATTATAGTTGTTTAATTAAATAATTTATGGAATCAAGTAGCACGTCCACGCAAAAATAGAGAAATACATCTTTACATATCTAGAGATAAATGGCTGATAAATTACAGATTGTAATGTACGCATTACACAACAAAACTCCATTTTCCTGTTTGTGAAAAAAAGTTAATTCTAGGCTTACAACAAATACAAAGCATGAATACTTTGAATACACTGATGAATTGAGCTAAGCTAACTTGACCATTCAGCCATATTGTCAAACTGCAACCAGATGTATAAAGAGCAGCGTCCATGAAATTTTGGCCTGGGCCAATCAGCATTCATGAGGGAAACTTTACACCAGATTCAGTCCATTTGGAGAGAGTCACCACAATCACACGATTCTGTTTCTCTGAACATGAAATCCATGCACAGTTCAACTTAGGTGAACTGTGCATGGATTTCATGTTCTGACATGTGAATTCAAATTGTTCATAACTTGCAAACACTTTATAACCATGGATACTGGACTCCAAGATGTCTGCTGTTCATTCCAGTGAACTCTGCTCACCCAGGGGTAATGTTGTTGTAGTAACACAATTTGCCACTGAGACAAATTGGCAGCAGGACTGACTCCCCAGGCAGTATCTGAGAGGATCACTTTACCAGTGGGGTTAGCTGAGCTAGCCCTACAGCTAGTGATGTTGTTTCATGAGTTCTTAGTCTTAATGTTACAGTTACAATGGGAACTGATGATTGAACACATTGAGCTATAGTATATCTTGTCTGTTATTCTTAGGTCACATATGTAGCCGTCTACTATAGAATTTTAGGGAAAAGTGATGATGAGTGTGATAATAAAACTGGAATACAGAAATGAGTAAATGTGGTTTTCAAAATCTGCATGAATATTCATGAAGTGTATTATATCATACTTTGGAGGGATGTTAGCTACAAGAGTTTATAACAGTTTCAATCATTTTACATTTGATCGTTTTTTTTTTTTGTACTAATTTACATTGAAACCTCAGTGGTATTGCAAAAGTCAACAGAGGCAGGTTGACTGACAAGCTTTACTTATTTTTCAGGGATAGCTGTTTTATGCACTTCTTCACTGACTACAGTACAAATAGATAAGCTGGCAAGGATTCCAAAAATTAGCCTTCGTCTTTCATGTGATCTGTGCCTTGTGAGTCGCTGTGGTTTTCTGCGGTATACAGCTACATCCATAATCTTACTAGAATTGACTCTTTACCTCTCAGTTAAAAGTTCTATGTAATCACACGCTCTGAAATCTGTTTTGTTTTTAATTGGCAAGCTAGTTAGCACGGGTCACAACAAGCTTCTTGCGCAAAATTATTTTTCTCTGCCACTTTCTGGTGAGGAAAGGCCCGATGAAGCATTTTGAAAATTTATAAGATAACCTTCAAAAAACTGAAATATTAGTTCACTTTGTGTGAATACAACTTTGAACACACAACTTTCCATTCGATCACACAGGTGCTCAGATTGACGACAACGTTCCTCGCCGGAACACCCAGCGCATCGTGGCTCCTCCAGGCGGCAGGGCCAACATCACCAGCCTGGGTTAGAGCTCCAGCCCCACCGGCCGCTGAGGAGGAAACAAAGATATGAGGGAGGACGGCCAACAGGAGCTCAAGGGTCGAGAAAAACACGTCACGACACCGGGAGCCTCCCCACCCTTCGCTGCACCTGACCACGGCCATCCTTCAGCCTCGATCTCTCACTTCCTCCTCTGCCGCTTTTTCACGTACCCACTCTCCTCTTCCCCAAAACCTGATCCTAGAGGACACAGCTAGAAATGAAAAACAAAAAAAAAAAAAAGTCTGCCTCATGATGAAAAAAGAGAAAAAATGAAAACACTCCTTATTTGAGCACTTTTGACAGCATTATTTAGTTTTTTTTATACTGTACTTTGTCCCTGCCATGTATCCTTTTGATGTTCGTTTTATTGTTGTTTTAATAGAGGGGTCAAGTGAGACTAAACTGAATTAATACAGAGGATAATTTTCATGCAGGATGTCCATTGTATTTCCATTCTTTCTTTTCATTTTCGAAGTAGTTTAAATGAAGCATGGGTACAAAACCAGTATTGTTATTTTCTTATTTTGGTTTTTAATAGGCCAAAACAGTAGGTTGCTTGAAATTGAATAGTCTTACAGTTTATTCAACCAACAAGAATCTAATACTTCCTTCAAGCTGTTGACGATCTGTGATTTGTATTATGTTGCATCTCAATCGCTTCGCTTTCCAATACATCGCCATCTGTCACACACACCGCTACGATCAATATCTAATTGATTATTTGCCGTGAATTTGGCCTCAAGATTTAAAAAATTGAGCAACAACAGCAATCTTAGATTAGAGCCATAGACTCTCGCTGCTCTGGCTCTCATCTCGTGTTTTTCCGCCTGTGGCTTAGCTAAGGTACAGAAGTAAAAAAACATATTCCATATTTGGCAGCTGCCTTTCAGCTTGTGAGTTGGCGGGAAAAAAAAAAAGTCTTGTGCAGCAGAGGGAGCTTTGGCAGGTAGTAAATAGAGCTTTATTCCTCATCTCTGAGCGTTCGGCCGTCGTTAAGTGGGAGGATTGAAGGAAAGATACAGGGAGGAAAGAGAAAGTTGTATACGCTGTCACGTCAAACTCAACCTTTCCTTGCCTTATTGCTTCTTTAACGCCGTCCTTTTAGAGAACATTTTAGAAGTGCGGGGAAGGTGCCATTCACTACGCAGCTACATAATTTCCAGTTTGTTTGCATTCCTGTGAATCATAACAGTCCAAATCTTTCAATTGACAGCTGTTGAAGCATCTGATAAACGTCCGTCACCAACCAGTGCATTTACATTCAGAATGTTTCTCCTCCTCCAAATGTGACTGTTTTATACTCATCAAAAATCCCTCTTTCCTTTCTACTCTTTATGTGCCTGAACCCACAGAAGTTGTACTGATAGTTTGAATTTTTTCTTGTTTTGTTATTCTTATTGAGGTAAGTGAAGGATGTAAGATAAAAAGATGTAAGATAGCCAGGATTAACCGATTCAAAGGTGCCAGATTTTGCGCTTTCATAGGGCCTATTCTGTCGGTAGAGCCCCTGTAAAGACGAAAAATGCTCGATATCTTGAAATGTTCTAATGTTTTAGAGTTTTTAACTTGTTGTCAAACTGCTTTTTAGTGTCATTCTGTATCTAGGTGCCTAAGGGCTGAGCACTATTGATTTACGCTTGAAAGTAGACATGAGCTAATGTACTTCTGACTAGTGTGCAGTGTTGATGTGTGAGGGATGGGACACACACAGCAGGCTCCTGTACAGCACTCTTTACTGTTGTGGACTTGATGTTGCTGCAGGCTGTGCTGAGCGCTCATACGTTCTTGTTCCTTTTTTTTTTTTTTTTTTTTTTTTTTTTTTTTTTGTTTCTTGCATGATCTGGCTTTCATTAAGCCAAGCAACTGATTTCCTGTGTTCCCTCTTATGTCAACGAGGTCTTGGCCTCCAGTCACAATCTTTCTGCAGCCTTTTTCTTCCCCATGACTCAACATGGAGCAACAGGCTCAGCCTGACATGGACACAACCAGGGGCCAGTTACATAAATGTGGATTAAGACTAGTCTAAGATTTAGACTGAGCTTAAACTCCTCACTTAGACTCGTCTGATTAAGACATCAATACAAACTTATTAGAAAGCTGATTAAAAGTGGTTACGATATGTTTGTTTGTAACTGAGAGATAGCTTTAGTTTTCGTTAGCAAGCAGTGTCACAGGTCTTGTATTATTCTTTTGTCATCTGCCAGTTATCTTATTCACCCACACCCATGGTCAGGATATGACATATACTAACATCAGGGTCCAGTTGCTCCCAGCGATGATAATTTTGACCAAACACAAAAACTGTAATGTTTTTGGAAGTTAATCCTCCCAGTTCCTAGTCAGCTTTATCATTTATAATTTTTACTTTTATTTTAACTTACATTTATAAGTCTGTCACTTGTATAAACACGTTTGTGCCAATGTGTGAATAGGCACAAAATATTAAACATTACATTTTTACCTCACACCAGGAGATTAAAACCCCCAAATTCTGAGTCAAACATACTGAGGACACGACCTCAGTGTCCTCCGGAGCTTCGGCCCTGCCCACAGCACGCTGTGCACTTGGCAATTTGCTGTAAACCCGTCTTATCTTTTTGTGTCAAAACAAGTCTGTCTTAAAATGAAATTCAAGTCTGTCTTTATGCAGCTGGCCCCTGACTCGCACTCATACATTACATATATACAAAGTTACACCATCTCTGTGTTTGTGCTTTCAACCCCAGTTATCCAGGCTTCCTCCTCCCCTGATCGAACTGGAAGCCTATAGAAGGCAAAGTCCGTCAGCGTTACGAATGGTATATGTATTTAAAGAATCCAAAGCAGGGGGAGAGGGGATGTAACAAATGTATGCCTCTGAAGCATTCAAAGATGAGATGAGATAGGAGTGGGAAATGGAAACTCGATCTCCACGGCAACTTACACATACATACATAACAAGGTTTCTGTAAGTCAGGAGTGAGGAATTTTACCCCGTCTGGATTGACTTTCCTTCACTCACTGTGGTCTACAGTTTCCTCTTTGTGGATGCTATATTACTCACTGCTATTACACCATTACTTTAGGCGGGAGTGTAGATGGGTGAGGTGGGGTGAAGTCCTCAAACACTCAATTTGGCAGCAAGTGTCGCTCAACTGAGAGTAAAAGTACACTTCTTGTATTTTTTTAATGCCTCCCTTTCAGTTTGTCTGTGTCTCCCTTTCTCCTCCTTTCACTCTCTCCCTCTCTCCCTCTCTGGCACTTTCGTTGTTTCTGGCTGTTGCCGTGGAGACAGACCCCTCCACTCTGTCGGGGTTCTGCTTTTTGTTTGTCATGGCAACACTTGTCAGATTGCAGGTTGCCATTAGCAACCTGTCCTGACCTGGTGCTATTAGTACAGCTTTGCAGACACACACACACACACACACACACACACACACAGTCACACACATTTTTATAATTAGTCTTTGACAGTGCTGCAGCATTTCTACATAATCCTGTGCTGAGCTGTGTGGAACCCAGAGTCCTCTACTGCTTAAAAAGAATCTGTTGGAGTTGAAAGCACACTGCACATTGTGGTGGTAACACACACACACACACTCACTTGCACTCACTCACTCACACACGCTGAACAGCAAACAGCCGTTGCTGTGATGCAGCACCCATGCCTGAAGAATTGACTTGGATATTAAAAACCAGCTGTCAACGCTGGCATCCATGCTGTGTCCCATGCCTCCTCAGTTTTCACACACACACACATACACACACACACGCACGTACACACACACGCACACGCACACGCACACTTATACTCCTAGAATGCTCTGTCAGCTTGGATGCTTTTTCTATGCCATATTATGCTAATGATATATGAGTATGTACACTATGTGCTGCAGACTGAGAGGAGCTTCCGTCCGTTCTGAGGTTGTTGATGCTGTTGAACACCTTCTTGCCCCCTGAACCCATTCGTCCCCCTCTGTAAGCCTTTCCCCTTTGTGAAAGTGAAACTGTGTGATGGTATTCGTCTTGGTGGCTGTGGGGTTTCTGGGATGCTTGCTCACTATGGAAAAAGTGTCAAATCCCATGGATGGTGATGTAAAAAAAAGAAAAGAAAAAAAAACAACAAGGACTTCAAAGAAATAAAAAAAAAAGAAAAAACTGAATCTGTGTTTCTGAGTTTTATGTTTTATGTCAAGGGCTGTCTGTAAATCATGAATTATAGACACACAGACAAAACATAAGAAAAAAGGTCACACTAAAGTATAAGGCAAAGTTGATACCCGGTTTGGACCATTTACTTTTGAAAGAAATGCAGTGTAGTTTAGAGGAGTTGTAGTACACATACAAATTAGGCTATCTATCTATCTATCTATCTATCTATCTATCTATCTATCTATCTATCTATCTATCTATCTAGATGTCCACTTACTGGTGAAAACACCTGTGTCTGCTCAGTTGAGATGGCGCATGTTACATGTTGGCTGAAAGCTCACTGAAAGACAGTGAAGGCCACAGAAACAATCGTGATGTGATAACTCTGTAGCAGATACGATAGGTGTTTAATTCTGGGCTATTAACCTTGCTTGTCATGTCACCAGGGCAACAACAGAAACTACACAGGGAAACAATACAGGAGAATACTTTACTCTATCTGAGCACCTTGAATGATGCACCTCCTCCACAGCAGATAACAAACATTAATGAAAACATCAATGAAATATTCATCTATTCTGTTAATAAATAATGTTTGTAATATGAGTGAGCAAAAACCATTTCCTGATATAACCCACTCTATTTTAGCTGTGTGATGAGATTATACCAGGTGTCAGGTAGGCATCACCCTGCCCACCTGATCTCTCTCCAGAAACTCCTCTAGTCTTGTCACGATGAATGGGACATATAGTGGGGCAGGGAGGCAAACCATTTCTGCATTTTATGACTAAAGCATGAACATTTCAGTATATAATTTATTGACCTCGGCATTGCATTTTTCCAGTTTCTGCCCCATTCGTCCATTATAATCATATATATCTTTGCCGAAATTGCATTTTTGATCTCACAAAGATGCTTATTTGCTACTATGGACATGTAACATAATGTCCCTTACAGCACCAATTTTGCAGGGGGACTGCAGACCCCCTCATTTCCAGGTGTTAAGGTAGCTATTAGCTATTATTATCATTAAAAACACTTACATCTTCTGCTGTGTGTTCCATGGAATTACACACCTTTCCAGTTGCAGAGAGTGGATTTGCAACACTTAGAAGCAGTTTGATTGAAGCTTACTGAGACCTTATGCACTGAAAGGATGAAACAATTTAGACCTTCAACAGACGACTGCATGGTCGGGGACTGTTTGTCTTGCATGTAGAGTGAGAAGGTGCTGCCTAGAACCTAAACTGACCATCTGAGACCTTTTCTGTGTACAGTTTGTATGTTTGTGTTTGAGTGTGTTTCCCTCCATATTCTATGACAAGCAAGTGAGGTGAAAGGCTGAGTTGCACAAAGATGTGAATGTGTTTGTCTTTCTGTCTGTCAGCCCTGTGTAAAAATGTCCAGTAGCCCTGCCTGGGATAGTCTCTAGCCTAGATGGACACTAATATTTAGTTGATCCTCGAAGAGAAGTCATTGAACTAACACAGTTTCTGTGTCTACCGAAAAATGTGGGGTGGTAACATCAAATGCTCATATTTGTATCTGCATACAGCATGCAGTAAATCACTACCAGGAAGCTGCATTAAATATTTTGACACTGGATGGCAGTGCTGTCATCCTCTTCATTCACCACTCCTCGCTTCCTGTGTCACTGTCTTGTTTCATGTGTGCAACAGAGTGAACACTATGATTATCTTCCTGGAGAGAGGGAGTCTGAATATGTACGCCATTATCTCTATTTTTAAACAATATTGCCCCCCCCCCTTCTCTTTTCACTCCACCTTATCAACCACACTCCACAGTAATATAAAATGATTTATATCACTGACCATATCTTAAGCCATCTTGAGCATGTGTATGTGTGTTTCCGTAATGTGTTTGTGTTTGCATGCGCTGCGTACACGTGTGTTCACTGATGGATTCAGCTGGGGCTCTTGGTTGTGACGCCTCAGCAGTGCCTGAGTGATAGTTTCAGATATGACCTCAGGACACACACTATCCATCACTCACCACCACATCCGTCTGACTAAAGAGCGAGAGGTCTGCTTGTGTCTGCACACACGCCCGCCCACACACCCTTATTCTGCACACGCTATCTTAAGACGAACGTGTCATGTGTGCGTCGAGTTGGGAGCAACAATATTTGTACAGATTGAAAAGAAAATGAAACACTCATTCGAGTATAATCACAAACAGACGAATGGAAGCTCCTTTGCTTGAAATGATCAAACAGAGCATCTGTGGTGCGAGTGAATGAAAGAAGGAGCACAGAAAAGATGAACAGAAAGATGAGCTTCACTGAGGCTGTGCGATGATGCCTTTTGAAACCAGACTATGGAATCGTTATTACTTAACGGTGACATGTACATAATGGCGATCAGTTGTGGTCTTTGTGGTGCTCTCAAGCACAGTTAGTTTTTTTTCTGTTGGTGAATGAAAAATGATTTCAGCAGTTTAGTGACACATGTTCTGCTGTTCTGTATTATAAATCATTCATGTTAGTGCGCTAACAGCCAAAATACAGTAATAAAACACATCCATCAAGAACAAATAATATTCACCTTTGACTGGCACCAAATTAGCCAGAGTTAAAATGTGGAATAATGAGTGGTAAGCAACTATCAACCTGCCAGGCTTGTTCCCAAGAGCATTAAAGTGAAAATTTTCTGCATTGTAATGAATTAAAACTATTTTCAACATAAAAGCATTCTTTGACTTAAGAGAGACTTTCATGTGGCGTCCTCAGAGACACATGAAAAAAAATGTGAGAAAAGTTGACAGAAATATGCACAAGATGAATGAATTGTTTGAGATTTAAATGCCTCATTTCCCTTCCATGAAATGATTAAACGTATTGTCATGATACAATGATATTTCCTCTCATGTGTGTGCTGTATCCGCAGGCCATGACACACATACACACACACACACACACACACACACACACACACACACACACACACACACACACACACACACAACACAACCACACACACACAACACTCACACACACACACACACACACACACACTCACACACAGGATGATAGAGAGGATCCACAGTGATTGAAATCTTAATGTTTGCGTTGCAGGGGCTGTTTTACCGTAGTGGTTATTCTTGTGTGCAGTAATGCCACACAGAGCCCTCTACTGGCTGCTTCGCTTCATGTCAAGTCGGGGAGCTCTATGACAGAGTACACAAGCTGCAAATCAGAGCTTTTTTCCCACACTGACATATGAATGATAGTCATGGCACATTAGGCAGTAAGCTGGGATACACTCTTCGCAGTCGATTGTTCGGGTCTCTCACAGAGCTGACACATACTGTCAATTATTTACTGGAACATTCATCACTATGGACAATTTAAAGTCTCAATTTCTCCTGAGTTACATGTGTTGGGGCTGCAGGAGAAAACTGGAGCACCCAGAGGAAACCCAAACAGAAAGGCACCAGCATTCAGCCCAGGTTTGAAGTCAGAGTTAAAAAAGATATAACTGAGGACACAGATTGATGTCCCCCCCATGGCCCCTGACCAATCATACGTCTCCTATGAATTACATTCAGTCTGCAGAAAAATGCCCCCTGTAAATTGTTTACTATTATATATTAGATTACTAATACTAACGAATAACATTTTACTGTTGTAGCTGGTAGAGCTAGTTTACAGTGGTCAGCCTGCTACAAAGGATCACAGAATAAATCAGACACGTTGTGAGATGAATAAATGGGAAGGAGAGAAGAAAAAGTTCTACTATGTAAATATTTATTCATTTTCTTTCTTCTCTAATCTTTGTTTTTGTTGTGAAATACTGAGAAGTTGAAGTCTTTGGACCTCAAACGGCTATTTCAAAGAAACCATCTGAAAAGCTAAAAGCAGGAATGTGCTTCTGTTCAAACTCAAGGCCGGCCCAAGTCATAAGCAAACTGCTTAGGGGCTCTGTGGCCACCATGGGGGCCCCCAAGAAGAAATGCCACAAACACACATATATATATATACATACACATAATTCCTGTGACATCACATTGTGGGTGTGTGGTCAGCATCAAACAGGAAGTGTACCCCAAAAAGTAAGAAGTAAGAGAAATGACATGTGCTTCAGCTTGGAATTAATTTAAGGGTATAAAATTTGAATGACTAATATATTGCAAATACAAATGATATAAAAACATGTATTATGTAATATTGTACCAAAATAAAAATATATTGTATTGAAATAATGTTTATAATTTTTATATTGGGACATTTTCTTGCTGTCCCAAATTAGGGACAGGTAAATTGGGACAATATTAAAAGGCTATTGAAATGAAGTGTAGCACTAGTGTATGGATATAATATAGCCTACAGCCAACATTAATTAGAGTTTTTAATGATTTATGAACAGATTTCAAATTGATGCTAATTGTATGTAATAGTGGACCTTATATTTGGTCATTTGATGCCTTACTATACAATGACGTTTTTATGACATTTTATGCCTTACTATACTATGATGTTTTTATTACTTACTATACTATGACTTTTTATTCCTTACTATACTACAATGTTTTTATGCCTTAAATTACAATTATTAATATTAAATAATAACTCCAAAATTAATTTGTCCTCGGGGCACCAGCCTAAACTCATAGGCAAAATAGCCAATATTGTTTCAGTCTCTATTTATTACCAGTAATCTGGAACTCTGATTAGTAATTAGCTTACTAACTATAATCAAATTACCATATCAACAGTAAGTTAAAGATGAAGGATTGGAATTCTACAAAGTAGAGGTTGGCAATATTCACGCTTGTGCAACATTAAACACACCAGTAGTTACTTAAAGACATTTATTTACAATGGAGCATAGTAAAAACACAATGTCTAATCTAGTACATACAGGTGTGTGTAGGTGTACAGACCAAAAAGTTAAACTTTCATAGATTATAGATTCAGGGCCCACAATTTAAACGATTTCAAGTATTTATTTGTTTATTTTTACATAATTTGGGCTTCCAGCTCATAAAACCCACGAAAACAGAAATTCAAAAATTTAGAATACTGTGAAGAAATCAGCCCAAATTTTGCAGGGCATGAATGTTTTAAACTGAGTGTCACACACTAATCATCTACTAAACTCAAAGCACCTGCACAGGTTTCCCCAGGTGTCATTAAATTGCTTCAGTTTGGTTCAATTGTCTCAGTTCAGTTCAATATGGGGAAGAATGCAGACATGACAACTGGCCAGAAGACCATCATTGATACCCTCCATAGGATGGGTAAGCCACAAAAGTTCATAGCTAAGGAGGCTGGCTGTTCACAGAGTGCTGTGTCCAAGCATATCAATGGAAAGAGCAAAAGAGATGACCATGGGCTTCAGCGGATTATCAAACAGAGAAGATTCAAGAATCTGGCAGAGATCCAGAAAGAGTGGAATGAGGCGGGATACCAACAAGCTTCAACAACCACCACATTCAGACGCATCCAGGAGATGGGCTACAACTGTCGGGTTCCTCGGGTCAAGCCACTTCTGAACCTGAGCCAATGTAGGAAGCGTCTCAACTGGGCCAAGGAGAAGAAGGACGGACCGTTGGCCAGTGGTCCAAGGTCCTCTTTTCCGATGAAAGTAAAGTGTGCCTTTCATTCGGGAATCAAGTCCAATGTCCGGGTGCAATGTCCGGTGCAGGTGTTGGTAAACTTCTGCTTTCTTAAATCCAAGGTCACCGCAACAGTCTACCAGAGTGTTTTAGAGGACTTCATGATTCCTTCTGCTGAGGATCTGTATGGAGATGCAGATTTAATCTTCCAGCAGGACCTGACCCCTGCCCATACCGCCAGAAGCACCAAAACCTGGTTTGATGCCCATGCCATCACAGTGCTTGACTGGCCAGCCAACTTGCCGGGCCTAAACCCCATTGAGAATCTATGGGGTATTCTCAAGAGGAAAATGAGGGGCACCAGACCCAACAACAAAGAAGAGCTGACAGCAAGCATCAAGGAAATCTGGGCTTCCATAACTCCCAGGCAATGCCACAGGCTGATTGCCTCAATGCCACGTCGCATCGAGGCAGTGATTAAGGCAAAGGGATTCCCAACCAAGTATTGAAGATTGACATATCGTTTTGAAAGTACCATATTTTGATTGATTTGATGTGATCCTAATTTCTTTCTTTTTTTTTTCTGCAAAAACTGAGAAGTAAATGGTGATTTCTTCACAGTATTCTAATTTTTTGAATTCCTGTTTTCGTGGGTTTTATGAGCTGGAAACCCAAATTATGTAAAAATAAACAAATACTTGAAATCGTTTAAATTGTGGGCCCTGAATCTATAATCTATGAAAGTTTAACTTTTTGAATGGAATTATGGAAATTAAACAACTTTTCCATGATATTCTAATTTTTTGGAAAGGGTCTGTATGTGTGTGTGTCTATGGGGACACAAACAAAGGCAAGATGGCGATTCAAAGTGGTCACTGTGACCACATGACCTGAATAAAGAAGACTACACAAGATGGCCGCTGGGACCACCTGGTGTGTGTGGGAGGGAAGGTCTTTGTTAGCCTACCTCATGTAATCTTAAGGTACCAGGTTAGAGGGAGGAGGTTAGCTTCATGCAGCTTCTAGAACTGAGATGTACTATTATGTGTGTGAACATTCGAGTACCCGCTTAACTATATGACTGACCACAACCTAACCAAACATTACAACACCAAGACATCAATCAACAAGTACATTAACAAAGTTAAGACTTCTGCTGCTTCGCTGTGCTGTGCTATGCTGTGCTGAGAGAGGTTAGGCCCAGTCAGTTAATGTTACCCAGTCCTTGGAACAAACAATGAGGTCCTTTCCAGTGTTGTTGTGAAGTCCAGTGAGTTGGGAGGCTTCCTGGTGGATTAAAGTCCTGTCTGGCTGTGTTGCTTTGCTGTTATCTCCTTTGTTCCATGCTAACTCTGCTGTGACTCCTGTTGCTTGGAAAATCAGCTGGCTGGCCTTGTGTTGTAGCTGCTCATTCCAAAGAGAACTTGGTTCACTCTCAGTTAATCCGAAGCAGGTCGCTGCTGTTGAGGATATACTATGATGTTTTTATGACATTTTATGTCTTTCTGTACTTTGATGCTTTTATGACATTTTATCCCTTACTATACTATGATGTTTTTATCCCTTACTATACTATGATGTTTTTATCCCTTACTATACTATGATGTTTTTATGCCTTACTATACTATAATGTTTTTATGCCTTACTATATTATGAAGTTTTTATGCCTTACTGTACTATGGTTTTTTATGACATTTTAAGCCTTACTATACTACGACATGAGGAGAAGAGTGCTTGCAGGCTGCTGTGAGTGGGCTGGCGAGAGAGCTGGTTTCTCAGGTAGCAGGGCTGACCTGGGCTGGGGCCTTGTTGCCCTTTGAAGAGCCGAGAGGAGAGAAGGAGAAGCTCTCCACAGCAAGCCAAGAAGAGAAGAGAGAGAGAGAGACAAGAACTAGGAAGGAGATCTGGTTTTGTTTGGTGACACCCTAGGGGGTCACATGTCACACGCTGACCCACAATGGCTTGCCAGTGAGGTCCGGGGGGGGGGGTTGTATGCTCTATATGATTTTCTTAATCATCTCTTATTAAATTTATATTTACACATATAATATGAACATATACTGACAGGCCTTAGGATGGCTATATATTTATGTAACATATGTCTATGATTTAAACGTATAATATAAATGATTTAAACCTATAATATAAACATAATAGAATAAATGTTTCTATTAGCTAGACATATATATCAATATATGACATTGTTTCAATTTCTAACAGGTTTCACATGTAATTTTTAAATATACAGGCTATACTGTATATACATATTTGATTTTACTTCATATTTACATATATTTCATATATAGAGACTAAACAAATACGCATATATTACATTTGCAAATGGACATTTCTGAATGTAAATTGAGATCTTTTACTGTATGTTGATAAACCAATTTGTTGACAACATTAAAAAGTCAGTCTCGGTGTTTTGGCGGGGTAGTGGAGTTGTTGCGGCCCTACCAATGTTGAGACCAAACCTACGCCCTTGAGTAAATCCAATTCTGCTTTGGGCTCCATAAAGGCTGGGGCTGGCTTTGTTCAAACTGCTCGCAACTCATATACATCTAAAACATGATGTTTGTGATTCCAAGCCAGGTTGGCAATCACCGGTTTAAACTTCAAATAGTATATTTTAAAAGCTAATCATATGTTGTAAGTAAAGCTGTTAAAAAAATAAATGGAGCAAAAGTACAATATTAATAGTAGTATAAAGAAGCATAAAATGAAAAGTTTAAGTCAAGTACAGGTATCTCAAAATTGTATTTAAGTATAGTACTGTGCTTGAATAAAAGAAGCCTACTTTACATTATACATTATTATAGAAACTACGTAAACCCATGTGGCAGCAAAAGTAATCCACCTCTCTGCTTTACCTTTGTATGCTCAGCATGTACCAAGCAGTGGCTAAATGCTTTGCTGCTGTTGGACAGTTACATTTACAATTATGGATACTCTGAAATTAAATAGTCTCTTTTACAGTGCTGAAACTATTTATTCAGAGCTATAAATGCACTGGCTTCAGAGAGTATCCAAACCCCCTCAGTTTTTTGCACACTTTATTGTGCTGTAGATTGAATTTTAAATGTACAAAATCTACACTCGGTTGCGTATAATGACATGACACAGTGACAATGAGAAAAATGAAAAACTGAAATGTCTCATTTCCTCTGCTGCCAAACTATGGCCAGGTACTTCCTGTTTGCTTTAATTATCCTTGAGGTGTGACTACAGCTTGACTGGAGCCCACCTGTGGCAGACTGGAGTGATTGGACACAGTTTAGAAAGGCACACACCTGTGTATATGAGGTCCCACTATTCACACTGCCTGTCAGCACAAAAACCAAACCACCTAGTCCAAGGAACACCATGTTTTCACTTTGTTGTTATTGAGTGTATATTGGGGGAAAAAAAATGCCTTTGACTTTGTTTGGCCCTATGGACTAAACAAGCTGCTTTACAGTTTACAAAAATAATTAGATTTTCTGATCTCAAATAATTGAGAGAATAAAAACAAAGGTTAAGGTTTGAATACCAAAACGCCTGATGACAAGTGTACCTGAGAAAAGTTTCCTGTAATCGAATCAACCCTGTCCTTTACACCTAACCTTCTGGTTTTCCGAGAAATGAAAAGGTCCACATGAAGTGCTAATTACTTTCCCACATTGTCGAGGGTGACAAGAATTTTAGACACAAACCTGCCGTTAGCTCAGTGTTTATTTAAAAGGAACACTTGAGCTGTCACAATTGTTAGCATAACATAAGACGAGATGGGACCACTGACCTGACAAGTGTACTGACCTTTTCATTCATCAGTCTGGCTATCAGAAATGAGTCCAAACATTGACGCTTGCTTGTTTTCTGCCTGAAGTCAAACAGTGGCTATAATACAGATCCCAGCATCATTTTTATCCACACACACTGTTATGACAGGGACTCAAGACCTTTAAGTCCATCACTCTGCTCAACTACTGTGAAATAATGTTGTTTAACATTTGACAGCTGCAAAATTTAAGAGAAAATAAAAAGATTTTATGTCAAGGGACTATACGCAGAGCTGATGAAGCCAAAAACAACTTGAATGAAGCAGGAAAGATAACTCAATATGCCAGATGGCAACTGACTGCTATTAAAACAAATGTTTAGTGACATGACTTTTAAATGCATCTTATGGTATTAGCTCCTTTTCACATGTGGAGGCTTTAAGTCTTAATTAATTTGTATTCATAGCTGCCAACAGAAAATCAGTTATTAAGTCCACACACTTACACTCACAATGAGCTTTAATAATTCACCATGCCAGCACTGAAAAGGTGATAGGAAGAGGTAAATTATTTGCAGTCTGCAATAAAATCACTGAATTTCATGGCAGCACTGGAATATATTGATAAAAAACTTGTTTGTGTTGGTGTTCAGTCTGCAGTATTTTTTTCTTCACTATGAATGGAACAGCTGCAGGATTTGTTCTTCCTTAAGGTCTTTAAGGACCTCCACACCCACACAGCCGCTTAAGTTATTCTGAATGATTAAACTCTGCTCAGGTTGAAGTTTGGAGGAGCTGTGCTAGAAATAACACAAGGCCACCAGACTCTATGTAAGTATGATAAAGATATATATACAGTCTGTGCACAGCCCTGAAATTAGGACTAATCAGAGAACACAAGTGAAAACAGGTGTGTAGCTGTTACTTTATGCAGTATTTGCTCACAAATGAGCAAGTCCAGGTTATTCCTACAGCACCATGATACATCCTGTAAGAGTCACTTCTGCCTTCAACTACTGAGGGATGAGAGGACAACCCAAATAAAAAGTAACCTTCAATAGTGAATTTAGCTGCTGTATTGATTCTGTTGCCACGATGACAGTGAGGTGATGAACAATCTGAAAAGTGTGAATTTTGTTGAAGGTGATGGAACATAACCTTGTCTGTGTAAAAAGCACATGTAAGCCAGTTCTTTTGGTGATGCAAAGAACACAACTGACAGAAATAATCCCTCTGATTTTGGTTTATGTTGTTTAACTGAGCTAACATTTTAGCTAATGTTAAACTAATGTTAAACTAACTTACTTTTTCATTGTGTTCAAGACCACTATTGTAGGTCATAATCCCATCAGGAGTAAAATGCTGAGGTAACATGTCATATGTTGTGTTCCCACATCACTTATTTCACAAAAACAACTAACTAACTAACAAATGCTTGAACCCAAAGTTGCACCCATAATTCACGTCAAGTATCATGGGGTTAGGAATAAGATAGAAACTGTGTGTATCTGCAACATCATGGACAACATAACTGTATAATATGTTGGTTGTGGATCATATACTGACTTGCATGTCTGCTGAAATAATTTGCTAAACGATGGGACTACATACACAAAGAAACATGAATATTCTTTCAATGTACTTTTAAAGCTGCATAATCGAGTTCTGGCAAATAGACAAACTCCAAAACAAACTAACAGACACACAGCCATGGGTTTTTATCATGAATGCTAACATATTAGCAAACAATGAACAAATTCTGATTAATACTGCTTTCAGTATTATCAATTGTAATATCTGACAATGAAAATATTCCATGAGTAACTACTAACTGCAGAGTAGTCAGTCTGCTTCCTGTTTACACTGGCTCACGCATGCACAGTGATGTGCGTTTTTAGGTGTGATAGTATGGACAGAGATGACTTCTGATACACAGCTAAAATGGTTGTTTGGATGGAGACTGTTTTTCCTTTTAAAATGAAAACGTGGTAGTGTGGACCTAGCTTTGGTTTCTATTTGTGGTGGTAGGTGACCAAGGAGGGCAGGGGGAGGGTTTTGTTGATCGTTTCATGGCCTGTGTTCTTGGTTGTTGATACACTGAGGAAAAATGGAAAGGAGCCATGAAATAAAACCGCTTCGTCCAATTGAATTTCTTCTGGCAGACAGAATTTTTCACCTCTTGTATTACAACACATCATTTTCACGTTCAATGAGACAGAAAATAATTTAAGTAAACAACGCAGTGGAGAAATTCAAGTAGAATTTGCAAGTGGACTACTCATTCTAACACATTCGCTCAGACATTAGTGCACACACTTGTGTTATGACGTTACACCTGAAAGCTTTTTGCATATGAGAGTTTCATTAAGTTCTTAAGCAGTGGGTGGATTAGGTGTAGTTACAAAACTATTGGGAGTTTTCGAACATACTTTTACAAGTTATCAATGCTAACGCATCTGAGAGAGTCAGTTAAATTTCAGACTTGGACGTACTGTGAGGAGAGAAGACTCAGGAGAGGTCTCAGGGAAGTCTTCCAACTTGATACACAAACGACATTCTCCTCATCGCAAATGATGAGGCCTCTGACTTCCTGATGCAGTTGCAATTCTCGTCATCTGCTTCGCTCACTGTTCACCGTCGTTATTAATCATAATTGGCATTTGTAATGAAACTTCACTTTGCCAAGCCAGCTGATCAGGTTACACGGCACAAGCTTGTCTTTCCAGTAATGGGAGCCTGGATCCAGTTATTACAACAGTGTCTGCCTTGATATGACAGCGGCTGCAACACTGTTTGAATCTTTTTGAAAATGACAGCCGCATGTTTAATAGGAATCTGATGCATTTATTTCCATGAATTTCCATGAATATCTGAGGTGATGGAGGCTGACACAACAAACCCTGACTGCTCTTCACAGACATGTTAAACCATATACTGGTGCGCGTGCACACACACACACACACACACACACACACACACACACACACACACACACACACACACACACACACACACACACACACACACAGAAAACAAGCAGAGGTTTGATGACTCTGCCTCTATTAGTCCTGATATTTTGTTATGAAACATTATTTTTTGAGTTTTTTTGTTTTTCTTTTCTCTTTAAAAAGCAAATACAGCAGCTGCAGTGATAAGCTGTGAATTTGAACAAAAAAAAAAAAAAACCGCAAGGATGGATTGTTTCTGTTAGTTTAATATTCACACTTGTGGTCACTGGAGATGAAAATAAATGTTCTATGTTTACACACAGACATTATAAAGATTTAAAGGAATATATAAACTTTAGATACATTTGTCCTGGCGTGAAATGTCATAGTATATGCTAATATATATATTTTTCGGATCCAGTCATGCCTCTCTAATGAAATGTCAGCATATCTCCTTCTGCCTCTTGTTGCCTAATGCAGCGTAACATTGAGTCCTTGGCTGCATAATCTGCAGAAATGAGAGCTGCGTGTTATTAGTTATCTGAGACAGTTTAGCTGCTACATAAATGTAAAGTGTTGGAGCTTACAGAGTTTACAAGAGTTTAGACAGAGACATTATCCTCTTGAGCAGTTATAATGCCACTGTACAAATCCCAAAAAGCAATGCAGAATGATGGAAACTTCTTACTTGCACCCTAACCTTAGGTGACTGTGAAATGACAAATCATATTTCTTCTAGAAATGTTTCAACATCCTGCATTTCACAGATAAGCTTTCTCAGGTATTCATCACTGTTATGATGTCTGTGGGGTAGAAAAAACGCCTTTAATCCAAGCCCAGCAAAGAAAAACAACTCTGTTCATAACAGGGAAAAGCAAAGGATTAAGAGCTAAGAAGAGGCGTGTGACAACTTTTTAAGAAAGATAAGACACTTGAAACATGTTTTTTAAGGCTATTAATCAATGCTCATGACATGATTTTTAAATAAAACACTCACACACATTATCTTTACACAGGGCGAATCATGTATTTCTATGAATTCTGTGTGATACGGATAATTAATGAAACCAGCTCATTTCAATAAAGACAAAGAGTGGGTTGGCACACCATAGACATAAATAGGATATAATGCAATCCAATGCAATCAACCTGTAATGAAATCTACCCTTTGCAAAGCTTTGAGTTTTTGTGGTGACCGGTCAGACAGATGTTAATTTGTTGAATCTCCTGGCCAATGTTGATGAGAGTCTACTTGTACCCTTTGCTGAAAGCAAATTCTCAGTTGGCCAATGTTATAATAATCTTTTACCCTTTTTAAAGGCTGTAGTAATATATTTTTTATAGCTTCTATTACAGCAGTTTATTCATTCATTCATTAGATAGACCACTTATCTTCTTAGGGTCTCAGGGAATAACCCTGACAGGTCACCAGTCTATCACAGGGCTGTCAAACAAACATTCACAATCACATTCACACCTATGGGCAATTTAGAGTCACCAATTAACCTTAGAGTCGCCAATTAACCTGGCCTGCATATCTTTACCCAGAGGAAACAGCAGTGTAGTTTCTTCAAAATGACTATTCCTTTCATGATGTCACCTTTTATATTCGAGCCACCTCCTGCACATCGCAAAAGTAATTATACTGGGATTTTGTGAACTGAATACCAACAACCCACCCCACAGTAAGTAAAGCAACAAATGGAAATTCATGTGCAGCCGCACTAAAAATAAGTAATGTTTAATTAACAGTCCATCAAGACCTGTGCCTGTGCAGCTCTGTGTACGGGTGCAAGTCTAATGATGGATAATGATGACTTTCCTCAGCACAAACATTGCAGCAGGGAGGCTGTCCACCAGTTCGTCAATAATTTAACCAATGATCAGTACATTACACTTTCATGTTATTATTCTCATACAGACAGATGACTGTAAGATGCTTCCAAATGAATGTACTTTTCAAAAATAATAATAATGATAATAATAATAAATACTACATGCTCCCACACACTTCTGCCAGTTATGTTTCATATTGCATTTGAGTGGAGTAAGAGCGTGAAAATAGTGCACCCACACAGTTTTTGGCCTCTTGTAGTTCATTGTTTTGGTTTCATGGTACAGATAAACTGACTACCTGCCCGGCACCAAATGGCAGATTAAGAGACAGGCTCTTGAAGAAAGCGGATAATCTGGCTAAAGAGTCAGATATTTCCCTCAGGAGTTGGTCCAAATCCATCCAGAGCTAAAAGGAGATTGATTGTTGGACTAATATTCTTGAAGTGGACAGAAACATGACTCAAAATGGGATGGTAATGTTGCTCTGCTGAATAATAACAGCTTTGTAGGGTGATAATATGTCAAGACGGTGAGTTATTCTGCTCCCTAGTGGCCGCAAATCTGCAAATGCAGCTTTAATGACAACACACATATTCAAGTTACAGAAGAACAGAGACCTCAGACAGTTGCTGGTTGAATTCTTCATGCATCAGTTTTAAACAGCCAGTGAATGATGTCATTTTCCAGTGTTTGCATGGGGAAGACACATCAATAGTCTATCACCAAGACTAAGAGAAAAGCATCTGACACCATTTCATGTATGTAACACCAGCACAAGCAATGATGTCAAACATTAACATCTCTGATACAGCCACAACAAAAACAAAGAATGAGCATTTAAGCAATCAGAGAGGTACAATGAAGGAGTGTAAGGTTTTACCGTCATTTCTCTGTGAAAAATTTCAGTGTTTAGTCCCTTATAAAGCACATACAGTATAATACACACGCTCTTACACAATGTGATTCCACTTTCTCAGTCAGTGAATGCTAATCACTCTGGAATTTACGTATGAGAATCTCCGCCTTGAGGGATTTTGTGCAATCTGCAGAAACACCACTAGTATATAAAGAAACGTTGTCTCTGGAGTTCTTTTACAATCTCTTTTCAATGAGATGCTATTATCTCTTTCATTCTTTGCCAAACACAGATGGCTAACCATGCTAACCATATGTCCATACTTGCAAAGAATGGCTTGTATTTTTTCACAAAAGAGGTTTATATATGTTTTTTTTCTCTCGTGTACATTCATACTTCAGTCTTCTATGTGCCGAGAAGCTTCTCTTGAACATTTTTACGATGAGTGCCCGGTTTGTTAGCAGCTCAGTAGTGGTTCTTGAGTGTATACAAAATATTACACTCAACTCTCAAGGTATTGCAATGGACATGAACTTTTAATTAAACCTTACCCTCTGCTTTCTCTGAAGAAATGTCACTTTCAGCTGGCCATGCACTCTGATGCCTCTGAGGAATATATCTGAGGAAAGTTTTACATACTGTAAGTGTTTCTTCCGAGGCAAAACCATTGTACAAGATTGGATGCTCACAGTTCCTACATCGCCTCAACACACCAATCAAACAGCCTCTCCTTTAACCCCAAGAGAAAGACGCAAGACCTTAGCTGACCCGTGAGTGGAGGAATTCTGCGGCACTGGAGTTCGACTTGCTGAGAAACACCACACCTTCAGCAGACTCTTACTCTGGATTTGTGCACTTTGAGCCTGATCTGGATCGCCGACAGATGGCGAGGACGCTGTCAGGGCCCTGCAGCAACACCATGAGGAAACAGTGGCACTGTCTTGGGCTGAGGGATAAGAGGAATTAGATGTGGGGACTGAACTGGAGATATAGGTGGTGGTGTGTCCTTGAGGTTTGGCAGTTCTCAGGCAGTGACCGCGGAGCACGTTGTGGAAGGCCTTCTTGAACTCCCGACTGAAGCACGGGTAGATAACGGGGTTAATGCAACTGTTGAGGTAACCCAGCCAGAAGGTTATTTTAAAGATGATTTCAGGGGGCTTACAGGATGGGAAGATGGATCCTAGAGAAAACACACAATTAGACAAATCAAAATATGAATGAAAAGAGACACTATACAGCACTAACACATAATGTTCCAGGAAGAATCAGAAAGCACTTAAGAGAGCCATTACATCTGCCAAGGCTGAACAGGCCTCTGAATTTAAAGTATTATAAAAATAGTTTAAAGTCTGGATTATTCATCTTTATATCATATATAATATTTATAAATTTATAAAAAATATATAGAAAATTGACCACTGAGTTACACTACATGGCCAAAAGTATGTGGACACTCCTTTTTATATACTTTATACCGTGACTTATTTTTTCTGGTTAAGGCCTTTTAGGTCCAGTTAGGGGAAAATTTTACACTATAGGATACAAAGATGTTTCAGACAACAGTGTACGTCCAACTTTTGAGTGAGATCGTTTTCTGTTTCAATCATACTGTGGACTGTAAATAAAGATGGACATAGCCTCCGTACAAACTTAATTTTTCAGCCCCGGAGGTTGCTGCTTGGTTTCAATGTGACAATGCTTCCATGCACAAAGCCAGCTCCACTCAGCCTTGCTGCTAGCTAGCCCCAGTGGCCACTCGCAGTATAGCAAGGAAAGAAATCCCTACAGATCACCACTTTAAAAAAGACATCCATAAAAATGGTCGACAAGAAGCATTGAACTGCAAACGCATGGGAAACACAAATGTGCATGTGCAGGTGGCCACACAACACAGAACAAAAACCTAGAGGCTAGAAAACTTTTCTGGCTCATGTGCTTGGTGAGCAATTTTTATTCGAGCCAGTGGGCCCCATTTTGAGTCCGGTATGCAGTTCTTGTAATACATCCAAAATGTACAGAATGTAGGATTAACTATTTATTTTTTTAAACTAGCTTTGAAAATCTTTTATGACAATGGAAATGCATTCACACATTAGACCTCAAAGATATGCACAATGTGAGAAACACATCAGAGGCTTTATAGGAAAACTCACACACAGGGCATGTTTACATAAATCATGTTGATGTGGCACCACTTATCATTCAAATGCTATTACATTTTACAGGATTGCTAGGAGTTGATATGTGCACATATCTTCTATATGTGGTTACAATAACTACACAAAAGTCACGCCTCCAAAAATTTGGAAATAAATTATTTGAAAACATTTTGATACATCAAAACACAAAAGAATAACGGTTCAAGGGACCTTTATTCAAATCTGTGGAGCAGGTTTGTAGATATTATTCTAATAAACATGCAAGTTCATAGTACAAGACCAAAAATATATTGATGGAGAAAATAGAAGTTGTTAAATTTCAGTCTGATTGGTCTGATTTTCACCAATTCTGATAAAAGCAGTGATTCATAGCTGCTTCACATTGTGTGTATGGAGCCGCAGACACCTCCTATTATGAGCTCTGTCAGCATACTGTGCAAGTGATGGCAGCATGGTTGCACCTACAGTTAAAGGTGGGCAGCCAGAAAGTGCTTCAACACAAAACAGGCTGTTCATCTGAAGAGCTCAGAATTAATGAAAAATAAAATATTCAGTGGTTTTTCACACTCTCAGTCTGGGAATCTCAGACTATCATTGCCTCAGAGCTTGAATCAGCGCTGTGCTGTGAGCCATGAAGGTCTGTCTCAATTGAAATGCATAACTATTCTCGGATGACCGTCTGTCGGGTGACTGAGGATGCCTCCTAGCATTACAGCCCATTAAGCCCCATGCTTGTTATCTGTAACAGCTTTCATAAGAGGGAGCAATAGTTTGGTTCATTCCATTTCATCTCACAGTAGAAGCCTATTCTGCTCCGATGTGGTGTTTCATTTGGTCTGTCTGGTTGCTTGTAATTGAATTTCTTCATGTCCCTTCTGAGAAACTCAAGCAGCGGAGTCAAGGCACGGTGGGGAGGGAGGACGGTCCTGCCTGATGTTGCGTTCAGAGTAAAAAGTATCATAAAGCAACATTATACAAATGACTCAGGGGGGCAACAGCTTTTGTATCACAGTAGTTGTAGCTACAGGAGGGCTGCTCTTACTTCTGCAGTGTGGCTCCAGATTGAAACATCTCAATGACTATTGTATGGATTGCCATACACTTGGTAGAGATATTCATGGTGCCCAGAAGCTGCATTCTTTATTTCTTTGGCGCCTTATCCCCTGACCTTTCCTGTAGCATCCATAGACTGTATATAAAGTTGGACATAGCATAGCTTGATGTCACCCATACGTTTCTGAAGAGTGGTTTTGAAGCTCAGAGTGACCTACTCCACTGTTGCCGTCTTGGCAGCGCCTGACTCCACCTAACCCTCGGCTAATCCAAAAATGGGCAAAGACGTGGGGCGTGTGTGGAGCCGAGACTTTGTTTCTTTCTCTGGTGCCACCATGTGGTTAATTTGTTGTTCCCAGTGAAGTGTCTTGACAACTATTAAATGGATTGCAATAATATTTGGTACAAAATTCATGCTCCCCTCAGGATGAACTGTAATAAATGGTGATTCTTTAGCTTTTCAATCTTCAATCTCAGATTCAAATTTTAACTTTTATGTCCAAATACCTGTAAAACCAATGACATTCAGCCTAGGCAGTACTTTGTATTTAGTGCTAAATAATAAATGTAAGCATGTTAGAAATAGTAGTTTGACTAAACAAATCCCTACTTGTGGTCCACTCACTACCTTTTTTGGTGCTTTAAAAAAAAGTCCTACAGTTGATATGGTTGAAATCATAACTATTTACCTTGCATGTCAACAGATCCAGCTCCATGACAACCGAGCAAACTCCATTCACTGACTAAGACTATGTGGTATATATAATATGATAATATATACAGTATATTAAATTAGATTTACTTATTGTATAGTGTTAATCCCTCTATTAAAAGACTTGTTATTCTGTTTAGAAGCGACAACAGCTTCCAGTCTTTGGAACTGCAATCCTGTTGTTTACATTTGGATTACACATTGAGGTTTTAATATGGCTGGTTATGAATGGCTGGTTATGAAAAAAGAGTGAAAGATAACACATATTATTTGCCAGATGATGTGTTTAATCCACGACTCCTCCGTCTTGTATCATATACAGGTCGCTCTCTCCGTGAGATTACAGTTTGTGTGAGTGAATACATGTTTCAGCAACGATCTCACCATCTGTGACCTGGGAGGTAACTGCTGACAAACTATTACCCTTAAATACACTCGGTCCACTCTGACAGTCACTTATCTCAGTCAAGCCATGAGAGTTATTTCGAAGGCAATTAAGATTTTAGATTAAGCTTCACAATGGTTGGTTTCTGTCCTCGCTAACACCTCTGATAACATCACTGTTATCATCTTCTTCGACAGAGTCTGACAAAATCTAGGTATAATTTATCAAAGATAAACATAAGACTGTCTGGCTTAGTGGGCATTTACCTATTTCCTGAGCTCCTGATATTGTTAACTGAAGCTCGTATCTCCTGTGAAATTTTACTAGAACAGCAGAAACAACCTTGATTAGTTCATTATTGCTCCTGCTAAAATTCAAATGAACATTTTATATATTTTTCAGAGTGAGGCAGCGTCAAAGTAATCATTAAAGCTCTTCATCATGACATTAATTAATGACATTAATTAATTCTTGAATCATTCAAATCCCCTTTTCAGATTCAGAAAATATATTATTTACTCAAAAATTTCAATATCAGATGAATCACTTCAAGGCCCCAGTTTGTCTCTCATGCTTTATCGTTACATTCAATCTGTTTTATTCTAAAAGATAAAATTAAGGCAAGTCAAGTCAATTCACATCATACATTATCTCAAGACAATTTCCAATCCTCCAAAAACCCTGTTTCTCAAAACTTTTCGTTTAACTGCCCTCTCTGGTAGGGAGTTTCATGCCATGGTATTATAGGTGCGTTCCACTATTGCGGTGCGGACTTAATGTGATCCATGCTGGGCTTGAAACAATACATGCTGGATAGATATTTTGTCTGACTTTCACTAGCGCTGCAGAACGTCACCATGTCACACGATTGTAAAACTTTGCAGGACCAAGGTCGCTGCAGTTTTCTGACTCAGGTGCTGCAGTTGCTCTCCTACTGGGAACCACCTCTGTGACGACTGAACTTTGTCCTGATTGGCTTCAGGCTTCACTGACGTGCATGATGTGTTTTACGATTTTATTCTAAGAATTTCAGATCCGTTAGCCTATCTGCCTCCGTGCTGGCGACAGTCAGGGCCGGAGGCGTAATGTTTCCGTCCGTCCCATTCTCGTGAACGCGATATCTCAGTATCGTCTTGAGGGAATTTCTTCATATTATGCACTTACATTCACTTCGACTCAAGGATGAACTGATTAGATTTTGGTGGTCAAAAGTCAAATGTCACTGTGACCTCACAAAACATGCTTTTGGACATAACCCACAAATTCATACACTAATTATGACACAATTTAACTCAAATGTCCATAAGGATAAAATGAAGTGATGATATTTTATATCCAAATGGTCAAAGCTCAACTTCACTGTGACATCACAATGCTCTGCAAAAACACATCTGGACATTATTCAATGCAGTCGCTAATGAAGGGGAGACTGTGACCACATTTCCTGCAACTTGGCTGGTTGTCGGAGGCGTGCAACTGTGAGGCAGTAATTCTAGTTTACATGTGGGCACCAGCACTTTAGTTTTCATCATCTAGCAAGAAAGCTGTAAAAACAGTTCAGTTCAGGAGTTTGTTTTTGTAAACGTAGTAATGTCCTTGTTATCCTTTATGTGTCTTTTCTTTTCACTGGTGGGCTTTGTTTTTTATTCTCTCTCTTCACCCCCGAACACCTTCACTCATCGCCCTCGACATTTTCATAACACATAACTTTGATTTAATTTTATGAGTCAAAACACTGATGTAAACTTGTGCCTAGCCTGAAAATGTTTCAGACCAGCTTTTTGGGTGAGTAAACAGTGCGTATAGGTTTCGTCTCAGTCCCTTCATACTCCACCCCTGCAGTCACCGGCACCATCAAGTCATCTGAAGTCCAAAACGAACGCACCTGATGACACACCCTGGAGTACACCTCTACATCTCCGGTTTGAAGATGTTCTTTAATGTTATTTTCTGGTATTTTATATTTTCATACACTCACACTGCATTTCTTGTGTATGAAAATCTGGACTAATGGAAAGTAACAGTTAATCTAGATAATTGTATCTAATAATGACACTTTCATTTGCAATATTATTTAGAATTCAGCAGGTTGAAAAGTCTTTTTACAACGCTGCAGATGGAACATTTTCATTCTACAAATATATTCAAAACAGCACTATGTGTTGTTCAATGATTTTTCTGGGTTTTTGAAAGATTGCCAGGGAATTGTCCTTCAGAAAAACTGACACTTAGCTTTGTGACTTGAATGTTAAACAAATACATGAGGTACAAACTGGGGCTGTGACAGGTTCAGAGCAGAAGAGGTGAGGATGTACCTACCGATGGGTAAGACCAGGAAGAAAGGGAGCCAGCAGAGAACGAAGCACCCGACAACAATGCCAAGAGTCTTGGCTGCCTTCTCTTCTTTGGAGAGCTTCAGTAGCCGCTGCAGGGAAAAGGTGGAGCGTTTATGCCTCTCGCTCCCCTCGTCATCCTCCTGCTTCCCCGTCTGAGCAGCGTTTCCTCTGTGTATCCTCAGCACCACCCCCTCAGTCTCAACCCCTTCCCCCTTACTGCCCCTCCTGATGGTATTTGTCTCCCTCTTCACCACGGTATACACACGGCAGTACATGGCCAGGATGATGGCCAGAGGTATGTAAAAAGATCCTAATGCTGAGAACAAGGCGTAGCCGGGCTCCTCTGTGATTCGGCACACCGTCTCATCCTCCGGGTCGGGCTCCTTCCAGCCAAACAGAGGGCCCACAGATATGGCTGCCGAGAGTCCCCAGAGAGCAGCCACCGCTGTCAGGCCTCGCCGTCCCGTAGCTATAGAAGGGTAACGCAGAGGGTAGCTGACAGCCAGGTAGCGGTCGATAGAGATCACACACAAGCTGAGGATTGAGGCAGTGCAGCAGAGCACGTCCAGAGCGGCCCAGACGCTGCAGAAGGAGCGGCCGAACACCCATCTGCCCAGAGCCTCGGAGGTGGCAGAGAAGGGCAGGACGGCGGAGCTGAGCAAAAGGTCTGCTGCTGCCAGATTGGCAATGAAGTAATGTGTCACAGAGCGCCAGTGGTGGTGGAACAACACTGACAGGATGACTAGGATGTTACCGAGGACCCCGAACACTGCAAACACCACCAGCACCATCCCCAGAACCACCACCTTGGTAACATCCACCTCTGGGTGGGTGGAGGAGCTGCAGTTGGGACAGCGATCTGCAGTAGAGAGAACACTCATGTTCTCAGCAGGAGCCATTGTAATCAGTTGGGTGTATTGAAGTTGTTAAGGGTCTCGCAGATTGCCCACACTCATGTCACATCTGCTCCTCAATTATCACAGGCTCAACCCCCTGCCTTTTCTCCCTGCTCCTCCTAATGCAGGAGATAAAAGCTGTTTATGCTGCACACACTGCTCGTCCAGTTAATTTGCAGATGCTGTGGTTCTTTCCAACTCTCCACTGATCACGTGGCCTTGGCCAGGGTTCCTTGGCAGAGTGACATATTTACAAAGAGAAGCACTGCCACAGTTTGTCATTTTTGAGTCCAGAAAAGCTGAACAGAAAGGACAAATATTCACGTTTTGAGCGGCAGTCGCTGGTGAATTTGGGATGCCACGTTCAGCCATGCCGAAAGGCAGGTTTAGAGCAGGACACCTGTTAAAACAAGAGAAGAGTTAAAGTATATTTAACAACACATTTATAACCCAAGGCTTTTATAAGACCCCCATAAACAGGGTCATTACCACTGACGTGCAGTTCTTTCTTTAGCAACAAAGGAACAAATCAAAACTTCACACGTAAAATATAAATTATCAAAGGCGAACTGTTGAAAAAAATCATTACAGCATCCAGCTATGATTAACGGGTAAAAATATCACTCAGTCTACTGTCTCTCTGTTTGCAATTTCATCTCCTGTCATTAAAGCTGTGTTAGAGGACAGGGCTTACACTTGAGTGAACTAACTCGCACCCACAATTTCCATTTCATCCAAAAAAAAAAAAAAATGCAACATTACAGCCTGCTTGTCTTTTCGCCTCTTCAAGCAAACATCTGACATCCATACAACATCCCAATGTGTTTTTCATTAACCTTTATTCAACCAGGCAATTTGAAATGAAAGGAAAACATCTCTTTACAGACACAGTGTTCTTCAGCAGAGGATTATACTAGAGGAGGAGAAAAAAAAAAGAAATAAGATATAAACAAAAAACAACCGCGGTAAAGACAAGGACACCACAGAGGCAATAATAATCCTTGGGGGGAAAAATAAAATCATGTGTGGCAGTATGAAAAAAAAAAAAAACAGCCAGCCATGCAGGGAATACAAAGATAAATGAAAGCAGAGGTCTTTTTTTTTTCTGAAGAGCAAACATTCAGCTGGAGTCTGTGATGACTTCCTTGAAGGTTCTTGCGTCTGAAAACTGGGCTCTAACTCAGCTGCTGGATGACAGGCCAGGAATTAAGCCTTGAGGAGGGCACTATATTACAGCAGCAAAGGCTTTGCCCCCCCCCCCACCTGATAGACCCACTCAGTACTACTCTCAGTGTACGTGTTGGGAGATCAGGGATGTCATCAAGCGAGATAAACGCCGGCGAGGCAAAACAGAATGAAAAAGCAGCTGCGATAAAGCCTTCAGAGAGCAGAGTCATGCTTGTCACATGTTCACGCAGGATCAAAGGCTTTTTTCTCACTGCACATCCCACCAAGAGGCGGAACGAAATTCATCCAAATAAACACTTGATGCTGGGATTTCCACGTCAGTGGCCAGAGGGGGAAATGAAATGAAACAGGCGGTGAATGGATATCGGATTGTTTCAGCAGAATGGCTCAGGGCAGTGTTATTTGGAATACATTTTGGGTTATAATGAGATTTCTCAGTGTGACGAAGTGACTGCGGAAGGAGATTAACCGCATCTAAAGAGCAAACCTGTGTTTTAGGACTGCTGTCAAACAGCCCATACATTGACACTGACCTGAGGTAATAAAGTAAAACCATTTCAACAATGACACCAACAACATCATTCAGGAAATGAAAGAGGCCACGCACTATTCCCAACTTCTGCAGCACTGCACTGTAAGCAGGCCGCTGCAATCTGTACCAGAGCAGCAGGTCTGGGACAGGTGACACATTCATGTTCTGAACCTACACACGCAAATGAAATGTAATGTGTTCCGACACATGGCACACTTCACACTTTATTCACACACGCCCAATTGGCGCCTGCCGCGAGGTGGAACGCACAGTCTAATCTGTAGAATAAAAACTCCCCTACATGTCTTTCCACTTCATGTTACATTCATGCATGTATTCATATGAAATGGGCAGCGGGGTGATAGCAGCGCTGTAACGAATTGATGAAGTGGTGTAAGTTGTGTTAAATGACTTTTTCAGTCTGTTCCACTATTGACTGCCTCCCCTCCACGTCCAGCCCCCATCCTGTGAGTTTTTGGCATCTTTTATTCATAAATCCTTTTTTTTTTTTTTTTTCTTCGCTCCAGGAAAGGACAGAGAGAGAAAATGCAAATGCCTGTGCTTTTGCCTGTGTTTTGACAAAAGGGTAGGAGCAGTCAGGAGATAGCAAGACAGATGCAAAAACAAAAATGACATGTTTTTTATGTCGAAAAAGTGAAGGAATTATCAATCCTGTGCATTTCCCCAGATGTGAGGCTGAAGTGAGATAATGCGTCCTATAGTCCTTCAGTGCTGTCAAGTGAAAATTGTATGAAGAATAAACAAAAATGTCAGTAATCATATGACCTGTGTCCTAGTTTGTGTGTCAATCGTCACTTATCTAGCAAATATACCACATCTGGCATTTATAGATTTTTACCATATTTATATACTTGCCATTCCAGCTTCTTAAATGTGAGGATTTGCTGTTTTTCTCTATTTTACATGATTGTAAATTGAATATCTTTGGGTTTTGTGTGAGTGTTGGTCAGAAAAAACAAGTAGAAGAAGTCAACTTGTGATGGGCTTTGACTATTATATATTTATTATAATACTACACATATGCATATGAAGAGACTGTATATATACCATTGTAGAGATTCATAGATAATGATATTCATCACTAGTTGCAGCCATAAGGGCATTTTTCCATCTGTAGACCAACAGCAAGACTGCAAACATCCCTAATTCTCTGAGGAGGGTAATATTTGATTAAAAGTTATCAGTGGACATCATTACACTCCCATTTACATCTGAAAACCTAACGTTATTGCATTAGTGAATCTCATGGAAACTGGCCCTTACAGAAGTGAAACAAAGTCAGCCATCAAATCTATGATTGGAGTTATAATTAGGGTTGTGTTTTAGGGAAAGGGAATGTAATCGAGCACATTAAATGGCTTAATGTAGCCTGACCACGGGGCATATTCAATTAGACCAGCAACTCATAGGCACAGCCCAACATTATTATTACTACAAGAGCGTCATTCACAGTATTATATTATAACATGAGCCTTTTTGACACTATTTTGTCAATGCAGCAGTTCCTCTTAAAGAATGTGTCTCTGCATTGCGTCACACAGATTCCTCTACAGTACTTTACTATGTTTTTTACGATTCATTCATCATCAAGGTGGAATCAAAGAAAGCAGATTTAAGCTTCAGCACTTCTTGTTCACCTGTAACACATCTTTCGAACACAGACTAGGCTTGGAGCATTTATTGATTTATCATTTGCTTAAGGGGAAACAATGACCATCACAAAGTTTCAGGAGCTCTTAAGGATTTTATAATGATATAAAACAGAGAAAAGCAGCTAATCCTTACATTTGAGAAGCTGGATCCAGAGAATGTTTGCCATTATTTTTTCTTGATCGATGTTTATTAACTGACTAAAATCACTCTTCATGTGATGACATTCAAAATATTTCTGGATTTCTGAATATCAAGCGTTGACTAGATTTAAGTTTCGCAACGTCACGATCGAACAAATAAAACCCAACAGCCTCTTCAAGTGCACACATGAATCTCTTCAACATGGTAATCCATCCTGCTGCCAGGGTTTGGCCCCTGGAGAGTTCATCTATCACTTGTTTCTACAAACACTGTAACATAACGGTTTGTGTCAGGTCTCTGGAGCAGCGCACTCCTGTGATGAATTGAAGTCCATTTCTAAAATGCTGTACACTCTCTTGGGGGTGGGGGGTGGGGGAGTCATTGCCTGAAGTTCATAATTCAATACCTTCATGACATGAATCATTATGTGTTATCAACCTTGAACATAAGCTGTACGCTGCCCTTCAGAAAAGGACAAGAAGCCTTTCGTTTGCTGCTTTCATGGATGTGAAGACGTTGTGTTTTTATTTTTAATTCCCAAACGGCAGATTCATCCCTGAAGAAGCCATCGCCATCTGCTGAACTAAAACTATAATCAATCATCATTTTATTCATCTACATTAAATATTGAGATTAACATGGCCTACCTGTTGAAAGAAAATCTGAATATTAATGTAAATGCAGTTGCAAAGGGCAACAGCATATACATATGAGGCATTACTCTTTACTTTTATCATGTTTGAACACTTTTAAATTATGCAAGGGATAAACAAACACTAAGCAATAGACTGCATTAATTAGCATTAGCAATTGATGGTGAACATAAATCAGTTTTCGCAATGTGCTCATCAGTGGCCTATTAAGAAAAAAACAATCATCACATTCTCCATCTGATTAAAACTAATCAAAAACAATTATCATGATCCATTAAGGAAATTGTAAGTCACTCCGCCTGTGAAATGAGCTGTTGGATGAAGGGAAAGAGGAAGTAAGGAGTCTTACCTTGTTCAGAGCGCTCATCTCACCTCTCTGCACCGAGTTAAAAAAAAAAAAAAAAAAAAAAAAAGCAGAAGAAGAAGAGAGGGGGAAAAAATGTGCTAATTTTCTCTGAATATTAGTCGTGCGTTCTTCAGTCCGCCACACAGAGCACGGAGAGGAAAGTCAAGCGCTCCCTCCACTCGTGCCATCCTCCTCCTCCTGCCTTCTCTGGCGAGAGTTGGAGTCACAGTGGACCACCCCACCTGATCCTGCCAGGCCCCGCCCCCTCTGCCCGCTCGTACCTTTCAATTGGCGTCTGTGCACGTGCACTGCTCATTTACACACTATGTGTGATCCGGTAACCTCGGAGACAAATGACCAGGCTGTTACAGTTTATTATTAAGGAACAATAACTGAGGCAAACTGATATAATTCTACATGTTTATTACAAATAACAACAAGCATAGAAAATGAGAGATTATAGAAGCCTACAAAGACGTAGGTTTGGTTTTAATCTCTTGAATCAAACTCAAGAAATCAACCTTCATTTGTATAGCACCTTTCATACAGGTTAGTGCAGTTCAAAGAGCTTCACAGATGACTAATGAAAAGAAAAAGCACAAATCAAATAAGAGAGCTGATGATGAGATTTCAGAAAGCCATAATAACATTAGTAATAACCATAAGAAAATTAACATGAATAAAAATAACAGATAAAATAGAATAAAATACAATTTACAACATAGATAAAATATAGATATTAACACTTCCAGCTGCTCTTAGACTGTTCTAAGGGCTCAGAGCATATAAGATAAAAACTTCCCCACCAAAGGGACATTTCTAGGGACATTTTATTGTCAGGTGGCCAAAATAATATGCACACGGCCTCTCTCTCTCTTCCTCATTCCTATGCACACATATGCATATGAAGAGCCTCTAGAAAGTTTATTAGAGTTGACATTTCCTGAAAATAGCCTTGTCGGGGGTGTATTTTAAACAGATATTTTACTGTTTTTTTTTTAAAAAGAAAATAGAAATCTTAGTGTGATAGATTTCCAAGAAATGTCACATGAAATTAAAAGTATGATACTCCGTAGTTGGTGTGCTCCTCTGTTTGAATGAACTATCTGCTGTGAGACACACAAACCTGGCAACTCATAGTTTCTGCATAGATCTTCCCTGTAGCACAGAGGGGAGTCAAAATGATGTTAAGATAAAACAACCTAAAGGTACAACAATGCAGTTTATTTACTATAACATCTAAGCACCTTATGACAGAGCCCCCATCTTTTTATTTCAGTATTTTAAAGGACAAGTCCTGTGATATTATATTTTTCATCTTGTCAGAAAATCTAAAAGCAGCTACAAATTGATTGGACTAATATGTGTTTATTTATCTTATTCCTCTGTGCCATGGAGCGACATTGTTGTCCACAAACTATTACAGCTGTTCTTGGTCTATAGGCTACACACTGTAAGTGGGTCTGTCAACTAAACATCCCAAACCATGACCCCACATGATTCAGATTGCTTGGACTTTTTGTGGAAAACTCTGGCACTGGCATTCACTATCATTCACTCAACTCAACACAGTGATCACACAATTCCCCAGGTGGAAACACAAAGAATCAAAACAGAACTTCGGGATAGATAGAAAAAAGGGCCATAGGTCAGCTCTCTTGTTTTGGAACAATGGATCTTCAAAGACCTGAAGGCAGGGGATGAGGACACAGGACAGGGGGTGGTGAAAGAGGAAGAGGAAGAGGAAGAGGTAGAGGAAAGGAAAGGAGAACAATACTGTAAGTTTCTGATGAGATCTGTGCAACTCTAGTCGACCATGTTCTTGCTGATTAGAAATCAGTGAAGGAAGCTGAGCTGAATCACAGTAGCATCTGTGATCCAGACTTGCAGGGAGGAAAATAGGTCATTTACATATTGTTACAGCACATACACTATATGGTACTGTACAGCTTGCTCCATTGTGCTGTATGCTGTGTGAAAAGCATTATATTACACAGTTACTGTGTAACTGTGTAACTGTGTAATGGATAGTTGACTGTAATCCCATCAGCACTTCTATTTCTGTGGAACTGAGAGACAACCACTTAATGGAAGCAGAAGGCGGCTATTTTCAGAGGAGCAAGAGATGGAAATCATCAATATGGTTGTAGCCAACAATATCAGTGGCTTGTGTGAGAAACAAAGGAAAGGAAGATAACTGGCCACTGGGTCAGTGAGGAGGAAATGTGACCATATGTGCCCCCATCAGCCACCCAGGGGATCCTCCACTGCCATGCCACCCTAGGTCCGTACAGGGGGCGGTGGCTGAACCCTGAATTGCCCCTGATGGCTGTCCCATGACTGTGTGTATTTGTGTATGTATGTGTGTGAACAGGTGAATGTTGCATGTATTGTAAAGCACATTGAGCGGTCTCTAAGACTGGAAAAGCGCTACATAAGTACAGTCCATTTGCCATTTACAACACCGTGTATCTGCTGTCTTTCCTCGATGGCCTGTGAGATCACATACACCGACTAGACCAGAGGGAGCCGGCACGACCGCAGCTGACATATTACATTGTCGTTTGGGACAATATCAGTTTCCACCGGGCTGATCTAGATTCAGCACCATCTTTCTACCTGTATATTCTCCCTTCCGAGCAGGGATTGGGTTTTTTTTTTTCCAGGAATTGCGATGGAAGGTTTATGACTACATCCGTGTTCACTTCCTCCAGGCAGTGGAGGAGGCTTGTTTAGAAATTACAGTTGAGGCTCGTCAGGGGAGGGGGATAAGGCATAGAAGGGGGTTTCTTCCCCGCTGCCTGGTAAGGGCAGATTGCCTGTGATATTGATGAGAATCTCTAGCCTGACCCAGACTGGAAACAGGATGTTGAGGCAGAATAAATGTGATTTCTTTCCTGGTGGTACTGTTCTTTTTTTTTTTTTATCATTGGTTTATATTGGCAAATACATGGAAATCATTTCACTGTATTCTGTGCTCAATTCCTGTTTATTTTACTACAGTACATTCAGGAATGTGTATTTGTGTGTGGACTTTATGTTGTGTTCATCATATGAAGAGGTTGTTCTTTATAACCACCATTATTCATTCAGTAACACAGCAGTGTCTAATGGCTATTTTATGGTTTGTGTGTATTCGAGGGATTTTGTGTGACGCCTGCGGGCAAAGTTTGGTTTAGATGTCAGATTGGTTTTGAGTGGAGAGTTTGGTTTCAAGCTTCTGAAGATGAGTGTGCAGTTATGCATTTATGTTTACAGTTTTAGGAAATAGAGCATCATTTCAAGAAATGTGTCTTGGCAATTGGAAAAAAACTTCAGAGAGCTACAGGGTTGCACTGGGTGACATGCTCCTTCATTTCCATAAACACATGCACTGTTTGAGTTAAAAACATGCACATGCTGTCCTGCATGCTGCTGGAAGTACTCACTAAATGTGTATTACTCTGTGGCTGAAACAAATAAATAATTTCGGTACCACTTTGCAATAAGACTACCCTTATAAATTATCCATAAATGATTTATAACCATTTTATTTATTAGCCTGTTAACACATCATGTATAAGCTGTTATAACACATTAAATACAAAGGCCTTGCCAAATAGTGAGTCCATGATTCTCTGTTCTGGTAAGTCTCATATCTCATTATTTACTGAGCTTTTTTTGTTTTCTCCATCATCCTTGTACCTGTCTGCTTCATCACGTTTGTTAAGTTTCTAGTAATTAACCACCGTCATTTATTAATAAGTTACTATTATATATAATGTGGTAAAAGGGATCCTTATTGCCAGTTATAAATACCAGTAACTCGGCCTGCATTAATACATAACTGTTATAACTGATCATTTATGATTTATATACTTTTAACAATCAAATGAATAACCTAATTATAAACCATTTATAAATCCTTTATAAGGGTAGGCTTATTGTAAAGTGGCACCACTATTTCCTTATTGTGGTTTGCCAAAAACTACATTGTCCCGCTGTTTAAGGAAATTATTTAATTGTTTTTCAAAGTTGCACTATAGGTTTGTGACACAGTTTTAAAGAATCATATCACAGTTCAGCAGTAAATAATGGGCGCGTGCCACAGACAGGACAGGGGAGTCAGAAAGCATTGAAAGTCAAATTATCACTTTGTGAGTTGGTGATATTTATTATTGATATTAAATTACATTGATTACATTTTGAAGAACCACAGATCTTTTCTCCAGCTGATTTTTTAAAAAAGTGGTTTCTCTACAAACACCTCAAGTGACCCATGTTCAAGTCTTTCTGACAAGCACCTCTTGTGGCCACACAAGCCACACAGGCAGCAGCCGTGTGACGGCGTTATAGTGCTGTGAAACCTGCAAGGGATGAAGGCAGGTCACGGCGGGTCAAGCATCTGACTCTAAGTGTGTTTCCACCCATCAATTTGTGCATGAAAAAAAAAAACTGGAGTGTAACCACCAGAGATTCATCAAAAAGTCAACATATTGCAAACACATTTTATGCTTGGCTGAGGTGGAAAAGTTGGTGTATCAATAAAAGCAAAATGTGACAAAGTGCATTGGAAACAGACTTAGCAAACAAATCATGACGCACACGAATCATGTGACCTAAACATCCACTGAAGCTTCTGCTTCACTGGAGAGACAAGACACAGCAGCAGATGAAAACATAGTCACAGGAGACAGTAACCTTCCCCCATTTCATACTTGATGATACAAACATTTATGCCATATCCCCATCATATTTTCTATGTAGCTTTAGTTTGTTTGAGGTCTTACTGGCACTCTTTTAATTGCATTATACTGTTGCATCCTCATCTTCTGCACTGATTTAATGGTACCTAACAGGACCACCAGCTGTTTATCCCCAGCTCCTTAAATTCACACAACAGAAGTGGGTGGAAAAGCACATTCATTTGCATTTTGTTTTGTTGATTTTTTTCAAAACTAAAAAAAGAAAACTCTTTTCTTATAACCATGACCACAATCTTTTCTAACCTTAACAAAGTAGTTAAGGTTAAAGCTAACCAAAGTGTTACCACGTTGGTTTTGGAGCAGACAAAAACTCATGCGGGAGGTTTTGGAAGGCAATTATAAATTTTGAAAAACTTACAATAAAAATACATTAAATACTAATTTCCATAAATTTCCATTTTGCATTGTATATATTGACAACTCCCTAGAGGATCAATCATAATGTTTCTGATGACCGCTGACTTCTATTAGCGTCGCCATCGGCCCAAAATGTTATTTTGGTGAACGAGGAATAACCGAAACTAATTGACAGGATGCCACTGAATTAGTAAGAGATTCACGCTATGAAACTGCAGTGAGCTCTCCTATTAGCACCAGCGTCAGGCCAAATCTCTGCACACAGGATAGTTCAAAATTTAATGGTCTGATTGTAATGAAAGAACACATTCATCATCCCGAAGCCATAAACTCTCTTGACTTTGATACGCTCATGACTATTCCTCTCATGCAACTCTCAAGACTGATTTAAAAAAAAAACTGGTGGAAAAGTTGTTACTGTGCTGTCTCTGTGGACCGATCTCCCTTTTTCTAAATACTGTAGGAAGCGCACTATTGTCTAAAAATATCATTGTATGCTGTGGAATTAAGATTTCCACTCACTGTAACTAAGAGAGCCAAATCAAATGACAGAGGTGTCCACGTAGTTCTTTGGCTGATGCTGCTGTCTGGGACAGTGACGGTAGTGTCTTGGAGGACTTCTGGAGGACTAGGACCGCTCCAGGGGCTGAAGGCACCTGTCTTTTAATTTGCAGATGGAGGATCCCAGATGTACTTAGGTGGAACCTGAAAGGGGTCGGGAGGGGTCAGGTACATCAATAATACCTCAAAGATGACAAATGGGCTATTTCTTCTCTCAGGTTATTGTTTCAGGCTGTGTTATTTATGGGTACTGCGATCGCTCGGTGACCTGACCACAGGTAACACGGATCCCACTGAGGACCTGGGCAGCAGTGCTCACTTTGTTATTTTTTCCCCCCTGCTTCTGTCTCGAATGCCAGGGCGATGCATTCATATTCAAATAACAGACTTGCCTCATAGGTCTGCTGCCGCTGGCTGTATCGATCCAGCGTATGGATTTCTCCAGGCTAAGGGTTTATATTACAACTTTCAGTGTTTGGTTAGAGCCACCTTGAATTCCTGTCCCCATCTCAATCACATAAAAGGTGTTGTGTTGTGATGAATCAGTGGAATTTACATTGATAGAACAAAACAGGAAAAGTGGGAATAGTTTAGGTCTAAAACCTGTTACATCTTTAGTCATTTATTAGTTTATTCATCTCAGATCAATTTGACACACAGTGTGGTGTAACGAGTCCTGAGCTCACCAACATTATTATGTAGCTACATTATGTTGAGAGTGTCGGTCTTAGTAGGTAAATTGATGTTTATCCCCGACTTTGAGCACCGTGAATAGAAACTAACAAGCAGTTAGATTCGTCTCATGGATAGTAAACAGATCCCACTGCCCCAGGATGTGGTGGGGAACACAAGAGTTTGAGGATGAATATTTGGTGATGCACCTGGTATGTTAATGTACTTTGCATGAGCATAGAGCTAGATCATGTTTGTGTGAATTCTTACTGAGTGCATGCTGTAAGAGCTGTAGACGGTATTTTGCCTGAATGAGGCTCTGCGACGGCTCAGAGAGTGTAGGATAGTAATGTCAGTCTGTTGGTCGGCCACTTGAGTCCAGACTGAAATATCTCAACATCTACTTAACGGATTTGCACAGAATTCTGTCCAGCCATTTATGATTCCCAAGTGATCTAATGTCGTGACTTTGGAGTCGACTCTCACTTTACTTTGTGTTAGGTCCTAATTCTTAATTAAAAAAACTTAGCACCCCACGTCGAGTGGCGCAGTGGGTTGAGCAGGCGCCCCATATGTAGAGGTTACAGTCCTCGCTGCGGTCGGCCCCGGTTCGAATCCTGCATCGGACGGCCCTTTACTGCATGTCATTCCCCCTCTCTCTGCCTCCCCATTTCCTGTCTCTCTCTACTATAGTATCCAATAAAGGCATAAAAAGCCCAAAAAATCTACTTAAAAAAAAAAGAAAAAAAAGTTAGCACCCTAGAATGCTTGATGAAGGTCTGATATGCCTGTCGCCGTAGGAACGCGACACAAGACACTCCCATGGGTTAGGGTTAGAATCTAGATACATAACAACCTATATGGTGTGTCACGTCACTGATATAATGAGATGGACACAATATTAGAAACACCTCAGTTCAACAGCACCACAAGCTAAAGCCTCAAAAATGAAAATGTTGAATCAAAACCTCTTTAATGAAAACTGAACTTTGAAACCATCATTAAGGGAGGATTTACTGAAGGACCGGTCTGTTAGACTGCATTACTTATAGACAGATGCATCTAGAACCTGGCAATTAAGTGTTCTGCGTGTTTTGTATATACATGACTAATTAGTGGTATCTGATAAAGGCTGGATAGCTGAAAATGTTCGGAGAAGAACTCATGGCATATTGGAGAGGAATTCAATTTAATAGACTTGGCCAACAAACACAGTGTTCTCTCACAAACACTTTATTCAAGCCTCTGAACTAAACCAAAAAAAAAAAATGGAATATCTGCTGAAGAAATTCTGACAGATGACACGACAAGTGCCACTGAACATGAAAAACACATACTTAGTCTGAGGACAAATCTTCATCTTCAAGGTGTGTGTCAAGTCGCTCTGAGTGAAGATATAAGAGGCCTAAACACTGAAGAAGCCAGAGGCATTTGTCTTTTTTTTTGTGTGTGTGTGTGTGTGTGTGTGTGTGTGTGTGTGTGGTGTGTGTGTGTGTGTGGGGGGGGGGTGGGGGTGGGGGGTGGGGTGTTCGTCTCAAATAATCTCTCTGAACTCGGCTGCTCATTTACATGGGTCATGGAGCTCCATCAGATGTAGACTATGAGGAGTTGTGTTGAAAAAACCCAGTGTTCCTGTCCTGAAACTGACAGTTTGACAGTTTGCCTCAAAGTTTAGAGAATGACTCATGTACTCAAACTGCACTTTAGACTTCAATAAGAGTTTTTCAACAAGTTTTTCTTCTTCTCTTCTCCCACTCTCCCTTTCCCCGATCTGAGCAATTGTCAAAGATAACTAAGCCTGATAACGTATGATTTGCTGCTTGCAAAAGGAAACTCTGATGTGTATGTAATAATGGAAGACTTTGACTCTGTTGCTCTGAAACTGACCTAAAACAATCTGACTCTCTGGTCAGTCATTTAACTAATGAGCAGGTGTGTCTCCTTTGAGTTACTCAGCTCCTGTCTGAAATTTTCTTATTTTGTTCTTGGACTTTTGGATCCCCGATTTATATATGTATATATATTATGAATAAAGTCTTTCACTTTAAAGGTCAGGTTGCTTGCCCTGGGCAGACAGGCATCTCGGAGAACCATTACTGCACCTTAGCGCTCACAGCTTCCGCTCATAACTGATGTTCTCTCACATTCGCCGACTTCAGACATTAAACTGATTACATTTTGGGAAAAACCCACTCTCTCCTTTCATTGCCAGGGGAATGCAAAGACGCGCGGCTCCAGCCTCCGCTTGGCAGAGGGAAATACATTTGGTTGTTATCAGCTTCAGTTGGTTAAATGCGTAAATTATTCATAGGGAGGTAAAGGCTTGCCCTCATGAGATTAGTACGCCTAATTGTTCATCCAGTTTGCTGCTTGAATGCAGGAGGGAGGCTGGCTGAACACCAGCATCCTGGATGATTTCTTTAATGAGAAAACGAGACATGACATTCAGAAACTATTTACGGAACTCTTTAAACTTTTAATATACTGTACACTGAGCAATAATGGCTGCTTCCAACTTTGTGGGTTGGTAAAATTAAAAGGAAATTAGACATCAGGTTGAAAGAAGACGGCTGTTGTTTACCCTGACTTTAGTTTTACTGTAAAACGCAGAATCTAGAGGATGTTCACGCTCGTAACATTTTTACTGACATTCATAATATAAACCTCACAGCCCAGAAGGCATTTTATAGTCATTGTATCTCTTTAATTCTAATGAAGATCTCCTGCATATTCAATCAGTGGTTGATGCACTTGCATAAAATGTCTTAATGTCTTAACGATGTCCTCCAGATCTTATTCCTTTATCCTGTCTTTATTCTGTCTTGTTGTGTTATGTGTTGCTTTTCAGGCTGATGCAGGCTGCAGCAGATGCACTGAGATTCTGTTTGTTGCCTTCTCAGTGCATTTCCATACAAATGTCCTCTGGTGCACGAAACATTACACAATTTCTTTCTGTCACAACATATCACAGACATTCAGCTGCATTCATTTAGGTCTACAGATAAACCATTACTTATTGCTCTTAATGTGATGTTTCATTGTAATCATATATAAACATGAAATCGGCATCCTGGCTGAAAGTGACAGCACGCACATACATACGGAGCTCTTGGTTGACTGCTTGGAGGCTCATTTGTTTGTGTTTTTGCTTTTTCTGTGAGTCAGTCTTGAACAGCTCAGTGCGCAAGGCTGTGAAAAAGGGGGAGTGATACTGCAGTTACACTATGTCTGTGCTCGGGGTGTATACATATATTTGTTTGCCACGCTCAACTCAAAAACTTTGCTGAATTTTATCCTATTTATATTCTGCCTTGGTGCCAATCAAGGACTTTGCCTATGAGAAGAAGACATAACAGCATCCAAGTGTTTTTGTTACAGCTGTATGAATGAATTAATCATTAAATAAATTTAAGTATTGAATCATTCACCAAACCAATCAAAGCACTGAATTTATCTCTCTGCTTTTTAGCCTCTTTTAGCTCATTCTTTTATTTTTTTTATGGCAAACAAAGTTAGCAACCAGCTGCTAAAGAAAGAGGAACACGTAGCAGTTAAAGAGCCAGATGTTTTCTCAATGATGATAATATGTCAGGGCTGTGTGTCTGTCACCTTATTTTGAAATTCTTCTGCCCCCTAGTGGCCAAAACTCAACTAATGTAACTTTAAAGTCTCATGTGATGAAGATTTATATATGATAATCTGCAGTTTTCTCAGCTGTAAATAATCTCATTCAAACATCATACACCTGTTACAGTGTCTCTAACAGGCAGGCATTAGCATTTTCCCAGCATGCCCAGCTGCCTGTGTGACAGCAGGTCAGGACACTAAAGCAGAAGATTGAGCTGTGATAGCTGAGCAAGGAAAGTGAGACACATTTCTGGGCAGCCTTCCTCGACCACACAGTTCATTTTCAAAGCGGGGCCGATGGTGCACTTACATCCATCAAATGTGTGACATGCTGTTTTCCCTCCCTGTGTGGACACAGCAAGGTAGGCGTTTCAAAGAAATGATGTCAATGTTAATTTAATTTTCTGCGCTGGCTGGGGCTCTGCAGAGGATGCTGGAGGAGGCCTGTGATACTAGGGGCTTGTTTGGGAAAAAAGATATGGTGGGTCCAATTAATCATGGAGTGCACTTAGAGATGGGCAAATGGAATTTGAAATGAGCACTTTTGTTTCATTAACTTATAAAGCCTCTGGGGTTGACAGAAAACTAGGATGGATACATCAACAGTCAAGGCAAGAAAAGGAAAAAACTCAAATGGAAATGAAATGGAAAAACAGCCCGTGGCATGCAATTAATGACAGGGACTTAACGAAGACAACTCCGGGAGTGTCCTATTGATTTGCTACAAATGCTGGGGCTGCTACATTCATCCAAGTAAGCAAACGAATGACTTGTTCTTTAAATTTGTACATGTCAACTTTGGACCATCAAACAAATCTGCTTGTCCAGAGCAGATATTGTTTACTTTATGTTAGAAGTTTAGATTTCTAGCAACATTTGTTTAAGGACCTAAGGTTTCTAATTTGACTGACAAAAGTGGATTCTTTCTTTTTTATTTTTCTGTGAATACATTCACATAATTCATATGAATAGTCACCACACTACAGTATCAGTGCATTCACTCAAAACTGAAAACAATGTCTAAATCAACAATAATGTCGTTATGTTCACTTTTCACTGAAATTGTTTTAGAGAGGTTTCATCTATAGTCATTTGGAGGGTTTGAATATTATTGTGTTGTACTGGGGGGGGGGGTCTCCAGTGGCAGTTCTTTCTCCTAGAAACGATGAACTCATTTGCCAACAGCAAATACATTTTGTAGGAAACATAACTGCAACTGAATTACATAGACAGCATGTTTGTTTTCTGCTAAAATATCCGATATTGCAACATCCATTTGTGGTGACGACTGCTCCAGTTAGCAAAATAAATCCGGCCCATACTTGGGCCACATGCTTGTTTTCTTCTGGCCCGGTATCCGCCCTGTTCCATGGTCCAAATCTGGCCCATATACAGCATGATCGTAAGATGCTACTTCCACATCTGGACCAATTCTGGTGCACGCACAGAAAATCATTCAGCTGTCAGTCAATACGAGAGGAAGAGCCAGACTCTGATGTGGTAGTATATGGGCCAGACTTGGGCCAAGGACCCAGGTATACATTTGGCCAAAACTTTCATTTTGCTGTCTAACTTTTTAGCGGTCATGTTTACACACTCACGAGGAAAGATTGTGGTCTAAAATGTTGCCTCTGAACATAATCCACCCAGGGATTACGTTGTCACCACAAGGTAATTGGGAAAACAGCTTAACACTTGATGAACGTAATTTCTAGGCGACAGCGTTGCTAATTACAAGGTTGGTGTGGCCACTTGAGACATACTGTGGGAACTGTTCCCTGGTGATACCTGGAGCAGTTAAATTGTAATTGAATGGCCGTGAGGTGTGTTGATGCGTAGAGCCAGTCCATGCTTTTCTCCTCTAGCAGAGTTTACCGAGGCACTGGCACAAATTTAGGCCAAAATGTGAGTCTTCTGCCACAGTGACTCTTTTAATGTTCAGCTGTGTGAAAACTCTCTACCATAAGTGCTCACAAAGTATTTTGACTAAACTAGCCTTGCTTGTTTTAATCGTTAAATTTAATTTAATATACTGTGATTTCTCTGAATTTTTATGAAAAAGAAAGCCGTTGGGGCGCCCCAGTGGCTCACCTGGTGGGGTGCATACCATGAAGGCTCAGTCCTTACAGCAGCAGCCCGGTTCGAGTCCGGCCCAAGACCCTTTGCTGTGTGTCATCCTCTTTCCTGTCTCTCTCACTGTAGCTATAATGAAAGCAAAATGCCTAAGAAAAGAAAAGAAAAGAAGAGAAAGATGAGAGAGAAAGAGAAATGTTTATGGTGAGCCAAGATAACCAGTACTGCTTGTAGAGAGACACAATATTAATTCTTTCTTGTTGTTTCTCCATGGAGGGGAAAAGAAGAGAAGGCCAGGCTTAGTTTCTCTTCACTGCATGCCGGGTCGCGAGAATTATTAATCATATTCACCATAATCACCAGGGCTTTTGTAGATTTGGAGTTTAAATTTAAATCTTGCAGTGTGATACTATGTTGAGCCAAATGGCATGGTGCAACAAGGCCTCTTTAGTTTACTGTATCGTTCCCATTTCAACAATAGTTTCTGCATTTTGTGATAATGAGACAAAATGCCTTTGTAGAAAATGTGCAGAACAAAACCACCCAACACAACAGTTGATACATTACGGGTCTGCCAAGGTGAACAGGATGTCCTGCCAGGTCTGCCACAGCAGGCGAGGCAGTGTGTACATCTCAGGAGTTTTTTTGTTCTTTATGGCTGCTGGGGCAGCAGCAGGAGGTAACATTTTGTGAAAATAAAGAATAGGATGGTGCAGGCCGTGTAATATTTTCCATGGTAGCAGGAGCGACTTGGCATCGATTCTGGTATTAATTTTCAGCAGCAACTTTTCAGCACTTTCTGATGACCAGAGACTGAAACAGGGGTTTGTGTTATTAAAGTGCCACGAGCTCTTTGATAGATGGTTCACTGCATGTGCACTGTGTGCCTCAAGACTTTTTGTTCATTTGATCATATCTGTTTTATTAAATATATCAGTCTGGCCATTAAATAATAGAGAAAGTTTGGGACTGTCAGAGATTGTTTTTTAGTACCGGCTGCACAGTTGACCAGAGGAGTCTGTAAAAGTCTGGGAGACCACAAGTACTGAGAAAAGTGTTTTCCTGAGGTTCTCCGAGCAGTGGTGAGGAGTTGCTTGAATTTTCGTCTCCTGCTAAACTTTAATACTGTAGATTAGTCTCAGCTGTGTTGTCTTATTTATAGTATACAAATAGCATTGAGTTCATATTTGAGCACAGTGAGTTCTCAGTGAAGGTCCCTGGTTGCGTGACATCAGTAGAAAAAGCTAGTTGACTCCAGGCTCAGACTGTTTCGATCTTAATACTGCCAGAGGCTTCCCATATGATGTGGCTGTGGTTGTGAGAGGGGTTATTCGGACTTGTGCATATGAATAAAAGATGGTCACTCTCATTAAAATTGCACTGAATTCGTGATCTGTGTTGTGATTTATTGTGTTTTGCATTATCATGAAGAAGAATGTGACATACCATTATTTCAAAAGCATGTTATATTATATGTTATGTTATATATATATGATTATTAATAAAAGATGCCTGTGTATTGTTTTAGCCATGTTCACAGTATGGCTCTATATGCAATCCTCACATTCAGTTAAGTTTTGAACTTCAGTGCTTTAGTCATTTATCATTTGTAATAATTAGTGCTTTATCTTTTGGACTATGTCTTTCTGTGAGGAGTCAGACTTTTTCGCTCTGTCACCCTACGGTGACAGAGCGAAAAAGTTATCAAAAGGACAAGAAATAACCACTACTCAACCATTAGAGATATTGTTATAAACTCTTGTTAGAGAGGTTCATGGTCCCCCGATGATGAATCATTCTGGCTACAGTGATCGTCTGACTCTTCCTCTGCTCCACCAGCAGTGTCGACTCCTGGCTGGACTGTCACAAAATTTGATACACACACATTCATGACCCCCTTCAGGATGAATCATAATAACCCAGGTGATCTGTTAACTTTTACTCCAGCGCCATCATCAGTTCAAAACTTCAATTTGTCCAATACTTTGGTTTATTGCTCATAGTCTATGGTGTGGCTGAACCTGTGGAGAACCCCAGACAGCTGCTAGCATGTGTATACACTCTTAATCTTTTTGTTATATTTAAACTGAATAGACAGTGACCTAAATATATATTAGCATAAGTACACAACTGATTACTGGAGCTAAGTTGCTGCAGCTTCACGGCTTGTCTGCAAGATAATTTATAATTGTATCGAGATTTCCTGACCTGTGTCAACTCTCCTCCTTTTCCTATCTGCTTCTGACTCTTACTGAAAGAAGAAAAACTGCCCGGAGGAAGGTGGCTGATGCCATTGGTAGTCTGCACAGGCTGTTAAGATTATCTTAGCAGTGAAGCAATCATTAGTGATATGATTTGATTGGAACATACTGGATTTCTCCATATCAGTTTGATAATTGTTTGCAGCATAGTAGCTGCGTCTAACAGAGCTGATTGACTCTTTGTTGATATATGTAGTTTAAACTCCAACAAGCAGACAATTTGAAGCTAGTTTTAACACCTCAGTCTTCATATGCAGCAGATAATAATGGCAAACAGTGATTAACTACCTGGTGCATTCAGATCAGGAAAGGAAGTAGCTTAGATTAGATAATGGTGTTTCTATACAGACAGAAATTTAAACAGTTTCTTGGCTGCAGTGGCCTATATTCATTTTCTATTACAGACTTAAAAAGAGACAGTTCGGAGTTGACACCATACAAAGAATATAAATCTGGTGGAAATATTCAATAAATATATTTCTGTAGAATCCCTGTTCTCAGCAACTTCTCAACAAAAACTTGAGTCATGGTCTCAACTTTCAAAAATCCATATCAGTTCTACAATAATTGTGTTACTGGCTGTCATGACTGGTAATCCACAGCAGACAGACTGGAATATGATTGCAAAGAGGAGTAAGAGAGACATAGTAGATTTGAAAGTAAAAGTACTGGCGTGAAGCGACATATAAAGCAGAGTGTAATGGAAACTTAACAAAAAGAAGAATAGCATTGAGAAACCCAAGAATGATGTGTTTTTTGAAAGCTGTCTGCCAGAAGTTTTAAATGGAGGATCGCATTCAGTTAGCGTACCTTTATTTCTCTTAAATTCCTGCACATCACACGGGCTTACATAAACCTTAATGACAAAAACGCACAGCAAGCTAAAATGTAACAGTAATAGTTTATAAATAAGCACACGTTCAGGAAAAGCAGTGAAAGACCAAGAGGAAGAAGTGAGTATGGAGAAGAAAAGGATACATTTTTGGACAATGAAACAGACAGTCATGTGTTGCAATGAACTCCAACAGGCTTTTTACTGTGCTATTCTTGCAGAATTAATACTTTAAGTATTACCATTTTATTCTAATTTATATATATAAATGTATTTGAATATATTTTACTCCATTATCAGCTGTTTATTTTACACCTGATGAAATGACTAAAGAGACTCAAACTGACAACAACAGATACATAAAACAACCAACGTACAAGGATGTTAAATTACTTCTTGCAGAGTAATGTTTCATTAACAATAATAATTCAGTATAATATGCAATACAATAATATACCAGTAATATAATACAATGAATACAAAATACAATATAAAGAAAGCAAAACTTGTGATTCTTTGATTACATTTACCTGATAAAGCTTTTATTAAGGTAAAATTTTGAATGAAGGTCTTAAACTTGTAAGAGAATATTTTCACACAATGGGATTGCTATTCTTACATAAATAAAGGATTCTTCTTCTACCGCTGACTATTACTAATCAACTTGGACAACATGGTCATGAAGCCTGTGATCAGCAGGGCAAGCAGCAGGACAATGTTAATGCGCATGCGCACTGCGGAAAAACAAGGAAGTTGACACAGATTTTCCATCAGTGTAAACATTGTAGATGTGGCAACACAGAGGAGCAGTCTACTCTGGATAACAACAATTACTGTTTTCTTTATACCTCAACTTCAGGTGAGAGAGAGAGACGAGGAGAAGAAACGAGTTGTAAATGAATGTGTTCGGGAGGGGCCACTTTACATTAGCTTGCTTTTAATAGCCTAGCGCAACTATGCTAATGCTCCAGCTAATTAGGTACAATGTTTCTTAGACTTGAATTCATGTTAGACATTCACTCAGCTGTGAGCAGCTTCAGTTTGACTTGTTTACTGGTCAAAACCTCAGTTACATACTGTCATTAATACACAGATACGACTAATTTACTGTCACCAGTAATTAGCCATAGCCTATGTAGTGATTTTAGACAACGCAGATAATTTATAGTGTGCAGCTTCATGGCGACACAATAAGATAGAGTACAGTTAAATGGACGTTAAAAAGTGTCACAGAATATACAACTTAAATAGAACTTAGAATAGTGTTATGCTAATGCATTATACATGCCATTGACTAAAGATACAGTAGAGAACTAAAACGTTCAATGTAACTGCCCTGTAAAAAAACATTTTAAGGGAATCAGGAATACTCCATCATAAATCCAGATTCCACCAAATATTTGTTTTTATTTCTCACTTTTTGTTGAATTAATTAAATTATATGTATATTAATATTATCTTCCTTCATTATAGTCTTAAAAGGCTGTCATAAATCCATCCCCACACTGCCGGGGTATAATTCTGGTGTAGAACTAGTAGATACGTGTATTCTATATTCATTGTTTTTAAACTGTTAAATTTAAAGTCTTTCAAACAACCAATACAATTTGTGTATAACTGTAAAATGTAACTTGAATAAATGAATAGAGAAATATTGAATTGCTATTGGCGCTAAACACTCTTCCTCTCCCTTAGAAACCAGTCTAGATGAATGCTAATAAATACTCCCACATTCTAAATTGCATAGTATTTTCTCAGATAATATGAGGACATCCGTTTTTTGCTGCAGTAAGTGCAGTAACTGCACAACACCTATAACCTCGAGCTTTCCTCATCACAGGAGCTCGGTGGTGAATTGATGTGACAGCTGCCAGCAAAATAACAGAATGCTGAAAGCTTCTCCAGTCTTTGTTCAAGCTGGAACAACAGTTTTTATTCAAGGGTTAGTCTCCCGTGGGGGGTGTGGCTCGAGTGCAAGGATGCACAGAGCTACAATATGCCGATATAAACAAAACTTAGGCCTTAAACAAGATCAGATCATATGTGTAGTCACACTTCTCTGAGTCCCTCTGGGGCAGATCTGTGTTGTAGTATTGTTCTTGTTTCTTTTCCTGTTTGTTTTGTTTAATAATGCTGACTGACTTGTGTGGAAGAAATACAAGACATAGTAGATAGTATGAGACACAGTAGCAATCATGGCTGAAAAAGGAATGCTAGATTACAACTATTTCTTTCAACAGAAGCATCACTTGAAATTATTCTTTCCCTGCCGTGTGTGGAAAAATACCATCTCTGTTCTAGCCAGATTTTTCAGAAAAACAAGTCTTTTAGAAAAGCAGACAGATCAGAAGTTCACCAAATCACTCAGACAGTGTGCTGCAAACATCTAATTTCACTAATAAATACTTAAAACAGAGACTGTCTGTGACCTTGCCCTAGTTTCAGCAGTGAAAATGAAAGTTTTTTCAGACTTTGGCTGAAAACATTAGTTTAGTGTTTACATGCTGAAGCAGAAGTGGCACAGTGGAAATGAAAAGAAGAGATGAGAATCTTCCGCTCATTAACCTCTCTGCCTGTTTAACATTTTTACTGGGGTCTGTTGTTAGAAGGTCTGCTGTAGCTTTTGAAAACTGATATTTGCTCAAAGTAGGGTTGTGTGACAGTATACACTCACAGAGCACTTTATTAGGAACACCATAATAATACTGGGTAGCACATCCCTTCGTTCTCAAAATAGCCTAAATTCTGCATGACATGGTTTCCACAAGATGTTGGAAAATTTTCCCTTGAGATCCTGCTCGTGTTGACATGAGTCATCACATCATTTCTGCAGATTTTTCATTCAAGGTGTGAATCTCCTGTTCTACTGGATTCAGATCTGGAGACTGGGAAGGTTGCTGAAGTTCACTGACCTCACTGTGATATTCATGAAACCAGTTTGAGATGACTTTTGCTTTGTGTTGAACATGATCAGCTACAATACTCAGACAGTCTGTGGCATTTAAACCATGACTGATTCTTTTTAAGGAGCCCAAAGTGAGTCAAGAAAACATTACCCACACCATTAGACCACCACCACCACCAGCCTGGACCGTTGACACAAATTTGGACCCTACCATTTGCCTCAGCACACATCCAGATTCATCAGACCTGGCAATGTTTTTCTTCAAGGGTCCAGTTTTGTTGAACCTGTGTCCACTGCAGCCTCAGACTTCTGTTCTTGGCTGACAGGAGAGGAACCTGACATGGTTTTCTGCTGTTGTAGTCTGTCCTTCTCAAGGTTGGACGTGTTGTGCATTCATAGATGCTTTTCTGTTTCACCACAATTGTAAAGAGTTGCTGTACCCTTTCTGTCAGCTCCAACCAGTCTGGCCATTGTCCTCTGACATTTCTCATGAGACATTTCTGTCCACAGAACTGTTGCTCACTGGATGAGTTTTGTTTTTCTCACCATTCTGATTAAAAACTCTAGAGACTGTTGTGTGTGAAAATCCCAGGAGACCTGCAGTTTCAGATATGCTCAAACTAGGAATCACTGTTTATACCCCAGTAGATATAACTTTAATATCCCTGGATGTTTTGGGCCATTTGTTATAAATAAATGAGCAGCATTGTTAAAGAGAACAGCTGAGAACTGAGGTCATAAATGATTGTGGTGATCATGGATGATTACCTCTCTGCATCTCTCTTTCCAAGCAGCTCCGATGCCATAATGAAGGCAGCCAGAACCAATATGTTGGGTGCTGCAGTGTCTAACAACAAGGTCAAGTATTCACGTCTGGCTGCTGATGAGGATGGTTACATAGACTTACAGGTAAGAGACTTGTTCTTCTTGTTTTGGTAACTCTACCAAACCGACATAGTCTCTGATGTTGTGTCATGCTGCTCTAAGGATTCTTGAGCTGCCTGGTAATTACTGAACAATTTATTGCCACAAGTTAAATCCCAATTAATGACATCCTGTTAATTTGCCAAAGCCTTTTGTGGTTAAACCAGAGGACATATGAGTGGCTGCCTGAAAAAGAACAGCTCAGATAAAGTTTTTGTTTCTGTTTATCAGCCTCATTTTGTTTTGATATAAACTGAAATCCTTCTATTTATCATAAAAATGATGTATGTTCATAATCTAGAGGCAGTCCCACAGCTAAGCTTTACTGTTTGCAATTATTAAACATAGTAATGCTAAAAGACCACAAAAAAAATGAAATGTCTTTCTCTGTTTTTTCTCCAACACTTTCCAGTTCAAGAAAAGCCCACCAAAAGTCCCATACAAGGCGATTGCACTGGCAATATTCCTGTTTCTGATTGGCTCCTTACTGATAATCTTCGGGGCCCTTCTTCTGGCAGGAACCATAAAGGTCGAGGTGAGTTTGGTTATAAAATCCGTTCAAATGGAAAACTACAGATTTTCAGAGTCAATATAGATGGACTGTGTTTTAAACGTGTCCACAGTGTATGAATTGAAATACAATCTCTTGTTCTGTTGCCAAAAAGGTTATTGTTAAACATGTCACTTTGTCCCATAATGGTTGGGTTCTGACAGTAAGTACCTCAGGCTTGTTCCCCTGAATACATGTCTCCTGAAAACCCATTTGTTACAAAAATGCCTCTGTTTGAAACATATACAGTATTTCTGTTTATGTTCTTCCGAGATGTGAAGTAGCAGAGAAGTGGTTGTTGAGTTTACGTTTTTGTCTTGTGGTCAGAGTGTGTCTCCAAACACCTCTGTTTCCTCAGCTCATCTTGATGTTAAAGGAATAGTTTGACAATTTGGAAGATAATGCTTATTTGCTTTCTTGCTGAGAGTGAGATGAGAAGAAGGAGACGACTCTCATATCTGTATGCTAAAAATGAAACTACGGCTAGCTGTCTTTTAGCTTAGCTTAGCATAAAGGCAAGAAAGAGGAGGAAACAGCTAGCCTGGCTCTGTCGAAAGGTAAAATCTGCCTCCAAGAATCTCTAAAACTCCTGTTTGTTTAACCTGTATGAAGACCACAGATACAGATAATATTGTAGAATTTTATACTTTTATACTGATTTTCTCTTGTTTTGACACCCGGCTGATACAGTACCTGAGTTTCAGCACCGACACATCATTCCATACATAGAGTTAAGGAAGTTTTTTTTCAGCAAAAAAGTATTTTCTTTTCAATATGAAATGATCAAATGTTAAATGAGCAGCCGTACAATAAATGTGCCAAAATTAAGTAGTTTAAATTTGGCAACATTTGATTTACAAAATAAGAAAACAAGACAGTGACTCTGACTGTACACACAATGCCAGCTATTGCTACTTTACAGTTTTTTGATACTCTGTGCTACAGAAACAAATTACAGTACTTTTTTTGGTACAGACTGAAATGATACCCTGCCCTGGTTTTGACATACATCTAGAGAACCAAACAAAACCTTCCAAATTTCAACTTGAGCAGTAATTAAAACACTCCCGCTGCAGCTAATCCTGTCTTTAAATAGCTGTAATTGAACAGTTATCCTGACATTTTATCGCTGTGCTGCCAGTTTCCTGCTGCACTCTTGCTTTTCCTGGCCATAATGGTTTGTTGTGTGTTTGAATATGACTAATGATTTTGATATTTTATACCTTGGAGTGCCAACTTTGGTGGCTTCCCTGCTGTGGCTTCAGCTTCTGAAATTCATGACTCCATGTGGGAGATAACAGAGCCTGCACATATTATATTTGTAATTATCAGTAGGAGGTTAATGTGAATATTTTTTTCTAGTCTTGCGGATTGTATTTGTAGAAAATTTGATCTGACATGAAGGCAGCGTCAGAGTATTTGAGCCGTCTAGTTGCCAGTTATCCCACGCAAATTTAAAATGGCATATCTAACATCACAAATTACACAAGGTTCAAGCTGTGGGTAATTGAGAAATGGGATACAGGCAGGTTTTGTTGAAAGAAGTTGTCAGAGTTTTGGGTTGAAGGAATGTGATTTAATCAGTATTTGGTTTCAGCTGGAGATAGTGTGTGTGTGTGTGTGTGTGTGTGTGTATTGCATAGCAGTGGTTCTGGTGAACTGTAGCGACTGTATGTCATGGTCTTCATCGAACACTGAAAAGGGTTAGTTAACAACCCTTCACTTCATAACCTTATAATAATGCTGATAACAATTCAATACAGTGGTATTTTATCATCAGGAATCAAAGGTCAGTTTTCCCAAAAATTTAACCACAAAGGCTGCTCACTAGCTTTTCCAGAGCTTTCATCTGCATCAGCTGGTCTTGTTGCGTCAATGTAGTTTGATCAGTTCTGAAGGAGATGGCTTACTATGGAATCTCAGTCATGTGATGACAACTGAGCCATCTCCATTACAACTGAGCAAACTCCATTGCTTGATGAAGACCATGAGATGTGGTTGAAAACTTGGGGAAAAACCCAGTAAGATAGTCATTTTGTCAAGACTTTTTTTTTCTGTCAATCCACTTTTTCTGTCAAAGTCATATTTCAGTGTCTTTTTGTAACTTTTCTTTATGTTCTTTTTGGGATTTGGTTGAATTGATCCTATAAGTACCACCTCATATATATATATATATCAATATAACATGTACATGACACAGGCAAACATAATGTTTTTAAAATAAGATGATACACATGGCCATGGCTCATGCAGCAGAGGGCTACAGTAACTCAGTGCACAACACTGCCATCTGCTGGTGAAATGAAACACATCACTTTGACGTTTGTTGAGACTGCCTGTGGCTTCTGGTGGTTCTCCGCCCTGTGTGTGAAATGACTGATGATTTACATGAAACCAGATCTCAGGCAGATGAAGTCATCACGTCTGTGTGCCTCCTGCACACCCTTTTCATTCAGAGGTTGTTTATGTGTCATGCTAGCGGGCGATGTGGAGATAAGCATGTTAAAGCTTGCTGAGTACATTAAAGAGTGTACGATGCTTCCTCCAGCATCTCATTAAAGAAGCGACATATTAGTGAGTAAACAGTGGGTCTGGCACACACCTGAAGAAATGTCTACTTGCAATCCCCCATTGTTCTTCTTTTGTTTTCAGCATCCAGACCGCACCATTCCTGTGATCATCATAGGGACGCTCGTTTTCCTCCCTGGATTTTACCATTTGAGAATTGCCTATTATGCCGCCAAGGGTTACCGGGGTTACTCCTACGATGACATCCCAGATTTTGGTGACTGAACCAAACGACAGCTGCTGATTGGTGGAGAATCCCCTCTCTTTTTTTTGCCACACTGTGTATCCTGAGACTGTTGCCTGCTGTTTACTTTGAGTTTCTGAATGTATGTAGCAAAAAAAAAAAAAAAGACACAACTGAAACATGTCATGGCGCCTTGTGTTCTAATACAGGTGCACCATACACATGATTTTACCTTGTTTGCTGGTTTTTATAATCTGTCTTATTTATTCTCAGCTCTGCGCTGCATCATCCTCCACACAAAAACAAACATGTAATGAGTCGGGGATGACACGACAGCACAGCTACATTTACTTTAGCCACTCATTCAAGAAATGATAACAAACCGTGGATGAGTGGTGAAACATTTTTAGAGTCTACACAGATGCCTTCAGCTTACTACTGCTAGAAAGTCCTTGACCTGGATGACTGAGAATCCATGTGCTTATTGCACAGTTGTACAGTTAAACAAATATTTATTTGTGACTGCAGCCTGTGTAATACCATGAAACGCTTGGGAGGCTGTATTTCTCCTGGAGGATTATATATTTACAGAACTAAACTGAAGATTGATTACTTTGTCAAAGTACAGTATATTTTTGAATGAAATGTATTACTTACTCTATGAAGTATTTGGTATTTGTTGTGCATAGTCATTTGATTTTAAAATGTCAAAAGAAGATGTATTTTTACATATATTTGCTTGATTTAAAAAAAAAAATGAAATAAAAGAAATCTGAACAAGAATGTGACGTTTGGTTTATGTTGTGATGTTGATGACATGACTGTGATGGTAGATTATGGAAATAAATTGTGGATCAAACCATTTTCTTAACAAAAACGTCATTATTAAGACTTAAGCATTACATAGAGAACGTGCGTGTGTAGTGGGAAGCACACAAACACACAAAAAAACAAAAAAATTAAATAAATGGAAACATGTTGAAAAGATGACAAATGGATATATAAATATAAGCTTGATCTAGAACTTCCTTCCTTCCCCCTTTGTAATATTTTCCTTCTGGAAAGAAAAAATGAATTTAGTAGAAAAAATGGAGTAAGGACAGCAAACACATCATCCAAATAAGTTGTATTTGTTGAAGCTGTTTTGTTCAGAGAGGGAGAAATGTAATATGTTCAAATAAACCAGAAAGTGAAGGTTTGGCTTTTTGATACATTTTCTGGAATAAACACATCTCTTAGTAAAGAAAAATACAAATACAGAAACAAGTGAAAAACAGCATTGAGACAGAAAAAGAGCAGTTCACTTGTTCACTTGAAATGGTGAATATTCTCAGAAACAACATTTTCCTCTTTTATAATAATGAATGTTTTTTTTTGTTTCACAGGTCCAGCAAGTGTAACTTTTTCTCCTGCTTTGGTCACAAACAAAAGGTAAAGGACACCCTCTTGTGGTTACCACTACGCTGGATGCCATCAGGGGATTAAAGGCTAAAAAAAAAAAACATCGCCTTTCATCCTCTGCCTGCACAAACAAACTCTTTTATTAAATATGCATTGGCTGAAACATTAAAGGGCTCACGGGACGCTGGTAGGTAACTTTAGTTTGATGCGGTTGAAATCCTTTGATCAAGACAAGGAAACAGGAGCAGCCAGAGGAGGGAGGGGAGGGGAGGGGAGGTGAGGTGAGGAGAGGGGGAGGAGGAGGAGGAGGAGGAGGGTGGAAGTTGGACTCAGGAACTCAGAGAGGAAGCAACGTCGTCTGTCACCTGTACGTGAAAGCAACACCTGTCGCCGGTGGGTTTTTGGAGAGAAAAACGCTCGTATTTCATGTAGTTTGAAACGCCACAAAGAGACAAGGCCTGTTTTTAGTTTGCCGGACACTGACCTGGTCTCCACACCGAGCCAACTGAGGCACAAGATGGACTAAAAAAAAAACCGGACCATGCGAGGGATGCGTTTTTAATAGGAAATCTACCAGCGACTGTCAGAAACTGTGCCACAGGTAGGATGAAAAAAAGAAGAAAAAAATAGTAATGAGTTTATGATTCTGGAAGTTTCTGACTTCCAGCAGCTTTGAAAAGATGAGAAATTAATGTTCAGAGCTTACACTGTGGAGTGCGAAATTTCCTTCTCAATCCCCGGAACTATGTCATGCATTTAAACGTCAGTAATGAAGTTTCTGTGGTGGTTTTTCATTATAATGTGAAATATGAAACTGACCGAAAGTTTGTGAAGCTTGAACTCAGCTAGCAGTCACTTCTCAGGACCAATTCAATCCTGTAAATGCCAGTTAGACCTGTGTTTATCATTTTCACTGAGCTTGTGAAGTTGTTTTTCTCTCTCTGGCACTCATGGATTTAATTGGTTTATGGTGGTATGACAACATGTAGAACAAACTGATGAGCTATTTGAACCCTACAGCTGTGGTAAAACAGGGATAAGATGCTGTATGTCCAGAAACCTGGAAACCTTTCTTTTAGGAGCTGTCAGAAATACTGCTTTTAGAGATTTTAGAAATCCAGGATTACAAACCAGACTTTCATGTATTTTCATTAAAATCATTTCAAATTTACACATACATACATTTACATACATTTAAAGTCATAAAACTATTCTTTGAAATAATTTTTCATTCAGATTAATGGAGCTATTTTTAATAGTTTGTGGTTCAAAGATGAAGTCTGGTGAAGTCTTGCATTACTTATCCTATTCAGTACATTCCATGAGGAAATAGGAAATATTTATGATATGAATACATAAACTTACATTACAATTGTGCAATATGTAGAGCCCAGAATTAGAAATCTTTCAGTACTGTTGGAGGCCAGAGTCGATATGTAATTCACCGATTATGGGAGAAATATTCTCATAACTTCCTCCTGACAAGGTTCATTGACTGATTTCAAATTCTATTTTTGGTTTGACTGAGTCTGCTCTGGTGCCAGATGGGCGTAGTTCCCACAATATAATGTTTTCTATAAAGTTTTACATCATCAGAGGGAGCTGAGTGGAAATTAATTTAGTGTTTTTTTTTTTTTTTTTGAAGGACAAGGATTTGCCTGACATCACCTGCATTATAAAGATGCACTTCACATCTGCTACTTAAAGCAGTCTGAAGTAGATGCAAATTATCACCTACAAACCCTATTAAGCCCACACAGAGTTTTTGCATGCTTTATCCCAGTGCATTGCTCATGGGTCTTTAAAAAAAAAAAAAAAGCCTGCTGAAGAGTTTGGATTAAGAATATAGTTTGTGAGAGGAGATTCTGCACTGTATCACCACTCGACAATAATTTAACTTTGACAAAAATTAAGGGAGACTTGAAGGTCTCTGTGATGAATTATACATGTACAGAAAGTCTCAGTTACACTCTAATGACATGAACAACTGCCACAACTGTCCTTGAAAACTTGGCTTCAAATCTCAAGTGTCTCTCTGTAACATGTAGTCATGACCAAGTGAACAAAAAAAACATTTTAAAGTATTATTTATTAAGAGTTTAACACGCAAACACCCATTAATCCAACTGTTGTCAGATTCAGAGTCAAATGTTGCTAAATTCTGATTGGTGCACAGAAATGTGTGACATCACCTTTTTCAAACGTAGCTCCACCCACTTCAAACTGCAAGAAGAGCGTAAAAAAAGAATGACAGGAAAACTGAAATCTCCAATGTGAAATGACCAAAACATTCCTAACTTTGGCAGATAACTGAGTTCATGTGGTATCCTGTCACTCATAGCAAGTAGCTTATTGGGCAAAATAGGTTTTCAGAGCCTTTAAGCTAAAGCATTAAAATACTACTTTATGCTATAGCTTTGCATCCAAATATTAACCCACAGTTGGTTGTGCACTGTCAAGATTGTCTCCTCACTTAGACTTGAGTCATGGATCTGATTTGATAAAATCAACATTGGACTTTTGAGTTGGAATGACTTGACATCCCTCCCGAGCCCAAACAGCCATGTGTAAGCCATGGAAAAATAAAATGTATACATATACTACAAGTGGCATACAGAATAACATAAGCACTCTTTTGGAGCAGAACCTAAGCTCTGAAATAACTTAATCACAATGGCAATTACTGCTGCAGAGGTGGGTTAGAGAGCAGGTTAAATGCCAATCAGCAGCATTTTTCAGCTGTGAGAGGCAACTGGCAATCAGCACTCCGATGTTAGATTTCAAAGCATGTCAGCTAACAGGGCTCTGAAGAGCTGGTGTGTAAATGAACTACAGAGAAATGTTGACTGTGTCACAAAAAGTAGTCTCAAAATTCTGAATGAAACCATTTGGTAAAGAGGAATGGAAGATGAAATCATCAGGATATGGTTCACATATAAATAAGAGATTAGAAGTGGAAGTATACTTGAGGAGCAGTATCGTGTCAATTTTCAAGTCTATCAGGTCTCTGAGTACTGACTGTTAAAATTACCTTGCATTTAAATTTTTTCCTTTCGAAGCTGTGCTGATAGTATATTTTCTTTATGCAGCTGCATGCTTCATGCAGAGACCAAGCTCTTTCAATGCAAAGCCCTAATATTTAAATATTCAAGCTGTCTGACTGTAAAAGGCTTGTATCTCGCTGTCGTGCCTATGCTTTATTTTTCTGAGATTTTAAACGGATTGAACCCTGAGACCTCTGACTTGAGGTTCTTGATTTCAAGTCAGGAGTCCAGTGTTTAGGGATTAGTAAATCAAGCTTCACAGCGGTCAGGTCCAAGTGTCAGGTCCCCATATTTACCCATGCTACCCAGATAGCAAAACAAATCTTGTTTTCCTCTGGCCCAGAATACGCCCGGTTCCACAGCCCGAATCTGGCCCATACACAGCATGATTGTAAGATGCTACTTCCGCATCTGGATCGATTCTGGCACACACACACACACACACACACACACACACACACACACACACACACACACACACACACACAGAAAATCATCCGGCTGTCAGTCAATAATGGAGGATGACAGCAGGACCTTGCCCAGATGTGGACGTAGTGTGTGTTTAGTGCTAATTATGTCAGCATGCTAACAAAGATGGGGAATATGGTAAACATTATAAAACATCAGCATGTTAGCATTGTCATCATGAGCATGTTAGCATGCTGATGTTAGCAGCAGGATTTAGCTTTCAGCTCAAAACACTGCTGAGCACAGTCTCAGAGAGCCGCTAGCATGGCTGTAGACTTTTAGTCTTGTTGTGACTTCAGACCATATGATCTATGTAATAATGCTGCGTGTGAACAGTCTAATAAACCTCTCTATGTGATGAATACCTGGTGAACTGCTGTGATGTAAATAGAAAAAATATGTGCCAGTAGAAACACATGTCTGTGCTGTATTCAGGTTGATTGGATTGTAGACGTGGGTTGTAGCTAAATCAGCCGTTGGCGGATGCATCGCATGGTGCGATTGTAATTGGATTGACAGTTAAATATGTCAACACATTTCTCTCGCAACTGTAAACTCGAAAAAACAAAAGACCGAAATCTCACAGTGTAGGGGCCTTTGTACCTGACTCCAAGTCTCCAGTCTCAGAGCGCAGACATGGGGACATGAGCAACCCACAGTGACTGAATGCTCATGAGGAGATCAACATGAAAAGTTGTTTTTCACAGGTTGCAAAAGTAATGAGTGGAAAATGTTTATTATCCCAAGATGGAAAGTTGCCTGTGTTAGCTGCTAGCTCCAGCGATCTGGTCAGAGCCATGGATTTTATACATGGTTTTACACTGTAACTGCAGGAATAAACAGAGTTTTAATATAAGACAGGTTTGTCAATGGGTGACAGCTGAAAGAGGAGCAGGCTGATGGTTTTGGATGGAAAATTATGTTGTTTTGATTTTTCCAGAAAAATAGAAGGAAACGGTTGTTAAGAGTCTCTTTTCATGATCCTGTGTGGCTGATCAATAACACTGATTGAATCCTGTATTGACACAGTTTGTCAGGAGTGAGGCTGCCGGTTTTTCACTGCAGTCACCTCTATAATATGAGTTTTCGCATTGATGTAGCACATCTCGCATTTCTCCAGTGCCTTGGTATATTCTGAGGGAAGAGCAGGATTTTCATACTTGTTAATATTATGATGATAATAACCACAGTGAGTGAACCGGAGCTCTTAACTTGTGCAGCAGGCAAACAGTATGACAATAGAGTTTTTTAATGCCTTTTAAATTTAACCCGCTGCTGTCTGTTGATGTCTTTGGACACACTTTGGTCATTCCTCTCTACTCATGGAGCTATCGCTGCCATAGCTGTCCATTTCTCACTGGAATACTTGTCATGGCAGCTGCCAGCGGTGACAGATGTTTATCAAAGGTGGCATATGGTTAAAAAAAAAAAAAAAAAAGTTATACAATGCAAGGATGTGTTTAGCATTCAAATTCACCTCTTAACAGTAATTTCACAGTATTTTCAGCCAGTGGCTTTATTTCTAAATAGTGACAACGTCCATATATAAGCTGTTATGACATTGTGGAAACCTGTTTTCTACCCCGGTTCTGCACATGCATCCTTGACTCGTCTATTCTGCAGCTTTGCAGGAAGGTAATGTTTTTAGTAGCACCTCTGGAGCAGTGCTTACCGTAATGATTTTGTTAGTTCAAAGTTAAAAAAAAACACATTATTTTGTCTGCTCTTATTAGGTCACGGCACTTTAAGAATTCAACTTTGTTTCACCTGTTACATTTACTGTGCTCAGAGGTTAATGTCCAATTTAGCTTGCTGGCAGATACAAACAGCCTTGAAACAGTCCTAACCCACTGACCAATCATCGTGTTTCACATTCCCCAAAGGATACCTGTAGCTGTCCAAATCAATACCTGGAATGTTATAAAGGACAAGTTTTGAGCATAGACACAAACAAAACGCGTACCATGGCAACGCTTGTGGGAAGGAAATGGAATTTGAACAAAAAAAAAAACAAACATGCAGGAGCCACTTTATCTTTGGGTTTCAAGTGTGTTAGGGTGAGAGGGGGACAGAGCTGCTGATAAATCTCTTACTGTGCCTCGGTCACAATTAATCAGCTGCTCCCCATTTCTCTCCTTATGTAGATGAAAACGGCAACAACACAGAATTCCAGCAGCATGCCTGTCTCTGACATTTCTATTTCTGTCAGCTGATAAATCTGCGTGAGACAGGGCGCTTTCTTTCGCGAGGCACTGGCTCATTTATTACAGCGTTAAACATTTTCCAGAGTGTGGAAGTTGTCACTGTGCTTATGTTTATGCATGTCCTCACTGTCAGAGGAAGGAGGAATAACGTCTGAGGGAAATGTCTAGAGACCATCTGTGTTACCATGGCTGAGTGTTTCACCTGTGCAGGCCGCTTTGTTTGGCAGCTCTCTCAGTTTCTGGTTCAGATTTAATGACAGAAAATGTCCTGCAGCTTAAAGAGATTTTGTCGCCTCTCATCTTTCTCCTTGCTGTGTTTGCCACACTCTCCCTGCTCTCTTTCTCTCCACACAATTGATTTTTTTAAATTTTTTTTTTACCACTTTTGTTCCACTTTATTGCCTCGCTATTTCGCCAGACAATTAAGTCTTACCTTGACAGAGCAATAAAACTATGAACAACATTTTAATTCAGCTATGGCTGTCTGTATTTGGACAGTGTCTGGTTATATTTCTTTAATCAATGGCATGAACATCATTACAGGGTTGTCAGTCCTTATTGTCGCCTGTCGTACGAGTTAACAAGAGGCAGTCGATGAAGCACGAGGAGAAGATGCTGAGCATCTGTTCATTATGTGCCAAACAGGGAAGAGTCGCCGCTGTGAGTTTGTCTCTGTGTGTGTTTGTGTGTGTGTTTGTGTGTCTGTGTGTGTGTGTGTGTTTGTGTGTGTTTGTGTGTGTGTGTGTGTGTGCCTGCGCGCGTGTGTGTGTGCGTACGCGCATGCTGTTCTTTCATCTTCGCCCACAGTGTGAAGATGAGAAGCAACAGAATCACAATGTTGAAGCTTTACCTTGGCTTGCCTGGCTCAGCCTCAGCAAACACTCAATACCTGATTCAAATGTAATAAGTTCAGGATAAACTCTGTGTTGTGCTGCTTTGCATAAAGTCACGCGGGTGAAGGACAGGGGATAGAAGTCGGTTGATGTTTCCAATAGACTGCAATCAGCAGATGTGCCACAGATTGAGGATTCTTTTTGACTTTCACTTTGGAAAAATTTGTGTATGCTATGCTGTTTGCTGAAGCATTGGAGTGTGTTGGAACAAGCGCAGCAGCTGTTGACAGCCTGCGTAATTGTTTTTCACCGGTTCAGACTTTGTCCTATCCATGAAATGAAAAATCCCATAAAAGCCACATGGTTAGGGAGAGCAGCAGATATGGCCTGAGCTGCTTGCTGGGACCAGGGTGCGTTCACTGTTCATATTTAGGAAGTGTAAAGATGTAAAGACCGACGACGACCATCCACATGTGTTGAAGTCATGTCTTTACAATGGACCTTTTATCTTGTATACCAAAGTTTCAAAACATGTAAGGTTAAATAGATATGCACAAGAACCTTCACAAAGTCCTGTAAGCATACAGTATGAAGCACCCTTTAGTTGGCATATCGGTGTTACACATTTGTCTGTACACAGTAGGTTGGATGTTGTTCATGTCTCAGGTGATGTCATTGTTACTGTGCATGTTGTCGTTGACTGTAATGCATCATGTCATGTTGTTGCAGTGTGGTGGACTCAAAAACAGATTCCGTGGTGGACAATAGACTTGTACTGCACCCCGTGTCCTAATGTTACCGTTGTGCTATAGCTGTAAAAGTCTTTATCATTTTTGAAACAGCCATGAAGTGATACAAGCTGTGAGCTGTGGCTTCCAATTTCAGATTTGAAAACTTCAATAGTACTAGGTTCATTCTTATACAGGGACTGTTTTTTTTTTTTTCATTCTTTTTTCATGAGCTGTCATTGGAGCTGTTTTACCTCCGCCAACCATTGTTTACTTCTGTCTTGCTGTGAGCAGCTCTTTCATTTCCGTTGTACCTTGAGGAATAAAAGTGTCCGTCAACATCACAATCAAGACTTACCCAAATGGCAGTGAGAGCTTTACCTTATTTAGTCAGTGTCTAAATGTATTTCTCACTTCTACACCGCAGTGGTCGCAACTAAGCAAGGACCTCTATTGTTACTGAGAGGTGCCACGTAGCTAAAGTTGGTAGTTACTTTGCAGATAAAGATGTTAGGTACAAAGCATATGGCTAACTTATAGCCAGGGCTCCAGATTGCGCCCATTATGGTTACACACACGAGCAAACGTCGTCATTAGTCCCATCGATCCACCTGACATTTAGCGGGTCTGTCTGTGTGTGTGTGTGTGTGTGTGTGTGTGTGTGTATGTGTGTTGCGTTACTTTTTAAGGCACGTGTGTATGGGTGAAATGGCACCTTACACTCTTCCTTGAGCAACATCCCAACCCTAAAAACATACTGGTAATTCAAAACGAGGAGAACAATTGGTTTTTTTTCCTTGTCCAGAAAAATGCTGCAGCGAGTGTTACACCTGTTCCTGGTCCTGAAAGGGCCCCGCCCAGACCTGACATCATTGGTGGAGGTAACCTCTCCACCACCTGTGTCTCCCAGTGGTGGAGGAAGTATTTAGATCCTTTACTTAAATTAAAGCACCAATACAGGGATGTAAAAAAGCTCCATTACAAGTGTCTTAAGTAGGCTACTTAAGTACATAAGTATTAGATAGATAGATAGATAGATAGATAGATAGATAGACAGATAGATAGTAGCTCAATATTAAAAATAAAGTTAAAAATAAATAATTCAATAGCAGTAATAATAATAGTTAATGATAAACAATAATAGTTCAATAGCAGATAAATGTAGGTAAAGTACCGGTTTGGTCTCTCTGACATATTGTATATGACATAATTAGATGTGATAGATTAATTCGAATATTTACCGAAATGAAACCATGTGAGAAGGAGGGTAAAATCACTATTTGATGAAACTCACAGACATCTGAAATGTGATCCAGACTACACACACACACTGCTTTTTGTAAGATATCTGACAACCAAAAAAGGTTGGAAACCACTGGTTTAATCTGTTAGAGTGTGTTGTATTTTTAAAGGTCATTATATTATTCATAATGTAAAAACTTCATCTTAAAAGTATCATGTAACTAAAGCTGTCAGAGAAATGTAATGGAGTGGAAAGTACAATATTCCCCTTTGAAACTTAGTGGAGCGGAAGTATCAAGTAGCATATAATGGAAATACTCAAGTACAAGAACCTCAAAATTGTACTTAAAACGGCAAGCTGTCTGTTAAGTCACGATCTATTGTCGAATGAGGTAACACAACGGTGACTGAGCCTAAGAACTGGGTGTCTGCTGCTGTATTAAACAAACATTTCCTACTGCTGCAGCTTCTCATTAAAAGCATTTAACTGGCGAAATAAGGAGTTGACTCTAATAGTATGAAGTAGTCACGGGAAATGCAAAGTGTTTGTCAGCGAGGTTAGCACTTACAGCTATTGTTCATCAAAAAAACATCTGCAAAACAGCACAGCGGTCATTTTCTGACAGTTGATCCGTCTGAAATGTTGCAGGGAGTAATTGAACAAGAAGGAGCAGCCACAGTGAGCTGTTAGATGAAGAGCTGCGGGGCGACACGCTGCACACCTTCAACTTCTCAGCGAGGTAACCCACTCCTTTCACTGTGTCCTGCTGTTCACAGACTCATGCCGGGTGCAGCATTAAATCAGATCACGGATGCTCACAGAATGATGGAAAAATGCCAGTTATAGTTTGTTTTGCTGCCTCCAGATTTCTGTGACCTGCAGTGTTAGGTTAAACTGCATTTTCGGTGCACTCTTTTACCCGATCCCCTTGCACTTATTGAATAGATGTAGTACTTATTACTTACACCAAGGTCTCTTACTACACTGAAGCTGTAGTGATGTCCCTCACCTGTAAGTCACCTTTGGATAAAAGCATCTGCCAAACGAGTAAATGTAAATGTAAATGTAAATGTGAAATTTGCAGTTACAACCAGTAACTACAGATGCCGCCAAATAAACCTGGAATGAAATCTTCCAGATTGTCACAAAGACCAAAAATATTTGCCCTTTGCAAAGAATGGTTTGTCTAATTTCCATAGCTCAGATGTGATGAAACAGCCAAAAAAGAATGCAATATTGTGGAGCCAGAAGGTACAGTGAAAAAGTTGGGTGCATCACTGCAACCAATGTAAAAAGTTAGTCTTTAAGAATATGGGAAGTTAGGTATAAAACTCAAGAAATAAACCATGTAACTCTTGAGAGAAGCAATAAAACTCTGAAAAGATTACAGAATAAAATACACTGCTGCCATACTTGGTTTGCTATATGATCACCAGCTGATAGTGGCTAATGTTAGCTTGTGTTAGCAAACTTAAGCTGTATAAACAGACATCATAGAGACTTCGCTCCATTTGTGCTACTTGTGACCACTGCTCAGCAAAAGTAACATAGTGTTGTGTTAGACTTTGAATACGGTTTGGACTCAGAATCAGACCTCAGAGCTCAAGTAGGGTTTAAAAGACAGTTTTATTGAGCGCACTGGGATGAGGAATGGTACAGGCAGGCAGGTAGCTGATCTGAAGGCTTGCGTGTAGGTTCTGAATCCGTAGCAGGGGAGGATCCGGGCGCAGTCACACTGGGAATTGCTCGAGGAAACAACAAGGAAAAATTTGCTCGACAGTTACAACCGATAGCTACCACGTAGGCGTTGTGGTATAATCTGGCGACGAGTGGATGATCTGCCGGGGTTCTTATACTGAGGTTTGGTGAAGGTGGATGAGTTTCAGGTGTGCTGCACCGCCCACAGCCAGGTAGCAAGGCCACGCCTCCCTGGGGATTGACAGACAGGGGAAGAGACAAGGAGGAGGGAGAAACACACTAGGGGCGTGGGAACAGGAGAGATGGGAGGAGCGAGAGAGAGGATGAGGGAGGATATTCTGTCGTCGTGGCTGGAACCGTGACAGTGTTGCTTTAAATGAAGAATATGGGTTGTCATACCACCACTGGTGTAAACATAATATACACTGAACAGAGCCAGTTTCTGGCTCTTATCTGGCACACTTATTGGTGTTTGTCCTTGTGGGTGTGTAGCCATGTTTAACACGGACCGGGTAGTATTTGCCTGTGCTACTAAACTTGACCCTTTGCTCTTTATATGGGTGTAGAACATACTGTGAACTATTGCACTCACCCATTCCTATTGCACGTTGTGCTATATACATATTTGTATATTTTTATAATATTTTTTCACAGTTTTATTGTAAATATTTTATTGTAAAAAAATTCCATTTATGTTTAAGCTAGTACAGCAGAGTACAGTGATTACACTACAGTGTACAGTAGTGACTTAACAACTTGAGATGTTTTAACTGTGAGCTAAAGCTAGTCAGTTTAGAATGCCAGTGTGTTCATTATAGAGTTGGTATAGATCTTAGCCAGCAGCAGCCTTCATGCTATCAGACAAATATCTGGAAGAAGAGAAGACCTTGCAGTGGCATGTGTGATATTTACCGATTTAGAGAGTGATTCTCTACAATAGCTGAAAGTTTCTACCACAGAAGGTGATGGATGGTACAAATGATAGATGCATTTTAGTGTTTATCCAAAATCTGACCTATCATGTTGATTTCCTCCCTCCATCTTTAACACATTTGATAAAATGGACGCAGGGATTGTCTGGACCGGATCAAATCGGCCGCTCCGTCTTGACATTAAGATGCACTCCTGGACGCCTTGCTGCAGCCTGCGCCTCCCATCAGCTCAGCTTATCTCTGTCTTTGAGTGCTGAGTCTCCTGGCTGCTCCAGCCAAATGTCTTCATTGATGTGCTCTAAATAAAACACTTAGATGTCACTCTACACGTGACTCTCAGAAGATTTATGTGACATTTATGACATTTACTTTCAGAAAGGGATATAGGGCCAGAGAGTTTTCTGGCAGCAGAGGCAGCTCTGCCCATTTGTGTAATGATATGGGATGAATTCCAGTTATTGGAAAGCTGTATAAAATCTGAACGCTCCTCACCCCCCCGTCTGTAAAATTATGACAGAAGCGGCAGCTCTGCTGTAGCCTTTAGTTTGGAAATCTGTCACAGATGGCTGTCTTCTTGTGTGCAGCCAAGGAAGTAATGTGATTGTGACAATTGTGTGTCTTTTACCAATAGATTGAACATGCTGCAGGTTGCATGAGTGACAGATATGGGGCCAGCGAGATCACATTTGCAGACTTTAACTATGATGGCAGCTTTTTGCCTATTTTGTAAGTATCGCCATTCTTTTACTAGAAAGATATTTTCATTTTTCATTTTTCAGCTCATCTTTTCCGAGATAATATGTGCTCACCACTGTCCATATTAATCCTTATTTCTGTTTAAAAGTAAACTGACTGTCATTTTGCTCCTGATAAACCCAGCGGCGGCCACTGAAGGCGTGAGGCCGGAGGCGCGTGGGAAGGTTGGAGGTGCGGTGGAGTTGGAGTGTAGTTTTCCTCCGTCAGACCCAGCTGCCGCGTCCTCGGCATCTCTGCATGTGGTGGAATGGGTTCGACAGGGACTCGACATCCCCGTCTTGATCAAATTTGGATCCTACGTGCCCCGGGTCCATCCACGATATGAAGGTGAGCGACTATCATCGCAATACGCACTCCAACTGACAGTCGTAATGTTAAACACACCCTTACTGTTCACTGTGATTGCTATAATTGTCTAAGGCAGCATGATGTTGCAGTGCTGAATGTGTAGAGTATAATTGGGATTATTTTAACCTGGGCTTTATGTGGCATGATAAACATCCAGCTATGTTCAAACTTTTGTGTTTGGACTTTTTTTTTTTTTTGTTTTTGCATCGCTCTCATATTTTATTCCTGAGCTTATTGTTGTGACAAAAAACGCTGAAGGAAAATGGCATTTGAACACTTGTACTTGCAAGACGAACCTGACTGAAACATCAGCACTACCGATATTACCAGCAAATTATAGCTCATCAAACTGTCGACGTACAGTACTTGTATTGGCATATTTGTCGGCTGGTAAGTAACGAGAAAATTGCAGCACAGAAAATGCCAAAGATACATTTGAGATCATTTACAAACGGTATCACGATGAGATCTGTGTATGTCACTGCTACAGAGAGCTTAACAGTTTATTTCTCAGTGGTATGTCTCTGCACATGTTGTTGTCACAGTTCTTTCATAACCTCATATACGGGATTGTTAATAAAGTTAGAAAAATGTCAGATATCGATTTAGGTATCAGCTGGGTCTACTAACAAATGTTGATATCTATGAACAACAATCATTTGTATTCATGAATTAAACATAGACTGTAGAGGTATTGGAGCTGCTGGAGTCCTAAAAAATACCACAGAGATAGCCTGCAGTTACTGGGTTGCAGCTGATAGTAATCTTTGTTAGCTATGCTAGCAGCAGGTCTCTATGGATAGTTTTGGACGGCATGTGTCAGCCGGTCAGTCCATCACTGTGAAATATCTCAAAAACTGTTGAATGGACTGTCAGGAAGTCTTGGAAAGACATTCACGGTCACCTGAGGATAGACTGAGTTTGGTGAATCTTCCTTTAGCACCGCTGTGAGTTGACGTTTAGGGTTTTGAGGAGAATGTTTCAACAACTATTAATCACAATTTTTTTATTTTTTTTACCCAAGTCACTTGTCATTATAAAAGAAATGAAGAATTTAATAACTAGGATGAGGGCTGTTTATGCTCCAGTCCAAGCTCCTTCATCTGAAAGAATGAAACCGGTATCTGGGTCTCAGAGTGTATGCAGCACCACACCTTGATGGCCTTTCAAACCAGCCTCGGGGGGAGCTACTTTTTAAAGGAGCTGAAACTCTCGTGTTGCATCATCATCTATTGTGCACTTTCTGCCCACAGCTCTGAGAACAAAGAGAGTCTTTGGGGAAAAAGATCCTCAATGGACCAAGAATACCTTTGTGTAGGTTTCTGTTATCCTTTAAAGTCACAAACAATGGGACTAATGTGAACAAAAAAGAAAGCATCTCTAGGTGGCTCACATCTTCCTTTTGTCAAAGTCATTTTTTTTTTTTTTTCTTTTCCAAAGAGCTGCCTGAAGAGAAATTCAACCTATCGACCTTTGTGGAGGCTATTTGAATTTCTGCAGGGGCGCCATGTATAGTTTTGACTAAAGCGCAGTTAGAGAAAGAAAACTGCATCTCAAAGAATGAAATAAATTTGACTGTTTAACATTCAGGTGGGAGGAAACAGCTTCGCAGCTCTAAGTAGTTAATCCTGTCATTTATTTTCAGCAGGGTGAAAACTGGTATATAGTCGATATCCGCAATCAACATGCCACATAATAAATACTCCCTAAAACAATTAGGGATTTGACCTGTTAAACCCTTCTTACCCACTGTTGCATCAGTCATTACAAAGTCATGCTGTGTAGCCAGACATCGTTCAAACCCACACAAACTAATTTGAAATTCTTGTGAAGCTCCCAAAGTTTCCAAAGATACCAAACATGTCAGGTTGATTTTTTTTTTTTTGGGGGGGGGTGTTTATAAAAAGATGAATAAGTCATATGGAGTATTTTCATTTGATGGAGTTTGAACTATTTCAGCAACGTTACAGCTACAAAAGAGGAAATGAAATGGTAAACTGAAGGTTAGCATATAGAAGAGTGGCAGTATGTATACATTTAGATTAAAATTTATATAAATGTGATATGCATCTATAAATTATAGCCTACTTTAGTTGAGCTGATATGATGCATAGTATACAACTAAAGCCTTATATAGTGAAATATAGTGTCTCCACAGAGGGTGGTGTTGAAAGGTTTAATCAGAAAAATGTGAAAAAAATCTCATGACAGTGACCATTTAGTTAAAGATTAACTGTAGATACCAAAACCCTTTCTTCTACCAGGCTGTAAACATGTTTATTTCTGCTGTAAAGTTGGATATTTTAACATGGGAGTCTATGGGGATTGACTCACTTTTGAAGCCTCAAGTGGCCATTTGAGGAACTGCAGTTTTTAGCACTTCCTGGAGGTTGCTGCTTGGGTAAATTATGATTTATTAAAGTATAAGGCTGGTATTATTCTATAATTTTCTTATTGTCTCCAAATCCCATGGAAAGCAATGCATTAGTCTCTCTCAATATTTTCCTACCCTATTCAGACTGTGGCACTCTGCCCCAAACCCCAGCTGAAGACATAAATCTTTAAAAATGTCTCACAAAATATATAGTTTAATTTCCTAAAACACCTGGGTAGTGTGTGTGTGTTTTTTTTTTGCTTTACTCAAACAAGAGCAAATTGTGCAATTTTTGTGGACTATTTTTAGCTGTGGATTAATACACATTTGGTGTGCTACTGAGTATTTACAGCACCAGGATGATATAAGTGGGATTGACTCAAAATAAACTTCAGTGTCCGTGTTGATTGTAATAAAGGAACACTGTCGGCCAGTGCAAAAGTGTAATACTTTTTGGACAACAATGGAGCTCTATGGCACAGAGGAATAAGATATATTAGACTTTGGCTCCAAAAACAACACTATAATTAAAAGTTTTGATGCAATTTGTTGATAATATCCTTATTCATGACGTCACTATGTAAGTAGAATCTAAAAAAAAGATGTTTGGCATCACAGGTTCATTGGTTGTACGTACAGTAAAGAGCAGTGATCAGTGCATTGAGGTGTGTGTTTGTCAAAGGATCAGAACCTGCTTTCAGCTGAGCCGAGGCCTTTTCTCATTTGAGTTGGACGCCACTCCCTCACCCGAGCCGAGCAGGAAATACGATACAGACATTTACATAGCAATAAAGTCAGGGTGAACCTTGGCTGATGAATTATCGTAAGTGGGAGAGGTGCAGACTTTAATTCCAGCCCGGGCTCATAAAAGACTGTAGCCTTTTGTCGCTGACTCTGAAGACAATCCTTCAACGTACGGTGATGTCACACCTCATTACACTGGATGTTAGTTTCAGCAGAAGCGCGGCAATATACCGGTAGTAAAAACCCTAAAATTTGTCCACCCTTTGGCCCATGAATTACACTTTTTGTACACTTTATTCAACCATAAAGCACCTTGCAAAGATAAGCACCTTCTGTAGGAGGACAGGTATGCTAATCACATGCCTCTCCGGTGACAAACGGAGAGCCTCTGTTCTTTGTGGACACAAAAGGTTTAATAAAAAAAAAAAAAAGAAGTGCTTCGCCCAGTCTGATGCTGATTGGTCAGGCTTTCTCACAGGTACTGGCTGGTGTGGGAGGAACAGGTGCAGCATGGGAAAGTAACGCTTAAGAGATGGAACGGACGGTGTGGATTTCACCTCCTCAGACCATGACTGCGCTCAGGTGTCAGTTTAGCTTCAGGACACAGAATCCATAAGCAGCCCCTCCCCCCCTTTTGCACCTTAAATGGATACAAATTGAACTTTTCTGATTGCAGGGCATGTCTTCAGTAATTATTGCGTTCGTCCTTGTGTGTAGCTGCACAGTGTGAGGTACATTAGATTTTCTTCAGATTGCTCCCCTGAGAGTGTTGAGAGCTAAAAGGGTTTAAATGTATTTGTTGTAATAGAGCAGTAAAGATCAAAGGATTAGCGTCTGCTCTGTGCACAGGATAGAAAATCCCTCCGCGCCTATACAGCTGCTGACTCCATGAAAAGTAAATACAGCTGTATAAATCCAATGTTTCCATGTAAATCCCATCACAATCGGCCTGAGCAGACCGTGTGCAGGCGTGACACATCACACGCATGCGAACATGGCTAATATGCTTCCTTTTCCACACGGACAAACATGAGAGTTTGCACTGGGATTACTCAACGTTCGTTACGGCAGTGAGTAGGCCTCGGCCTCTAAAAAGCAACGGAGCTCTGAAATCAAATTTCAAACGATGACACAGTGGAGCTCAATGGAGCATCAAGCAAGCGAGGAGCGAAACCTTATCTGCTTCTTTCTCTAACTGAAAACCTGAATGCCTGTGCGCAGCGTGCCAAGAGCTGACGACATCTCACAGAGGCGATGTGGGCTTCCTGCCCGTCAATATCACATTCTCAGGGACATAAACGCCCGGGTTGCGCAAAATGGTATTGAATTTAAATAATTTTTCATATAGAGCCCTGTCAAACCAAACAAGACACTTTCCAGATAATTCCCCAGAAGACATTTTTTTTTTTTTTTTTTATTATTTAAAAACCTAATTTCCAAAATGCTACAGATCCATTTTAGAAGAAAGAAAATCAATAGCTCTGGTGCATCCTTCACTCTGGATAAAAGAGAGGGGGGGAGAAAAAAAAAAAAACAGAATCCATAGCCTTCAACATGAAGGGCCTTAGTGAGCTTTTATAAAAGACATGAAACCTGTAACCATTTCATGAGAGCAGCTGAAAGCACAATTCCATGCTTCAAAACAAAATATGGCAATGAAATCAACAAAAGCAGTAAAGCAGTACAGCGTATAAAACACAATGAGGCATAAGACATGCTGAAATTAATAAAGAGCCAAGATTGAAAATGAGTTTATGAATTCAAAACACGACATGATCCATCTCCAATAATGTTACACAAAGGTTTTTAATTAGCAGTTAAGTCGAATGACAAGTGTTTCCAAACTTTCCTTTGAAAGTAATTGTGTATCATAGAAGATAATGAACATTACATTTAATAATCTATTTCACTACTGAAAGCAGAAACAGCATTCCTGTCAGGTTCCACAGACTTTTCACTTCAGACTGAACCTTTTCATTCGTGAGGAGTTGAGTTTCGTCTCGGCGCTGAATGGTTTTGTGTTTCTCTGTCACCTGAGAGTGTATGAAGGGGGAGGGGGGGGGGGTTTCAGTTGGAAACAGTTTGGCAAATAAATGCATTGAGCACAATTGTGTGTGTGTGTGTGTGTGTGGTGTCAGTTTGTGTGAATGAATTGAAGTGATAGAGGATATTGTTGACCAGTGAAAAAGCTGCTAAATGAATAGAGTTAGTGGGTAGAGAGTTAGAGTTGTTGGTGGGGGTGGGGTGGGGGGTGGGGGGCTTCTACCTGTTGTTAGTATCATTTTCAGGCCCCTGTTGAAGCACTCGTATTTGGTTACCTGCATTGTGATGTGATGTATGAAGTAATGTCAGTCTCTGTTTCAGCAGAGCTTTTACGTATTCTGTTTGATTTTCATTATTATTTATTCATCATTTTTTTGGATAGGTCAGTGAAGAGAGACAGGGATAGAGAGCGGGGGAATGACATGCAGCAAGAAGTTGAACTGTGGACTCGCTGCTCAGGGCGTTTGCATATCCATGTGATATGCGCCCTCTGGGTCGCCCCGATTTTCATTTTTTTTACTACAAATTTCTAGCGGCACGTTAGTGAAGATGTCTAATGACTGATTATGTTTTGTATTTATTTGGAACCCTATATTGCTGTCATTGGTAGTAAAATGAATTAATCTATTTATTCTTACACGAACACACTATGGTAAAAAGTCTGTGGACAATGGATGTTACAGTCACATGTGGGCATTAATCTGCTGCTATAACAGCCTCCAGTATTCTGGGAAGGAGAGGTTTTGGCACCTGGCTGCAGGGATTTGCTTCAATTCAGCCACAGGAACATTAGCGAGGTCCAACACAGATGCAGGGTGATAAGGTCCAGCTCACGCTCGATGTTCCAGTTCACCGCAAAGGTGTTGGATGAGGTTGAGGTCAGTGCTCTGTGCAGACCAGTCAAGCTCTAACCAACATTTTGCATTTATGGACCTGGGTTTATGCACAGTCACACAGGCAGGTTGAAACAGGAAATAGTTTTCTTCAAGCTGTTACTTCAAAGTTGAAGGAACACTGTTATTATTAAATATTAAATACCACAGTATGCTGCAACATTAATTACAACTAAGGGGCCGAACAGCCCCAGACCTACAGTACACAACAGTATGTTTGTCCCCATAGTGTTAGTAGGCAAACCTTTAGAAGAGAAAAATTAATATTTAAAAATAAACAATAAACTGGTAGATTGAATTACCTAAACAAATAAAATAAAATAGCCTACAATAATCCAGTTAGCATTGCTGCAGTTTATTGTGAAGCACACATTACAATCAATAATTGCCAATTAACAACTCACAATAAACTACAAACTATAATACAGTCTCGCGCTTTGTTGTTATAATAAACTATGTCTGTCATTGATTGAGAATCTGTTAAAAATATTAGATATAATATTTATTTGCAGCTTTAATGATAAATGAAAACTGATAACCCCCTGTACATAACAGTTTTAGTTGTTTTTCAGGGTCAGGACTGAGGTTGGATTCAAAGAAGAAAAGGGAAATGTTGTTATTTTACTGACATCAACAATGCAAAGCTACATTTACTTATTTATTTTACTTCACCACACTGACTTGTTTGCACACTGAGAGCTGACTGAATCCTGTGTTGCATGCACTTGTTTTTACACTCTCAGACATAGCGCAGTACAGTGAGATGTGGACTGTGTATGTTGAGAGGTAAAGATGTAAAAATTTCCCTCGCCTCTTCTTTTCTTTCTGTGTTTCTACCTCCTCCCGGCCTTACACTCCATTTACCTCGCATTCAAATCTTTTGCAATCATGCATATTTCACACGGCGGCAGCCGTGGCGTTAGGTCGTGCTCTTACTACACCTCCGCTCTTTCCTTTTTTTTTCTCTCTATCTGACAACTCCCAGTCACGTTCTCACAACATCCCTGCCTCAGCACTACCTTTCCTCTAAGGTGCTGCAGTGACCTATATCGCTCTGAGCCAGTAAACATGAGAGAGGGAAAAAAAACTGCCAGGGGTCAAAGGGTAGGATTTTGAAATGAACTAATCCCCGGAGTGTATGCTGATGTGTGTTTTGCTCTACTTTAACCCCCCCCCCCTGTGGATTTAGTCCCCTTTGGCGGCTTGGAAAAGCAAATAGGGTGTGTTATCACTGCCAGCATGCCTAACTCCAACTTCCTGGTTCTTTTTGACGGCCAGGACCGTCCCTCCCTGCCACAGGAAATCAGAGCCTGTTAATAATTACCATCACAACAGACATCCCAGTGGCACTGAGGCTTCCACACTGCAGCGTGTTTGGTGTTTACATGTTTTCATTTCAGGGAGAAGACCGTGTGTCCTAGCATTAAACTATCAGTGACAGTTTCCTTTCAGCCATGCCGTCCCATGATGTCAGGTCACCGGACAATTGTCTGTCTGATTGTGTGATAAAGTGTGAAAACCAGATGGACACAGAGGGATGTGGGCTGCAGACTGGAAAAGATAAAGGTTGATGTTGCGAGCTGCGCTCCTTCTCGAGGGAGCCGTCACCTGGCAACCAGGAGATCACATTTCTAAGTTTGTGTGTGCATGTGTTCGCTGTTGTTTTGTGTGTGCGTGTGTGTGGTTGTTTCAGGCAACGTTTGAGGACAATGTTCTTTTTCAGCACAACAAAGCATCCCCCTCCAACAGTTACACACTGCTCAGACCCGAGAGATGACAAGTGAAATCAGCATCACCTGCGGATGGCCTCTCTCTTGCCCCCCCACACCAACCCTCTCACCTTTTTGCCTGCACTCTGTTTCTGCAGGGCGGGTGTCTCTGGTACGTATCACTGCGCTGAGGCTAGAGGGCCTGCAACTGGATGATCAGGGCTTGTACGAGTGTCGAATCCTCTTACTGGATAAACCAACAGATGAGCTGCGAAACGGCACCTGGACTCTGCTTTCTGTAACTGGTGAGGTTTATGGAGTAGAGTGTGTTTGTGTGTGTGTGTGTTTTTTTTTTTTTGCTTCATGCTGTTATGGCTATTTTCGAGGTGGATTATATTTAACTTCATAAGGATTCAAATGTTAAATAACATTTGGTCCAGATGATGACCCTCGTCCAGTTTGTCAATCAAAACAGTGGACATCAGGATGGACAACTTTTAGTTTTCAGTGTATATCCCACAACATGCAGCAGAGAAAAGCCAAACCTTGGTACCTTTTTGCTACTATTAACATCTAGTCAGATTTGTAGTCTTGTTTGCTTATCCTTTGTTTAGATAGCTCCTGATTTCCAATTTTAATATCATTTTATCAAACACAAGTAAACACAATGATGGCTGAAGCTCTTGGCAAGTCTAGTAAGTAACCAGCTAATAATACTAATGCCAGCTATGTAGCAATAGCAAAAGATTTTGACCCTAAATTTGAATTTTCCTCTCTTTTTGAGTAAGGAAATAAAAACTATAAAGTGACTGCAGCTATATTTTGCACAATTTTCTGTTTTTCAAAAGAGGATGAACTTTTTTTTTTTTTTTATATATATACATCCACTGCAGAAATAGCGTCAAAGCTTCAAGCCTCTTGTGGGTGTTTCCCATGGCAGCTTCTGACTGACATTCGAGGGCCGGCGTTGCTAGGAGATGCCCTGTAGCCTATGAATGTAAATACAAGATAAGTTTTCCCCTATGTTCAGTAAGCTCACATGGAATTGCTTTCATACAATTTAACACGTCTGTCTCTTTAACATTTAACGTTTGGGAGAACCCACCCTGTGGTTAAGTTTGTATTCCACATGGAAGGTCTTGGATTTCATTTGGTCCGTAAAGCACTGCTATATCATTTCTTGACAGGAGCTTCTTTAAACTTAAACTTTTGAAAAAGCTATTACAACATTACAAAACTTTTTTTTCAAGACAAAACTGTCTAAAACTCTAGATGGATCAGGTAATTTGGATTGCCTCTGACTTTCTTCACGCAGGTTTTTAGAAAGAATCGTCTCCGACTCTGAGGTATCGTCGCACTTATTGACAGGTTTAAATAATAAATCTAAATATAAAATATGGATCATTATTTTTGTGCTTTGAAGTTTTAAGTATATTTGGGAAAACCATTGCTATGGTTCTACACACGAAGTATCAGTGCACACAGTAGATCAAAGCGAGGTGAGACGGTTTCACCGAGCTGGTCTGTGTGAGTGTCAGGTTAGAGATGAGAATTATAATAGAGTTTGACTTTGTACTTGAGGCGTTGGATATAACTTCACTGACATGCCCTGCAGGTAAACTCTTCACATCCTATTGTTTGCACTCTGCCTCAACATGTGAGATTGTCAGTGGCCTTTATAGGCAGGAAAATGCAAAGCTAAAAGAACTGTAACACCCTCCTGTTTGGTTTTTGTGCAACTAAATCTATAAACAAGCAAAATGGGTATTTTTTTTTTTATATTTTGTTTTTAGGAAGTAGGAGTAAGAATTTTGCAAGTGCTTTTTGTAATTTCACAAGGTCTCTCTTTTGCACAGACAGACACAAACATCTCATCTGTAATTCAAATAAAACAGTTAGTCTTTTAAAAAGAAAAAATACAGAAGCCATTTTCAAACTCCTCAGAAAAATATCTGGTTATTTATCATACAAAGCTACAATTAGCATATGAGCCCTGAAAAACTGTACTGAAATGTTGAAGTTGCAAGTGCTTTGTTCATGTGTTTGCAGAGGTTAGAAGGCTCACTGTATGCTCTCTGATGAGATCTGAGACTTTAAGTGGCAGCAACATGTTCATGTTAGCAGATCAGAAAGATGGCGTTTGTATCTGACATCTTCACTTTTGGATGTGAAATAATAATGTTACTTGATGTCAGTAAACTGCACACAGGCTGCTGCTGTTTAACAAACGAGGCCAAGCTGCTGTCATGCTGCATATAAATTGATAAAAAAGGGGCGAGAGAGACAAAAGATTTACTGTCTGCTGGTCCGGGTTTTTTTCTTCTTCCTTACTACTGCTCGGAAGACAGTGTGGATCTTTTACATTTCTGTTTTGCTACAGACAGGGATGGTCCATATACAGTATGCCGTCAGTGTTACTGAGTGAGACTAAATATTGTAAAATCTATTTGAGGAGCATAATTTTCTGATGTATGCAGATTTTCCTCATGTGCAGATGTACAGATTCATTCAGTTAAAAGTTCACCCTTCATGTTTTGTTAGCTCCACCCACCTTCAATGAAACCCCGCCTCCTGTGGTAGAGACTCTGATTGGAGGTCACCTCTCGCTTCCTTGTGTTGCCAATGGCAACCCTGCTCCAACCATCACCTGGCTCAAGGATGGCAGTGTTATTCAAAGAACAAATGATCAGGTATGTGTGAGTGTGTGATGCATATGTATGATATTCACAGCCACCATATCTGTTTAGCTCTTGTATCCTCTGTATTTTTCAATACTGATGTGTCAGTTTATAAGCATCATTTCACTTTTGTTTCCAGTTGAAGTGGAGCTAGTTTAAACTACTTTATTTAGAGTTAGGTATAATCCTGTGGTTCCACAATTATTATTATTGTTGTTGTTATTATTATGAAATATTGAATCATTTGAGCAGTTGTTTAACCATCTGAAATGTTCAGAGTGGAAATCACTGAAACAACTTGTAGAAATCTGAAATGTGACAAACTCTCAAACTCTCTGCCAAAGAGGTCGGGAAACGGTTGCTTCATCTTTGAAGCTGGGGCAGGCAGAAATTTAGAGAAGGGACGCCAGAAATGCCACGCAACACAACTGCAACCTTTGGCTACAGTTAGCAGAAGGCAAAGCTATTAGCAACATTCAACACAGCTACTCATCGCCTGCTTTCATGGTGAATCTATACTGAACGAAAATATAAATATGCAATGCTTTTGTTTTTAATCCCATTTTTCATGAGGTCAAATAAAAGATCTAAGACTTTCTATAAACACAAAAGAGACACACACACACACACACACACACACACACACACACACACACACACACACACAGACACAGATATACATACCGTGGCCTCATTCAGCATGATGTACACATTTGCTGGAAGCTTAAAACATACCAGTTCTTGCGTGGCCTGCGTTGTCACTAGACATTGCGTGTTCGGGCATGCTGTGGATCTGTGTGTACGACAGCGTGCTCCGCTTCCTGCCAATATCCTTTAACTTTGCACAGCCACTGAAGAGGAGTGGTACCTAATAAATGTCTTTTTCTTTCCAAAATACTGCACATTTTAAAGTGGCCTTTTATTGTGACCAGCCCCGGACACACCAGTGCAGTGATCGTGTGTAATCAGCATCTCGATATGCCACACCTGTCAGGTGGACGGATTGTCTTGGCAAAGGCGAAATGCTCACTGACACATATTTTAAACAAGGAAGGAAGATTTGAGAGATAGACGCTTTTTTTGTGTGTGGTTAGAAAAAGTCTTGGATCTTTAATTTCAACTTCACATGTTCAATTTCATGAAAAATGGGAGGAAAAACAAAAGCGTTGTGTTTATATTTTTGCATTCAATGTACATACACAACCAACCGCTACAACACATTTAGATGTTACAGCGTGTTAGCTGCCCAGGAGAGGTACATCAACTTCTCTCCATCTCTGAAAAACACTTCACTGATACCGACACATGTTCGCCCAAAGGGACGTGCACATGCATCTGCATTTGTAGAACAGCCGATAGGAAAACTCTCTCTCCCTGGAAAGACCTGTGATTGGCTAAAGTCTCCCATCGCTGGCTAGATTTTCTAAAGCTTGAAAGCAAAACCAAGAGAAAGTAGCATACATCTAGTTTGCTCTCAGACTAAATCTAATTAGCTGTCAGATAGTGGAGTGAAAAGTACAGTATCCCATCTGTTACATGTAGGTGTGTGTATCTGTTGCTTTCTGGATATCTATCTATAGTCTATGTATGTACGTTGTATTTAGAAAGTGTTCAGACTCCTTCACTTTTTCACATGTTGTCTTTCACGTGCTAAAATGATATTGTTTTTCCCTCATTAATCTACACCCAATATCCTTTAATGACAAAGTGAAAACAGAATTTTAGAATTTTTTGCAAAGGTATTAAAAGGGAAAAACTGAAATATCACCTTGACATAAGTATTCAGACACTGCTATGACACTTAGAGTTTAGCTCCCGTTTCTGTTGATCATCTTTGAGATGTTTCTACACCTTGAGTGGAGCCCACCACCTGTGGTAAATTCAATTAACAGGACACGATTTGGAAAGATACACACCCGTGTGTCTCACGGCTGAGGATGCATATCAGAGCAAGCAGGCCAAGCCATGTTTTTTCTTTGTCATCGTGGGTTATTGAGTGTAGATCGATGAAGGACAAATTTCTTTTATGTTATTTTATCGTGAGGCTGCAACATAACAAAATGTAAAAAAATAAAACTAAAGGGGTGTCTGAACACTTTCTGAATGCAGTATATATGATACATATGGATGTATACGTATCTACATGTGTCGTTCTCATGTGTCCGTCTCTCACTCTATCTGTCACATCAAATTTACCAGGAGGGAACCTTATCTCTGCGAGCAGTGAGCATGCAGTCAGCAGGTCAGTACACCTGCCACGCCTCCAACTCTGAGGGAAACGTGACTCGCGTGACAAAAGTGAAGATCAAAGGTCAGTTGTTGCATGGCAGCCTGTCTGTCTGTCTGTCTGTCTGTCTTTCTGTCTGTCTGTCTGTCTGTCTGTCTGTCTGCCTGCCTGCCTGCCAGTTCCTTCAGTCTCTGTGATGTCTGTGTTCCTGACTGGCTGGGAGCCACCGTAATTTACATTTCTGTTTCTCCCTCTTGCATCATATGACAGAGTTGTAAGAGAAACTCAAACCGAATTAAACTTGCGCTCTTTCCCCTGTGAAGATAAAACACATATCATGATATGAGACGAGATATCATGTGGGATTTTTTTTGGGGTGGGGGGTGGGGTGGGTGGCGGGCTGGACCTGCGAACGTCGATGCTTCTTATGCCTTTTCGCTTTATCGTGATAAAGTTTCATCTTTTGCTAAATTTTTAAGGCTGCATTTCAGGGATGTGACAGTTTCCTGAGCTTGTTAGGCTCCTGTAGACAGATTTCTCTGTTTGGTCATAAAATTCAAAGAATTTTCCTCTTGAATGAAAATGTTTCTTGAGGTACCTGGTCAAAAATATATCATAAGAGATTTACAGTACAATAGACCCTCGACAGGTTCACAGAAGTCCTCAGGTTACGGATTTAAATGTGCTGTCCAGTTTAAGGACAAACACATGTAGAATATGCAAATATGCTCCTGTGTATCATTGGATTACACCGACACGCCACTGGATTATATATTTCTGACTACTTCCTGTACTCCTACTCGTACTCCTACTGCTGATTTTCTCCAGAGAGCCAGGACTCTTCTGGAGCGTGGTGCATGGGGGAAATATTTTAGTTTTGCCTTAATGTCTCCTGGAGGTTTCACTTCACTTTAGAATCTCAAACTTACACTGGTCACATTTTGAACAATAATCATCATGAGCACACACTGCCCTAATACTTTTCAGTGTAAGTCACGTTATCTGAGCTTTTGGCTGCGTTTTCCCCCATCGTTGCCACATGGATGGATTATAGTACACTAATAGCTGATCTGGATGAAGTCAGTCTAAACGCCTTAAGTAACCCCTAAACTGTCACTCGTGCATATATACATCGGGCATTTCAGATTATCAGTAATGACAGCTGCAGAGATCATGTGGTTATTTATACATGAGACATGTGGTGTGTCAATCCTCCTTTATTAGCTCTTTGCAAAAAACACACGTGTCGGCGGTTGGCACGGCGGAGGGAAGTGATAAATGTGACATGGTAGCACCATGATTACGTTGGTATAAGGTTCTCAGGGATATTGTGGTGTCTCCTGTTTTCTTCGAAGAGGTTATGTTTGAGAGCTTTTTTAACTCGCTTTGGGAGTTAATTGTCAAAATCATGATGATTCTCAAATCTGCAATGCATTTCCTGTTGCTTGATCCAGTCATGCATTGACTTTGTCTTCTTCACCAAAACTCTTCAGCGACTTTATCAACTTGCTTCATGTGTAAATCCTCACATGCAGGATTTTGCACGTACGTTTCAAACATATTACATATTACACACATACACATAGATTTCTTTCGGTGACTTTGTGTATTTTTATATGTGTTTTACTCTTCGAAAAAATTGGATTAAAATGCTATGGGCAGAAGGGGTGTTTGGATAGCTAGCGAGGTGCAGAGCGTACTTACTACAATGTAAATGGTGCTTATGTTGTATTTGATATTTGTCATTACTTTTGTTTTTGCTGTAATTTTAATTTTTGTGTTTTTTTTTGTTATTTTCCCATTTTTCCTATTTCTTTATTATTTTCATTAAATTTAACAAACAATACAAAGATAACGTTATAACATTAATCCGCATAATCCTGTTCCTTTCCCACAGTCTGTGTAATCTTCATGTAGCTGACTCTAAACTAAACATCAGGTTAATGTATAATTAAAATAATTATTTGTAGCAGCCCTACATGGGTTAAATGTTTTCAGTAGTAAATTGAAATATTATCGAAATCGCAATATGGCCAAGTGCGATATCCAAATTGCAAGAGTTGCAATTTTAGGTAAAATGTGTCACAACATGGCATACCTGAAGCACTGTGGTCCTACAGAGATGCCCTGGTCTATAAATCATATTCTCCAGATTTGAGCGAGTGCTTTGTTGGTACAAGACTCAATAAAAATGACATTATCTTCATTTTTATATTTTATTCAGTGAAAATGAAAGGAAAAAATCCATATCTTTCAGCCCTAGTCCTGAGCAATGACTGTATATAAAGATGGATGACGTGTCTCCACTTCATCCCACTGTACAAAAATGAAGCCAAAATATCCTGGATACGGACGCTGCCATCTTCCCCTTGTGACATCATTTGGAGCCAGAATCTGCAGTGTAGCAGTGATCAGGAAGTGGAGCCATGGTCTCGAGGTCCCGCCCGAACACTCCCATGACCCAGTTGTGAGTCAGTCACAGCTGGCAGTCATGATGTTACACTCCCATTTTATACTGTCAAATAACTCATTTCAAACCAAACTTATCAGAAAAATGAACCCTTGAACAAACATCCGTGTAACAAAAAGTACCTTGTCCTAGAATGACTGAAACCATCTTTGAGCTTTTGCTCGTCATGTTTTGAGAACTGCCAAAGTGTTTCAGAATAACATGACTCAAGATCTTTAGACTTAACGATTAGACGATCAATCGAAAAAACAAAATCTGTTGAAAAAATAATCAACAGATTCATTCATAATGAAAATAATCATCTTTTTTTTGACTTAATTTAATATATTTTGTGACCTGCCTCTCACTAGGTCCACCTGTCATTGTCGTCCCGCCCAAAAGCACCTCTCTCAACATGTCCCAGCATGCATTTCTCCAGTGCCAGGCTGTGGCCGACCCCCCCAACATGACCTACATCTGGCAGAGAGGTGGAGAGAACGTCTATCACATAGAGTGAGTGCAATCATTTATTACACGTAGATGTTTGTGAAGTGTTACCTGTGGTTTTTAAATCTAACTATAGGAGAAGAAGAATGGTTGTTACATCTCATTCAAATCTTAACTTTTTATGGAAAGTTAAAAACACAGTGCTTCGCCAAGAGACAAAAAAAAAACAAAATTGGAAAAAAAAGAGAAGCAACATAATAATTGAAATGTGAGCAGAACAATTAGACATTCAGAGAGATCAGTCAGATTAACTATGTGAGTACAAAGATAAATAAAAGATCTCAACATTTTGTTTGACAATGAAAATGAGTTTCACCTGAAGTCTTATGGCAGTCTGTAGATGAGACAAAATGTGCTTCTTTATATCCACAGACACTAAACTAAAACCTGCCTCCTCATAGGTCTTAGTTAATGAGGCAGTTTCCCTGCGGGGATCAATAAAGTTTTTCTGATTCAGGTTCTGGTTCTGGGCCATGGAGCCACTGCACATGAAAGCCAGGCCCGGAGGACCAAACAAATCTAGAAGCGACATTTTTTTTAAAAGCCTGTCAGACATGTGCTCGTGTGCAGAGTGCGCTGAATGATTTGATGACAAATGTTGAATTTTCTGCAAACTGACCTGGAGTAAGTGGAGCGACTTTAGAAACACAAGCAGTGCCTGCTTAGTGCTTTGCCTCAGGTCTCGCGCATGTGCTGCTGTGTTCCGGATTAAACTTGTCACAGTGCTGGTGACCGAGGGCCAGCTCTGTATTAGACGGAGAAACAACATGAGAACACATAATGCACTCATGAAATTTCCAGTAATTTGAGTCGAAACCATCAATTTAATATGTTATTGTTGCTCACTAATTTATCACGCTCTGAAAACGCCAGCCCCTCAGGTAAAAGCAAGTCAGCTGCTGCCACTTACTTCTTAAACTCTTCACACTCATGCTGTAATGTTGGAAGTCCCTCCATGCATGATATTTTCTCAGCTGTGAGTTTGCCAGTTAACGTTAGCTTGAACTAAAATAACAACACTTAGCTAGTGACTGGAAAAATCTGGATAGTGCTACAGCGGTGCCCAGGAAGTCTCCGTCGGGAAAAACACACCACTCGATATGTTTATGTTTTTCACAAAGACAGAGCGGTGTGTCTCACCTCAGGGAGTGTCTGTGGTGATTCCTGCTTTGGTTGCCACAGTATGTAGGTGTTAAAGGGACAGAACAATATTCATCAAAATGAATAAATGATTTACAATATAAATGCTTCTGAACTTTGGCTGCTCACAGTGTTTTAACAAGCCAAGAGTGACAAGTTTAGACCAGAACAAAAGGAGCTTTGCAGCTACCAAGCCTTACGACACAATGCTTTATGCTGCACTTCTGCAATACTCTTGATATGATAAAAGGTGGGTTTTTTTCAGCTTCTGTTGTGAAATTCAAATCAGCTCAAAAGAGACAGACCAAGGTTATTTGCTTAGGGCTTGACATTTTCTGCCAGGGATTCTAAGCTAAACCACAGCTTCTCCTTTTTTGGATTTTTTTGTTGCAATGCTTTGCACCAAAGTGTTATGTTTGTTCACTTGCCGGGAAGCACTGTAAAAATAAGTTGATATGAACAACAACTTCGTATCATATGGAAGTGTACAGCTGTGCATCGCCTGTTATGAAAGATTTAAAAATACACAACCATGGAAGCACATTAATCTGATCTGATCAGAGATGTGAGAGTCTTTGGTGATGTCATCGCATTTGAAAAGGGAAGATCTGGGTGTGATGAGGAGTCGACTCTGATTTAAGGTACTTGATGTGAAGACTGGAGGTGAATGTGGGTGGAAGTGGGAGGCAGCAAATATGCACTGAAATGACAGCTGAAAGCAGAAGAGAGGAGAACAGATTAAAGTTTGACAGCAACAACATCATTGACTGATGACATTGTGGCGAAATATGATTTGTTTTACCACAAACGCCCATAGTCAGCTGATCAGAAGAAGCAGGGAGAGTAATTGTGAATGAATGAGACATAAAGACAGTCTTCCCGGTTGAACTTATGCAAAACTTCATGTGTTGTCCCAGTGGTAGCATGGAAATGACAGGTGCCAGAGTGGAGCCCTGGTGTATCCCGATGGGCTACTATCTTGAAATGTGTAATTTTATATTGATATCTAATATGAACATATAATAATTTCTAGAAACAAAATAAAAATAAAAATAAAAGTAATTGATAAAGAGTGCCGTAGGAATGATGTATTTTGTAGGCCAACCCAGATGTTAGCATGACCCTGGTTCCCACTGCAAAAATGCAGTAAGATTTTTCCATTGGTTGCAGAAAGTAAGCTCTGTGACAAACAAAGGTTTATGATACTTTGTTCAGCACGAGATATATACATAATCTTCACAAATAAACACCACTTTTATGATTTTTAAAGCCTAAATACAATCGCCAGACGTGAAAAACTAATGTTAGGTTATAAATGACCAATAAACCACGGTCACATGACTTCAATGTCACCACCGCCAAACTTCCAACTAGTATTTTGATTTAGCTCTAACCTCTTTTACAAAATCCTTTCCTCTCACCAAGTTAGTAATAGTTTGCAAAAGCGCGAGTACAAACACAACGAGGCTGTAAAGGTGGAGCGGTGACTCGATCGGTTTTCAGGTTCGGCATGATGACGTTTAACGTCCACGACAACCTCTGTAGTCTCATTTAACCACTTGTTAGCAACCGGCCTTTTATTAAGAGATGTAAAAGCTTAAAGAAATTACAACTGCGTATTTTATGTTGTAGAATAAAATGTGAAAACGTCTTGAGCTTGTGTCAACCACAGACCTTATTTCAGGCACCTAACCCTAACCCTAATACATTGACTTTGGGATGAGGCAACCAGAAGTCCTAAGACGCTAACTAAGGACTCATTCCTGCAGCACTCTATTAGTATCAGTTCAGATTTACAACATAGTCCACTCTCTCTTACAATTTACAAATGCATCTTGTCTCACAGTGTACAGTATATACAGTATATTGGCCATCATAGAGTAACCCAACACCAGCTTAACACCTTGTTTTTGCTGACCTCCAGTGGTCGTAGTTACCTCCTCAATGTAATTATATAGAGGTGCACCCAGAAGGTGCTTCCTCATTTCCTCACTCCGTTCTCCGAATTGTGACGTTGTCATTATTATTGAGGATGTTTCAATACCTTAAATGTGTGGTAGAGGAGTGAGGAGTGAGGAGGGAGGAGCGAGGAGACAAGGAGGTCAAAAAAAGGATTTACATGAATGTATTTTTTTTTTTTTTACCACACATCAACACCCCCTCGGTCAGAATCTACTTATTGGTGAGCTGATCTGATGGGAAAGTAAAAGCAACAGCTGGGCTGTAGGAACCAGCAGCGGCTCCACTGTTATTCATGTTATTCATAAAATAAACATGATTGGAAAAACTAAGTGAATCACAAAATCATCTTTTCCAGGTTTGTTTATTTGTTCTTCATAAGCCAAGAGGCTTTTCTTCTTCTTTTCTTAGTTTTCATTCCAAGTTGATCTTGGTTTATTCAGAATAAACATACAGCTGTATTCTGATACAGTCTGCCGCACAGTCACGGTTATCATTATTAGTGCAATAATATGAACCTGAGCGTCAGAAGGATGTCAGACTCACTGTGTATGTGGCCTTTTACAAGCTACAGATTTTATTCAGAGTATTTATTGCTGTCTTTATCTCTCCCTCACATCTGCTCTGTTCTTTCAGTGTCGAACGAAATGTAATTGTCTATTTGGTTTATTTCTATCCGTCACATTCTATGATGCCCTGATGCAGCATAGATCTGTATTAAGTGTTGGAGCAGCATCTCATCAAGTGTCAGGTGTTTTTCTTTTGTTACTTTTACATATTGTACAGATTTCATAGTTGAGATGCTGTCGGTATCTCTTTAGAATGACGCTAGAGGGAGCGAGGTTGTACCGTTTTCTGGATGCAGCATCCATCCATCCGTCCATCCATTCTCGCACCTCCTGCTCGCGTCCCTGCTGGGAGGAGGTAGAGATGTACAGTGGCAAGATAAAGTCAGTGAAACCCTCAGAATGACCAGTTGTTTTCTGCATTCATTTTTCATAAAATGTGATGTGATCTTCATCCAAGTCACAAGTGTAGACCAACACAATGATACACAGAAAAACAATTAAAATCTTTTGTTCCTTATTGAGTACAGACATTTAAACATTCAGTGCTGGTGGAAAAAGTAAGTGAGCCCTTGGATTTAATAACTGGTTGAACCTCCTTTGGCAGCAATAACCTCAAACAAGCTCTTACAGTAGCTGCTGATCAGACCTGCACAATGTTCTATTAGGGAACTGCTTCAGCTCAGACATATAGTCAGGATGTCTGGTGTGAGCGGCTCTGTTCGGGTCATTCCACAGCATCTCTACTGGATTAAGTCTGGACTCTGACTGGACCGCTCCAAAAGGGCGGATTTTCTGTGTTTGAAGTCATTCTGTAGTAGATTTCTCTTTGTCCCGCTGCGTCACCCAAGTCCTGCCGAGCTTCAGCAGGTGGACAGCCACCCTAGCACACCTTGTTAAACTTGGGAATTCATTTTCCTCTCTGATGTCAAGCTGTCCAGGCCCAGAGGCAGCAGAGCTCCCTCCTACCCTACGTCAGCTTTGCGATGACGTTTTCGTGTTGGTGTGCAGTTCCCTGCCTACACCACACATACTGCTGCATGTTCTTCCTGAACTATTCAACCTTAGTTTCATCAGTCCACAAAACATTTTGCCAGTGGTGCTGTGGAGGGTCAAGCTGCTCTTTGGCAAACTTCAGGCGTGCTGTGATGTTTTTTTTTTTTTTTTTTTTTTTTTTGGAGAGAAACAGCTTCCTCCATAGTGTCCTGTGATGGACACCATGCTCCATGCAACCATGCACCATGACTTGCGTATGGTTGACTCATGAGCAGAGAAGTCAACAAGCTCCGGTGATTCCTTTTAAGCCTTTGGCTCAGGGGTTCTTTTTTTACCTCACTGAGCATCTGCATTGTGCCTTTGGATTCCTCTCTGTCTGGCACCCACCTCTGGGGAGAATATTAAACCGTCTCCATTTATAGACAGTCTTTCTAACAGTCGACTGATGAATATGTAAACTCTGAGATGACTTTGTAACCCTTCCAGCTTTATGCAAATCAGCAATTCTTAATTGTGAGTCTCCTGAGATCTCTTTTGCGAGGCATGGTTCGCATCAGCAGATGCTTCCTGTGAACAGCAAACTCAAAATGTTTGAGCGTCTCTTTACAAGTCGAACTAACCCGCACCTCCAATCTGGCTTCATTGGGTGGACTCCAGGTTTGATAACTCCGGACTCCAGTTTTACTAATGTCATTAGCCGAGGGGTTCACATACTTTTTACAACCTACACTGTGAATTTTTGAATGAATAAATAATTGTAACTTAGTAGAACATATAACCATATTTTAAAACAAATGAATACATGGAGCGACAAGCCAGATAAGCCAAATGGAAGCCATCCAGAGTGTTTTAAGTGAGGTGTGTGGTGCAACAAGGAGAGGTCAGTTTTCAGCTATCAGTTATCAGCGGAATAGGAGAATGTGTTTTGTGTTACCTGTGTGTTTGTGTGTCCTTTTGTGTGATACACACAAAATAAATCATTTCTCCATAGCTTTATTTGTACTCAAAAACTCCGCAGAGCACCTTTAAGTTACTTTTTATGGCCCGTAAAGGAGTGGTCGTTAAAATATTTTTTATTAACAATTAAATAGCTGACTATTTGTAATGTGAAAAGGGTTACACAAAATGCACACATAATTATGACAGACCTCTGCAGCGCTACAGAGCTGTTTTAGTTCATTATTATGGTTCTATGGTACATTAACTGTACAATTCAGCCTCAGGGCTCTCATCAGCCCCATTTCCACTGGGTACTACAGCTCAACACCAAATGTCAGACAAAGTTAGCTACTAGCTGATGAAGAAAGTAGTGAAAGTGCCAGAGATTTTTCTTAGGAGTTAGTGGAGGCAAAACCACTGATAAAAGGAGAGTAACTATTGGACTTCTATTCATCAAGTAGACAGACATACGACTCCAAATGAATACTAATGCTAATTATCCCTTTGTCTGCTGGATGCTGCAAGTAGGTGATTGTTTCCCAACGCTTTAGACACAGTAACTTTATAAAGGTAATATATCAGGCGTGCTTGACAGTTATGCAGACTTAATGAACACATATAAAACTAGAATGGCATGTAGTAGAGCGCATACCTCGGCCAAGGCCAAGCAATCCTACACGCCTGTCAGATCCAGATTATTATCTCGAACTGCGCCAGATTGTACAAAAATAATAAATCCCCACACTGTAAATATGACAGACTTTTTTTATATCATGATCCATAAATTATCTCTTGAGAAACTGACCAAAGTGTTGAACAATGCCTCGCAATGTGAAAGGTCACATATTGTATAAAGTGAGATTTCCATGTCTTTTTTGATTATAAAGTAGGTCTGGGTTCTGTTTTAATATGGTGAAAGTATTGAAGCACTCAGTCCGCAGACAAATTATGCACAAAGCCTGTATTTAGACACTTAAAACAAGCTGTCAGGACTTCTGTAACTGTGTGATATCACAACAAAACAGCTACCGCTCTCAGCCACTCCCCGAGCCCAGCCCACCCACACCCTCTCTGAGTTTACCTGAAATCTATATATTAATGCTTTTTTATTTGATCATTTAGAAAACAGTCAGCCAATCAGAGGAGAGTCTCTGAACCTCTCTAATGATTGGCTCGCCGACCTGTTACTACAGCTCCAGAGAGACGTAAAACTACATTGAGATGGTTTTTGGTTCTTAAAACCACAACTATATCAACTCTTCAAATCAAACACCGGAAAAGTATAAAATATGGGACCTTTAAGGAAAGTGTTAAAAATACCCCTGGATCTGCACCTTTAATTGGATCATCACCAAAATGGGTGAATGGGTTCTTCCCGGGGCAGGCCCCATCCCTCCTCCAAGTTTGGTGCAAATCGGTTCAGTACTTCTTGCGTAATCCTGCTGACAAACAAACTAACAAACTAACAAACGTACAAGTGAAAACATCTCACTGCCTGGGGGAGGTAATGAAGGAGAGGAAAAAAAAGGCTTCACTCATGTCTCTTTAAAAGAAAAAAAAAAAAAAATGAAATTGGCCTGAAACTGTGAAGCACTGAATGAGCTTTTCTGTGTGAGAGGTTTCACAATAGGCGTGTTCAGAGCCAGGGAGAAGATCTGAGTGAGTGGGGAATGGTTCCTGATTGCTGGCACATCATCCAGCAGACAATTCAACACTCTTTAAAAAAAAAAAAAAAAATACGGTGGCTGGGATAGGGTCAGTTGAGCAGGTGGAGGGCTTAATTTGCATTACTTCTCCTCCTGAACATTTCTCTATCACACATATCATTATTCATCACAGTTACACTCAGGTTAATACTCAACCTGATTTTGATGAGGAAAAAAGTTTTAGAGAGGCTTTTTGGAGCTGATATATAATGCTGTTAACAGCTGAGTAGAGCACATGAGGATTATTCTGATTATCTGTTACTAATTTTGGGGAATAAGCTCTTTTGTAATTATTCCTTAAAAATAGTGAGGTGTTCTTTGAGAAACCAAGTTTTCCTCCATTAGTTTTTTTCCATTTACCCTTGAATGTAGCCTGAGTTTTTTGGCCTTATTTTGAGTTTGGTTGGTTCTTGTAGCATTTATTTTTGGAAAATGATAACCAGAGGTGTGGACTCGATTCACATTCATACATCAGAACAGAAACCTAAACTTTATCTTTCGTCAGCATAAATGGCAAATTAATTAACCTAATTTACCTACCCACTCTGCAACTTTTGACTGTTGTCTAATTAATGCGCTATAAGCCACTGTCTCTACTCAGCCTTATATAATTTGTGGGCACAAAAAGCATCAGTCTATAACGTGTGTAGATGGTGTGTTTTTGCACTTCAACAAGACCAACAGTCTTCTTTGGTGAAACTATCCAGCAGCTTTTTGTGTCAGTTTCAGTTTTCAGAATCTCTCACAGAATCTCAGTGTTTTAAGCTGATCAGCGTAATAACTATGAACCAGGAGCTCCAGTATTTAGAGCAATCAGCTTGTAAAAAAATAAGGTGTGCAAATTCAGGCTACAGCTTTTATTTCGGTGAGTCAGATGCATATTGAAGGAGAGTTTCATATTATATGCTGCGGAGTTTTCATAGTTCAGTTTTTACCCATAGTTGTGACAAATGATTTCAAATCTGTAGTGTTTCTCTCTTTTCAGCCAACAAAAGGTAGGACTATACAGCTCAATGAAATTTGAGTTTCAGTTATTTTTTGTTACAACTTTAAATGTTGAAAATTGGAGGCAAATGTATTCAATACTAGATTCAGGTTTGATAAAATGCTATTTACCCCCGAGCTTAGTCCCAGAGTAACCTGATCATTTTGCTTTTAAATGTTCTAAAACTTATAAATATAAGAATTAAACTTACTACACCAAGTAACTCTGTTTTAAATTTAGTTTATTAAATTTGTGTGAGGATGACGCACATAATGACTCAATCTCTCTACTTACAAACCAAATAATGACTTTGTCCCACCTGTGCTGTTAGCTCAGTTGCTATGATGAATGTGTTTATTGCTGAAAAGATTAATCACTTAATCACTTAGTCAGAAAATTGTCAACATTTTTTCATGTATTAAGCACAAATGCCAAACCTTCTCCATTTCCTGCCTTTCATATCTGAGGGTTTTCCGATTTTGTTCATTATAAATTAAATATCTTTGGATTTTTAAACTGTTGGTCCATCTCCTTTTAGCTCTAGTTTGGTCTCCAGCAACTACTTAGAAAAACATCTGGCTCTTCAGCTGCCAGATGTTCCACTTACTCCACCGTCTTGTTGCTCATTTGTCTGTCGTTTGATGCTGAGCAGGTAGTGCACAGTGGGTTTATCAGAACTTGTTTGGTGAAAACAACAGATGGAATCAGAGTTGATGAGAGTGCTGATACTGAACTGTACAGTAAAAGTGTCATAAAACCAAATCAATGAGCCAGAACAGGCTAAAAAGCTCAGTAGAGTTGCAGAGTTGGTGATAATTCTTCGTGAGTTTGTCACTGCGAGCAGCCCCCTCTTCACATTAGCCGTTTGATTGATTGTTAATGTAAAAAATGTTGTTAAATGGAGCTTAAATAACAGCAGCTTTCAGGCACACAGTGACATCGATGTCAGTGCAAAGGGAGGAAAACAAAGTAGTGATGAGAAACATCCAGGTCGCTTACAGTACATGAATCATCTGACCTCCTTGGTAATTAGCACGAATGTGTGACTTTGAATCCTCCCACGAGGACATACATCACCAGCGTGCATATGTAACCTGCTTGTGAGGTGCAGCCTGTTCCATAGCTTCTCCCTCTGCTGTCTCTGTAAATGTAAGAATGTATATGAGTGGGCACTTCTCTTCCCACTCCAGCTGAAATGAAATGAAATTTCCTAAAGCTCCATCTGCTCTATCCTCTCACAGGAAAAAAAAAAAACAAAAAACTCCTACACTCTTTGAGAACCTGTTTGACTCAACTCCAGTGGAAGAGCTGAATTACCTCTCGCTGCTATTCTGAAGTAGCTGGTTTGTTTCTTTACCTGTTCAATAATTCCCGTGTGTTTCCCTCAAGGTCTTTGAAAAAGCGAGTGAAGATCATGGTAGATGGAACTCTGCTCATCTCCAGTCTCATCCCAGAGGATTCTGGGAACTACACCTGCATGCCAACCAATGGCCTGCTGACCCCGCCCACCGCCTCAGCCAACCTCACAGTGATGCGTACGTATATCTGTGTGTAGTCTGAAGTTAATGCAGAGTATGTGAGTCCTCCAGGGACATCACATATATTTATTTTTTCTTTCTTATATTCTCATTCAGAATTTCAACACATTAGAGTTTAACAGTCAACTCATTTTTTAAACAATGTTTTTGTCTTTTCAGCACCAAGCTGTTATTTATGAAACATTATTCAGCCAAGTATTATCCAATGAAATATTGAAATATAAACATTTCATCAAAGGGGACAGATGCTGGGTGGGAGTCATCTCCAACAATATCCAGCGCTTTTCGATGGAGCCAGAATTTATAAATTAAAGAAAGAGATTGGAAGCAGTGGCCAGAAATTGCAGATGCAGATTTGATCTATTTTCTCTCATACACTGGTTTCAGCTAAACTCACAGTAACAGACTGAATTGTGCCAGTGAAAGTCAGCACATTTACCACAAGTGATGTGACATATTAACCATAGTTCCCTTGAAACTGAATTTTTTAAACATCCTTAAAAAGTATAATTGATGAGCCAACTTTAAAGGTCCCATATCGTATAAAAAGGCATTTCCATGTCTTTTTGATCATAAAGCAGGTCTTGGTTCTATATTAATACTGTGAAAGTATCAAAGTGCTCAGTCCACAGAGAAATGCACACAGCCTGTATTCAGAAACTGAGCCATGAAACGAGCTGTCAGGACTTCTGTAACTTTGTGATGTCACAATAAAGCAGTCACCGCTCTCAGCCGTGCCCCAAGCCCGGCCCATTTCGACCCACCATCTAACCTTGCAGGATTTGGTTTCTCTGAGTGTTTACCTGAAATCTGCTATATTTTTATTCAACCATTCAGAAAACAGTCAGCTAACAGACATGTTGTCACTAGAGCTCCAGAGAGAAGCCTGAGAGAGGAGATGTAAAACTGCACTGAGATGGTTTTTGGTTCTTAAAACCACAAATATATCTTCTTATGGATCAACACTTCAAATAAAACACTGGAAAAGTGTAAAATATGACAGAAATGACAATGTCGAAACCAAATGTATTTGACGGTTATATTTACATATTTAACTGAAGACTTACAAGCAAACATTTCTGAGTTTATTAACCACTCATAAGTGAAAATATAAGCCCGTTTACAGATGTAAACAATCCTTTAGTGGCGTCAGAAAACAGTCATAACTTTGATTTATTTATTGTAAAATCAGTAACAGTTGGCAATGTAGACTTTTCCTCTGAATATTTTACTGTTGCTTGTAGACCTGTAAAAAACCCCTCAGACACGTTCAGTCAGCTGTAAATACAAGGAGCCGCACTTGTAGTAAAAACGCAGTCACACAGGAAACAGTGCAACAAAAGCAATCTGTTGAAACAGAGGTTATGGATCATCATGTAGGTTTCTCTGCCCCTAGTACGTGTAATTTCCTATTGTATTGAAACAGTAAGAAATTCTAGTTGCTGCAAAGTAAATTACTTTAATTTCTTTCCTCCGCTCAGACCCAGCAAAGGCTCTGCAAATGCCTCAGGAGACGTTCCTTCCCACAGGTATGGATGGCGTGATTACCTGCCCAGCGGTAGCTCAACCTCCACTGCTCGGTGTGGATTGGATGAAGGATGGAGCGCCACTTGACCTGTTCTTGGTAATAAAAAGAATAATCTCCACAGGGAGCAACAGCTGCTGTCAGACCTTTGTTCTGTGCCCAAACTCAAATTTATGTCCCACAACTCTATTTATTGATTCCTGATGCTGCAAACATCACAGGCAACCTGGCGGCCTCTGTTCATTTTCTTGTAGCAGAGATATGTCTTATGCCGCTGCTGACTACAGGCACCTTTAAAACAGCTGCCATTAGCAGCTTGTGATGCGAAAGTTTTTTTTTTTTTTTTTTTTTTTTTTTTTTTTACAATCAACCCTCTCAACTTGCTACAGTGCAGCAGAGCAACAATTTTCTTGCTATTACACTGTGAACATGAGGTAGAAGCTATGATACTCTTTTTTTTTTTTTTTTTTTTTTTTCATGTGTCCACGGATGGAAATATCCTTCCAGGTTTTCAGTTGTGATGCCATTCAGTCACATGTATCTTAATGGACAGGGATGATGTGTCCAACCTTAAAAGCTTTGGAAGCATTCCCCAAGGAACTCCTAGTTGCCCCCTTCACTCTCCCTTTTTTCCGTTTTTTTCCCACTTTCGCTTCAATCAATGGCTCACCTCTGGCGTCTGAGTGATGGGTGCAGGAACCATTATAGATGAGGAGCAGGGAGTGGGACATCCCATCTTTTTTTTCTTTTTTTTTACCTTTGTCCTCCCTCGTGTTTTCAGATTGGAATTGCATAAGCAGAGTCCACGATGGTAGCTTCCAATAAAAACATTTCCTCTGTTTTGACTGCAAAAGCTCCACTGAACAACGCCCCCCCCCCCCGCCCCCCTCCCACATGCTGTGCCGACCCCCTTCTGAACACTTTGGTCTGAGCGATGGACATGATGGTGGATGAGAAGCACCGCAGGAAATGTGATAGATCCCTATAGTGTGGCACACAGGCGTTGTCAGGCTGTTATTCTGCCAATTATTCCAATTTCACCCTGGATGTCACTAGCTCTTATACCCACAGTAATACTTTCTCACAGCCTCATTCTAGGGAGGATAATAGCAGTTTTGACTTCATTAAACAGAGTGGGAACCTTTCGCGCAGTCAAAGCGCCACACAAGCCTTTCTCTCTGCCTTAATGGGGAAAAAATGACTTGAAAATTTACCTGCTTTTAATGCAAATGCTTCAGAAAGTGATGTTGAACGCACTGCAGAGCATTTCTGTCACGTGTGTGTGTGTGTGTGTGTGTGTGTGTGTGTGTGTGTGTGTGTGTGTGTATGGATTCACCTCGGAGATGATGAGGAGGATATCGACAAAAGGCTTTTCTTGTGTTTTCTTTCTATTACATGTCATTTTTGGAAATCATCTTCTAGAAACTGTGACAACATTAACAAATAATGCACCTTTTTTTAAAGAAGTTTGGAAATAATCTGCCCAGTGGGGACTTAAGTACTTAATCACTGCAGGACTGTCGAAGGCAGATATCAGAAACATTATTTCTGTAAATCCTTCAAACACAGCTGAGGAGCTCATACGTGGTCTTGGAGTGGTTACAGATTCCTGCCTTTTCGCTCTTAAAGCTCTCTGCACACTTTTTTTTTTTTTTTTTTTTGCCATTAATGCTATGTATCTTTCCGGGCTGTGCTACTTCCCTTCATCTCTAACTGTCAGCCTGTGTGTGTGAGCATTGTGCTTTTCTCTCAGTATCCAGGATGGACCTTGACACCGGAGGGTTCATTATTCATGGCCACAGTCAATGACGATGCCGCGGGCGTATACACGTGTACTCCATACAACAGCTACGGCAGCATGGGTTCATCTGGCCCAACCAGCGTGATTCTGCAGGTTAGTGAGACCTCCAGGCCACCCGGGTCACTCAGCGGAGCGATACCACACGTAACATGAAGTCATTTAAAATACCTGTTGTAAGGCAGACTACATTTCCTGCATTGTTAACGACAAATTGTTGGTCAGTCGTGCCACGGCAGCTCAGAAACTGCCGCTGAATCTGTCCACCCAGTTCAGCTAAAATGTCTCTCTACACCCCTGTGTATTTTAATTAACCACCGCTGCATCTGTCACAGCGAATTAAAAACTTAGCGGAAACGACATTTTATTGACCTTTTCACTCTGACGTGTGAGCCCTCTGGCATTAATGGGAGTCAACTCAGACTCACTACAATGGCAGCACTATTTGGGAGTTAATTGTGTGGCTAATCCTTTTGTTATTAAGATAATCTTGTCCAAAGCGGCAGTAATCCAGTCTTAAAATCCATTGTTGGCATTGCTGCAATCTCCTTGATTCAGCTATATTGTTTTGGCAATTCACAGGACCCCCCAACATTCAGCGTCACTCCAGAGAAGCAGTACACACAGGAGGCTGGAAGGACCCTGCTCATTCCCTGTCAAGGAAACGAGGACTCGACAATTAAAGTGACATGGAGCAAGGTAAATAACCCAGTACAGGTTATTCGATGTGTTTATGTTTCTGTTGAAGCTTATTGTACAACAAGCTAATTTGGAAATCTCCTGTGCATGTAATGGCTACAGTATACAACACAAGCGTGCGCGTTAACATGCAGTAGGTACAAGAACAAATGCCTATAGAAATGTCTAAATACTAAAGCATATGGTGTAATCCAGATGTAACTAGATACATTTTATAAATTTTATGGGCGATCGTTTCTGCAGAATTCATCCACCCTTGACTTCCTTAAAGCAGAATAAAGAATACATTTTCCAAGTTTTCCAAGGCCACTGCACTTAGCTATTAGGTAGTGGGTCGTGGTAGCTAGCAGAGCGGTAGCACGTAGGTGTGTGGCAGTTGGCGAAAGCTTTGTTTAGATTTCCAAAGGAGCGAGGTTCAGGTCTCACTTCGCTCATTTATTCAAGAGTTGAATCCAATCCCTGTCATTATTATCACCATTATATTCCCCTGCCCGCCCGAACCTGAAACTTTCAATCACAGCAACGGCGAACAACACTCGTTCAGCCTGGGTGTAGTTACTCTTTGAAGGAAAATTCTGTTTGTGCTGCTACGTCCTCTGTGCACAACTTGCGCAGTTGGGCGGAGGTCACAACTAAATCAGATCACATCTGGCGAGACTCCAGCGTGCTGATGAGTGTGTTCAGAAGTGTAATCTTTGCATGGAGGTCAGCGCAGGGATGTTTGCTCCTCCACATAGGTTTTGGTGAGCACTTACTGCTACAAGTCGATACTTTAAAAAGCAAACAGTCTTAGCTTGAATGGCCTTCCTTTACCAAGTAGAAAATGCACTCTCTCACACAAGCACATGCACGTTCTATGGACCAGATTAACTGATTGTATAACGAGCGAGGGTAAAAATCGAAAATGTGCGTTAAGTGTGAATGTACCCCAGTCAGCACAGAGTCAAAAACAAGACACTGTCCCAATACTTTCTGACTGCACTGTGTAAAATTTATATCACTGTCATTACACTGTCAGATACTGATAATGATTATTGAACTGTAATGAGAAACCTTTTTAATCCATAAATGAATCATGCTTTCCTAATTGATCCCACTATAGCCAGTTGTGAACTGATTGGCTGGTTAAACTTCTGGGTTGATGTAATTGGTCGTTGGAGCTGTTCTCAGTTAGATTATTAGATGTGGACAGTTAATTGAACTTGATGGATAAGAGATCCATTATACTGGCAATTTAAAAACTTTGATTATTTTGTATGGACTGTGTATTGAAAGAGATGATGAGAGTTTTGTTCCCTCTGCGGTCTCCGTGTGTCTGGTAGGTCGACTTGGCTCGTCGCATCTCTTACTCCGTAGAACCCAACGGCTCTCTGCTGCTGCAGCCGCTCACCAAGGACCACCAGGGGGCGTGGGAGTGCAGCGCCGCTAACCGTGTAGCCTCGGCGAAGGCCATCACACAAGTCTTTGTCCTGGGTGAGTGAGCTATCTGAGAATGCCGTAATGTAAAAAGTGTGTTCCGCTATTACGTGAGCAGTCTACATTTTTATTTTGTTTGTATTGTTTTCTTTAAACCCCTATTACAGCCAGCACAGGACGGATGCCTGTGCCTCCACTCCGCCTCCGACGGATAAATGTGGCACATCTAGAGATGGCCTCTAAACTTTAGTGGTATCAGGTAGTTGAAGTGCTGGCTGATTTCCATCAACTCCTCTCCGTTCCCTCCATTACAGGAACCAGTCCCCATGCGGCTACCTCTCTGTCCGTCTCTCCAGGGGTGAAGCAGGCCAACTTATCCTGGGAGGCAGGCTTTGATGGAGGATCAGCACAGACATTTTCAGTTTGGTGGGTGTAAAGCCTCCCACTTTCTTCTCGGGCTGTAACCATGGCAGCCATCGACAACGCTGGTATTACTCTATTGATCTCCAGGATGAGGAATTCATTTATCTGTTATCACTTCTTGGCAGCTACAATAAAAAACGCTGCTGCAGAGCATAGCTTTATAATGCAGTGGCCGCGCTAGTTCAATAGGAGGTTACTGGCAAAACAGAACGTAAGACATTTGTTTTGTTGTGAATCAGGGCTTTTACAATAGATTGGCTTAGAGAACACAGTGTTTTAGATAAGCCTGTGATGAATTTAAAAGAGAGTGATGGACAGAATAAAAGGAATGTAAAACTACAGCCAGCTGGATAACAACTAACCAGAGAACTACTGTTAGACTTGTATTCTCTTTTCAAAACATGAGCACAGTATCACAGTTATAATGCATGGACATGAGGTTATTTTAGTTCAATTAAGTTTAAAAAAAAAAAAAAAAAAAAAAAGAGCTAGGATTCAAAATTCTAAATCGAATAAAAAAAACTATATTTAGATTATCATGTTTTTTTGATGTCAAAGAATGGCATGGTGATGACATACAGGAACCTTCTCCTAATGCTCGTCTTAATCACATTGTAACCTGCGAGTGCTACATCAGATGAATATGATATGAGCTTTCTTAATCCCTGAGAGGGAACTGGGTCATCGCTGCAGCAAAGGAGCAGCATGGAAAATAAATATAAATTACATCAAAAAAACATGAAAATAGATCAGAATAACTGTATAAACAAACCTTCTAAAGTCTCAGCTACTCGTCGCTCTGACAGCCTGACACGTTACGGCCGAAGATTAAGAAGTGAACACACTCTCTCTGTTGTGAGAAACAAAAAAAAACAACAAAAAAACACTGCAAACACTTTTGCTTTTTCTGCGCTGTGTCAACTCTAACAGGATGTAGAGTGAATGTTTTTCAACTGCAGGCTAATAACCATAGCAGATAGGTCTCCTTAGAACATTGTGTCTTTCCACAAATTAAATTTTTAACAATCAGGCTTTTTGTTTTACAGCTGTGAAAGCTCTATGGGCAAGTGTTCACAACATATAGTTGAAAAATCAATTGCTACAGACCAAAATAGAAAAACACCCACACATTTCTTATTTTTTATTCTTAGGAAGTGAAGTCTGCTCTTGTCTTTTGCTTTATAAAAATGACCTGCTTTATGCGCCACAATAACATACAGTATTTATGCTTAATTCAAATTTCAGAGTGTGCAAAAGAGAAGCACCTAACAATTAGCTGCACCATGTAATATTTTGTCTTCTCATAAAGAGTGTACCTTTTCTGTTGACCTGAAGCCATCATAATGTAATGCTCTGTATAAAATAGATGTATAGAACCTCAGCTTGGATAGGAGCTTGAAAATCACCATAATTGGAGTTGCAATAGCAGGGACACATCAGTGTCTCTGCCACAAGATCTGGAGATGATGATGAGTATGAATGATTAATGAAACCTACTTTTCTGTCATGTTTCATAAAACCAGACTCCCAGAATTCCGCGCCGCTCTTTTGTTCTCACTTTCTTTTTCTCTCGGTCTCTCTCCCTCTGCAGGGTGAAGAAGCTTTCAGTGAGTGATAATGATGCCAAGCAGGACTGGTTCTCTGTGCCTGTGCCCCTGTCCTCTGGCACCAGGCTGCAGGTGACAGGCCTGTCTCCTGCCACCGAATACCAGTTCAGCATCCTGTCGCAGAATAAAATGGGCACAGGACCCTTCAGCGAGATCGTCACCTCACGGACTTTGGGTCAGTACCATCCCCCAGAAGCTGTTTCTGAAAGCCAGTTGCCGATTCGCAAAATACTCACTGAGGTCCAAAGTTTAAAAAATCAAATGTTGTATTTCTCCTCAGTCTTTTTTTTTTTTTATTAGCAGTGAACAGTGTACAAAACATTCAGCTTAGCAGACTTTTCATCCTTTCACTGGTGCTGAGTGTCTTTTTCATCAGTGACAAATATTGCCAGAAGCAGATTATATCAGCAGTGGCTAGTTAAAGTGAATTTCCATGAGAAACTTGCCCAAAGGTCAACATGGAACTTTATATGTCTCTTTATCCAATGATGTCGAGCAGATACAAAACGATACAGATACAAGAACAAGAATTAAAACAAACATATAAATACAATTAATGAATAATCAATTAAAATAGGTGCAAACAGAAGTTAAAATGTTTGAAATTAAGGATTTAAATGCACAGTATATAACTTTTGCTGGTTGGGGTCAAGAAACAGCGCGGAATCATGGGAGCTGTTGTCTTCACAGCCATTACCGTCAGCTTCTACCGCTTTGGATTATTTCATTGTCAGGTTTTTACCAGGTGCTGAATTATCCACAGAGGTATCATTTTGTCCATAACTAACGGACCAGGGGATTTAAACCGGTAGAAACAACGAGTAAAGCAGTTTCACTTTAAAAACCTGTGATTCACCGACGCTCTTCGTTGACACAGGACGTATCGGAGTGGATGGGAACTGAGCTGTCTAACATTTAGGTGACTTTTTTCTCTGATAACTTAAGATCCAGACATGTGTAAAGATGTAAAAGTGTAAAGATGTAAAGACCAAGGTGTAAAAAGTGTATTTTAAAACTGGATAAAAGTCAATTTTGAGCTTCAGGCTGGAAACCATACCGCTGATTTATGCACATAGGGGATATGATGTAATTTACCAAATGAAAATGAAAGCAGAGCACTACCATGATTAAAATCACGTATTTCTCTAGGTGTGAGAATTGCTGGAAACCTTTGGGATAATGTGAGTGCACAACTCAAACAAAAAATATAACACAGTTCTCGTCATTTTTAGACATTTTAATGTGGAAAAGTTTCATATTATAACTTTAAAATGACCGAGAAGTACCAACAAATTAATTTTTAAAGTGGTGAGTTCCAGGTGGATGGTGCAAAGAAGGCAAAAGCTGCTCTGCCAAGCTCAGTATGAACTCGAGGGACATGGAGCGTAAGCCAGTCATTAGTCCTGGTGTAATGTGGTCCAGTGAACCAAACCAGCAGGGAAGTAATATATGAAGGCAGCTTTCCAATAAGGGCCTTGTAAATAAACAAATACATATGCAAATCACGCCTCTCAGAGAGAGAGAGAGAGAGCGAGAGAGAGAGAACCAGCCAACCTTCTTGTACAGGATGCAATGATGAGTGTTTTAAGCATCACCGGTAATGAACTCTAGTGCAGAATGGTAGACGGCATCGAGAGGCTTTAGTGATGCTGATGAAAAAGAGTTGCCTCAACAAGTGTTTTTCTACAATGCAATGGGAAGCAGGAGTTAATGCTATAGAAAAAAAGACAATATTTGGCCTTAGTTTTACACACTAAATTTGATAGATGATTTCCTTCGCATCAATCCAAATGACAAGGTACTTTGCTGTTGTGTGTTAAATATGCGAGCTAGAAGCCAATGTGGGTACTCAGCCAACGATACTTTGTTTTGCGAAGGAAGAACCTCTCTTTAACACCTCACTACAATCACGGTTGTGTTTTTTTTTTTTTTTTTTTTTTTTTTGCAGTTCAGGCCGCCTCAAGGACTTAACTCCACTTGGTCACATATAATTCCGAACACAAACCTTGCTAACGACGTGGCTGTAGGGATGGCGATATCGGTCTGTCAGCTGTTCTGTTCACCACTTTGGTGCAAAATGAAATCTCTCAGCAACTGCCAGCCGCGCAAAAAGAAATTAGGTCCAGACATTCACGTACCCGTCTAGAAGAACTGACATAACTGTAACGATCCTCTGATTATACATCAGGCGACTCAAACCACCGCCTAAGTGCAGCCTGACAGAGCTGATAGTGTGACCGTAGACCCGTAGAATTGTTTGACCTGTTGTCCGGCAGTGAGTTTTATCCTCAAATGTATTTTTGCGGTCTTGTAGATGTCAACAGTCTTCCCGGAATGATGAAATTATCCTCCAGCACAAAATCAACATTTCAATCCAATATTACCACCCGCCGGTGCCTCTGTGCACTTCTTACCTGAATGTACAGCACTTTTTTTTGTTGTTGTTGTTGTTGTTGTTGTTGTTGTTGTTGTTTAATCCTTTGCTTCAGCCCGTGGCAGGTCAGGTCAGTGGAAATGTTGTTGTGAGTTAAATGTTGCTTTTGCCCCTGGAAATATTTGACCGTTGCGAGCAGGGAGCAGACATCTGGGAGACATTTGAGAGGTCATAAAAAAACACCTTTGATGATGCAACCTATTGCTGGATAAGAGATAAAAAAAAAACAAAAAAAAAAAAAAAAAAAACTCAGATTTTTTTTCCTCAAAAGGTTTGTATTGGGAATCATCCTGTCAATTTCAGTAGTTAGAATCTCCCAAATAAATATTTACGCACAATCAGTCATCATTGATTCTTTTCCATCCAAGCTCATCGGTTTAATAGTGCAGAAAGTCATTTGTGAATGCAAAGGATGTGTTGTGTGATGATATGACAGTATCATACTTTCATAATGTTCTTACTGTGGGTAAAAATATAATGGTGTACTGTATAACTACAATGGTAACCAACCTCCTGGCTCATTACCGTTACAACATGTTTGCCTCTGCGGTTTTAAACAGACCGAACTGGACAGTGAGCTGTATATTGACTGTTATCTTAGTCCTGATTCCCTCTCACTCTCAAGGTTGAACATTTGTGACAGCAGCAATTTTCATCCTCTGTAATTTAATTTTTCCCCCAGAACGTATCTGGCAGATCCACTGAAGGTCTTTCTTTTCCCCCACCCTCTGCATCAGATCCCCCTCTGAAGAGAAGTAAACTAAAGCCTCCTGCATCGCTGTCAGCTAATCAGGGCTCAGCAGGAGTTGTTCTGCAATGGTCCCCTCCTGAAGCCCACCACCCTCCCATCACACGCTTTGTTCTTCAGTCCCGCACCCAGCAAGGGGAGTGGTTTAATTTGGTCGAGGACATCAGTGCCAACAGTAGCGAGATAGTCGTTCCGGGTCTGCACAAGGTAACAAGCCAGTCGCACGGCTCCCTCTGAGACTAATCAGTCCACGGTGCTTGTCGAATGCCTTGGAGATTTTTATCTAGGCTATACCTCCATGTACACTTCTCAGTTATGCACACTACATGGCAGCCATCACTTTTCTGTCGTCTTTCAATCTGTGTGCGCTGCCTTTTCTTCCTTCTGCTCCTTTCATCCTCCCTTTTCTCTCCTATATAGGGCTACTCGAATTCAAATCAACTTCATTAGCATTGCAGACACAGTCCCGTGTTGACAAAGTGTGGCTTCTTCCTCTGTCCTCCCCACTCTGCGTGTGTGTGTGTGTGTGTGTGTGTGTGTGTGTGTGTGTGTGTGTGTGTGTGTGGATGCTGGTCTCAGGACTGTGTGTACGAGCTGCGGCTGCTATCTCGTCGCGGGGAGTTGCTGAGCGAGCCCAGTCCATCAGTCAATGTCTCCACCATGGGTAGGTGTTCAAGAGCAACCTTGCCCCCTTCGCATTCTCGCCCCACCCTCTGTTTCAACCCGTCCTCCTCCTCTCAGTCTGCTTTTCTAACTCTTTACTCTCGTTCTTCATTCCTTCCCCCCGTCCCTCTGTTCCCCGCGTTAGACCAAAATTAGAGCAGGGCCCTGGGGAACGCTGTCCATTAGAAGCCAGAATGATAGAAATAGCTCCACTAATAACTTCTCAAAAGAGTTAGCGATAGAATTTATACTGGTCTTTTCTGATTCTTATGTGAATGTGACATGAATGTGAATCAGATATGGTAGTCATCATACACTTGCTGTTACCCAATGGCTGTCACAACAGTGCGAACCATAGATTGATTATTATTTAACATAGCTCTGCTGGTAATCAGCCAGATGTCTCGCGAAGCACATTATGCAAAAGCAACCAGTTTAAGTTTTGACAGGGATGTAGATTGGTATTTACAGTTTTAAGTGGATCTAATCTCCAAACTCCGCAGCAATCCTTTATGAGTTTCTTTCTTTGTGATTGTATTGTAATTGTAACACACTGATGCAAGTGTATGCTTGTACTGAAGGTCAGACAGTATGATCAGATGCTTTAAAATTATTTATTAAATGTAAAATTTGAATTTAAATTTAGAAATTAAGATTAGAGATTCAATTTAAATGTCTGAAACATTTTTAAGTAAATACAAAATGTCAACTTTATTTTGCATAGGCAAACAAATTACATTAAAAATTAGGAATGTATTTAAAAAATTTTTTTTTAAAAGGTAATGTAACATTTGCAAAATATTTTTTAATTTATTAATTATAAAACTACACATAAAATAAAAGCTTAGAAAATTGTAAAGGAAAAAGAACTTAACTTTGCTGTCTTGTGTTGTATCTTGTTCATGTGTATGTTACCATTATGGCAAACAACTGCAGTTTTTCTTTTATTAAATTATTTGTAGTTTTTTATGGTTATGGCTGACTCTGCAGTCTTTTTTTTTTTTTTACTAACATATATCACTGATGAAATGATGTCACAGGGATGGAGATCTACCCCAGCACATCCCGACTCCTGGAGTTTGTCCCGGAGCCATTACTGGCCGGCGTGCTGGGCGGGGTCGGCTTCATGTGCTTGGCACTGGTCTTGCTGCTGGGGTCCGCCTGTGTCATCAGCCACAAGAGGGACCAGCGTCGCAGGAGGAAGAAGGATGGTAAAATGCCCCTCACTCCAGAGACTCAGCAGACACTCACTTTGATGAACTGCATCATGAATATCATCATTTATTCAATAAAATATTGAAGGCACTTTCAATCCATTATATAAATCATACCCTACTGCATGGATTTGGCGCTCCTCTTGTCCCCTGCTCGTCCATTCAGTTGTAAAAGTTATTGATGTCATTTACATTACTTGCTAATTAGGGTAATTTCTCATTAGGGACTGATAAATGTAAGTGTAATTAACTTTTTGGACAAGCCTGGGTGCCTTGGGCCCTTTAATGGGCTCTTATTGGGGTTGATTATGTTTTTACTTCTTGGTCAGTGTGGTTGTATCCTAATGAGTCAGATACCATCTTGCCCCTCTCCCTCCCTTTCAGAGCCCCCTCCAGCCATCTATAAATGCACCCCATCAATGTAAGTACCCCTTTACCATTTCATTATAATACCTCCCATTGACCCTTCCCTCTGCTTCCCATACAAACTATTATATGGTGAAAATGCCAGCACCTCAGTTGTTTCCTATGTCATATCTTCTTTTCTTTTTTTCCTCATCCTCATGCATTGCTGCTGCTGCTGCTGCTGCTGCTGCTGCTGTTTTGGTTTCTCTCTGTCAACCTCTCTCCCGCCCCCTCTTTCACTCTCACTCAATCTTATTTTCTCTATTTTTCTTCCTCTTACACCTTTGCCCCCCCCCACAGAAAGACTTCAGGCACCGGGAGTCCAGACAGTGTGTTGAAGAAAAGCCTACTTCCAGCCGGCACCCTCTATCCCACCACTTCCTCTACCACCACCTCCTCCTTCTCGCAGACAGACTGTTCTCTATCTATGTCCGGCACGTGAGTAGTTTTTATCCTCAAATGTATTTTTGCGAGGTCTTGTAGATGGTCAACATCATTCACCGGAATGTTATGAAATTATCCTCCAGCAACAAATCAAACATTTCAAGCACATATTACCACCCGCCGGTTTTGCCTCTGTGCACTTTCACTGAATTCTTAACAGCCTTTTTTTTGTTTTGGTGTTGTTGTTGTGTTGTTGTGTTGTTTAATCCTTTGCTTCAGCCGTGGCAGGTCAAGGTCAGTGGAAAATGTTTGTGTTGTGATTAAAATGTTGCTTTTGCCCCTGAAATATTTGACCGTTGCGAGCAGGGAGCAGACATCTGGGAGGACATTGGAGAGGTTCATAAAAAAAACCCTTTGATCTGTGATGCAACCTATGCTGAATATGAGATAAAAAAAAAAAAAAAAAAAAAAAAAAAAAAAAAAAAACTCCAGAGTTTTTTTTCTCAAAAGGTTGTTATTGGGAATCATCCTGTTCAATTTTCCCAGTAGTTTAAGGAATCTCCAATAAATATTTTACGACACAATCAGTCCATCATTGATTCTTTTCCATCCAAGCTCATCGGACTTTAATAGTGCCAGGAAAGTCATTTGTGAATGCAAAAGGATGTGTTGTTGGTGGATGATATGACAGTATCATTACTTTCCATAATGTTCTTACTGTGCGGTAAAAATTAAGTTGTACTTATAACTACAAATGGAACCAACCTCCTGGCTCATTACCGTTTACAACATGTGCCTCTGCCTGTCTTTAAACAGACCGAACTGGGACATGTGAGCTGTATGTTGACTGTTATCTTAGTCCTGATTCCCTCTCAACTCTCAAGGTTGAACATTTTGTGACAGCAGCCAATTTTCATCCCTCTGTACATTTAATTTTTCCCCCAGAACGATCTGTATACAGATCCACTGAAGGTCTTTTCTTTTTCCCCACCCTCTGCATCAGAGCCCCCTCTGGAAGAGAAGTAAAACTAAAGCCTCCTGCATCGCTGTCACGCTAATCAGGGCCGTCAGCAGGAGTTGTTCTGCAATGTTCCCCTCCTGAAGCCCCCACCCTTGCCATCACACGCTTGTTCTTCAGTCCCGCACCCAGCAAGGGGAGTGGTTAAATTTGTCGAGGACATCAGTGCCAACAGTAGCGAGATAGTCGTTCCGGGGTCTGGCACAAGGTAACAAGCCAGTCGCACGGCTCCCTCTGAGACTAATCAGTCCACGCGTGCTTGTCGAATTGCCTTGGAGATTTTATCTAGGCTTATACCTCCATGTACCCACTTCTCAGTTATGGCACACTACATTGGCCAGCCGATCACTTTTTCTGTCGTCTTTCAATTACGTGTGCATGCGCTTGCCTTTTCTTCCTTCTGCCTCCTTTATCCTCCCTTTTCGTCTCCTATATAGGGCTACTCGAATTCAAATCAACTTCTTAGCATTGCAGACACATGTTCCGTGTTGACAAAGTGTGGCTTCTTCTCTGATTCCTCCCCATGCGTTTCGTGTTTGGGTGGTTGTGGTGGTGTGTGTGTGTGTGTGCTTGGTTGTGTGTGTGGGTTGGGTGTGTGTGTGTTGTGTGTGTGTGTGTGGTGTGTGTGTGCTGTGGAGCTGGTTCAGGCTGTGTTACGAGCTGCGGCTGCTATCTCGTCGCGTGGGAGTTGCTGAAGCGAGCCCAGTCCATCAGTCAATGTTCTCCACCATGGGTAGGTGTTCAAGAGCAACCTTGCCCCTTCGCATTCTCGCCCCACCCTCTGTTTCAACCCGTCCTCCTCCTCTCAGTCTGCTTTTTCTAACTCTTTACTCTCGTTCTTCATTCCTTCCCCCCCGTCCCTCTGTTTCCCCGCGTTAGGACCAAAATTAGAGCAGGGCCCTGTTTGGGAAGCTGTCCATTAGAGCCCGAATGATGGAAATAGCTCCACTAATACTTCTCAAAAAGAGTTAGCGATATGAATTTATTACTGGTCTTTTTCTGATTCTCTATGTGAATCGTGACATGAAATGTGAATAGGATAGGATAGTCATCATACATTTGCTGTTACCCAATGGCTGTCACAACAGTCGCGAACCATAGAGTTGATTGATTATTAACATAGTCTGCTGGTAATCAGCCAGATGTCTCAGCGAAGACATTATTGCAAAGACCAACCAGTTTAAGTTTTTGACAGTGGATGTAGATTGGTATTTACAGTTTTAGTGGATCTAATCTCCAAAACTCCGCAGCAATCTTGCTTTATGAGTTTCTTTTCTTTGTGAATTGTATTGTAATTTGAACCCACACTGATGCAAGTGTATTGCTTGTACTGAAGGTCAGACAAGGTTATGATCAGATGCATTTAAAATTATTATTAAATGTAAAATTTGTAATTTAAATTTAGAAATATTAAGATTAGAGATTCAATTTAAATGTCTGAAACATTTTTACAGTAAATACAAATGGTCAACTTTATTTTGCATTAGCAAAACAAATTACATTAAAATTAGGAATGTATTTTAAAAAATTTTTTTTAAAAAGGTAATGTACATTTGCAAAATATTTTTTAATTTATTAATTATTAAAACTACACATAAAAATAAAAGCTTTAGAAATTGTAAAGGAAAAAAAGAAACTTATACTTTTGCTGTCTGTGTTGTTAGTCTTTGTTCCATGTGTTATGTTACCATATGGCAAACAACTGCAGTTTTTCTTTTATTAAATTATTTTAGTTTTTTATTGTTATGCTGACTCTGCAGTCTTTTTTTTTTTTTTTTTTACTAAACATATATCACTGATTGAAATTGATGCACAGGGGATGGAGATTTTACCCAGCCATTCCCGAACTCCTGGAGTTTGTCCCCGGAGCCATTACTGGCCGGCGTTGTGGGCGGGTCGGCTTCATGTGTTGGCACTGAGTCCTTGCTGCTGGGGTCCGCCTGTTTGTCATCAGCCACAAAGAGGGCCAGCGTCGCAGGCAGGGAAGAAGATTGTAAAATGCGCGCCTCACTCCAGAGACTCAAGCAGACACTCCACTTTGATGAACTGCATCATGAATATCATCATTTATTCAATAAAAATATTGAAGGCACTTTCAATCCCATTATATAAATTCATACCGCTACTGCATGGATTTTGGCGCTCCTCTTGTCCCCTTGCTCGTCCATTCAGTTGTAAAAAGTTATTGATGTCATTTACAATTACTTGCTAATTAGGGTTTAATTTCTCATTAGAAGGACTTATTAAAATGTAAGTGTAATTACTTTTTGGACAAAGCCTGGGTGCCTTGGCCCTTTAATGGGCTCTTATTGGGGTTGATTATGTATTTACCTCTTGGTCATGTGGTTGTATCTAAATGAAGTCAGATACCATCTTGCCCCTCTCCCTCCCTTTCGAGAAGCCCCCTCCAGCCATCTATAAATGACACCCATCAATGTAAGTACCCCTTTACCATCTTCTTATAATACCTCCCATTGACCCTCCCTTCTGCCCTTCCATAAACTATTATATTGTGCAAAAATGCCAGCACCTCAGTTGTTTCTATGTCATATCTTCTTTTCTTTTTTCCTTCATTCCTCATGCCATTGCTGCTGCTGCTTGCTGCTGCTGCTGCTGCTGCTGTTTTGGTTTCTCTCTGTCAACCTCTCTCCCGCCCCCTCTTTCACTCTCACGCTAATCTTATTTTCTCTATTTTTCTTCCTCTACACCTTTGCCCCCCCCCCCCCCCCCCCCCCCCCCCCCCCCCCCCCCCCCCCCCCTCCCTCACCTCTCCACCCCCCCCCCCCCCCCCCCCCC
>NW_019175642.1:677303-848090 GCF_002260705.1 Seriola dumerili
CACAGAAAGACTTCAGGCACCGGGAGTCCAGACAGTGTGTTGAAGAAAAGCCTACTTCCAGCCGGCACCCTCTATCCCACCACTTCCTCTACCACCACCTCCTCCTTCTCGCAGACAGACTGTTCTTCCTGTAGCACTGACAATCATCATCGGCGGAAGTCTCTTCTTTCCAACTACAGCAGGGGCCGCCTCACTAGGACAACCTCGTCTCCCATTTCTCCTTCGATTGAGTTGATCTCTAGAGGTCCAGATGGCCGCTTCACACTCCCACTGTATGACAATGACACTTTGAGCGTTCACAGCAGGAAAAGTGTAAGGTACGAACAACCAGCCGGAGTCCGGAGGTCTGTGTCACTGCACACTGGTGGGGAAGACAGGAAACAGCCGCCCTTTGTGCTCTCTGTTGATCTCCCACCTTGTAAACCCGTGGAGGTCAGTTCCACAACCCAAATCTGTGACATGGCCCAGCACCCGCCCCATCATAATCCTTACATCTTGGATCAGAAGCCAAGTTACGACGTCTTTCCCGACCTTAGCAGTCTGTGCTCCAACAGTAGTTTGGCCACAATTCCTCATCAACGTCCAGAACTAACTCCCACGTTTCCAGTGCTCCCACATATCCGATCCAGCCTAGGTCAGCCGTCGACAACCGCCAGCACCCTGGTGCTGCAAATGGAGCACGAGCGGGAGAGAGGGAACCTGAGTCACTGCCTGAAGCTGGCTCAGGAGAGGGAGGCGCTGGAGAGGGAGCTCCAGTGGTACACACTGGAAAGAGGCTCTATGAGGGAAATGAAGAGGGAGCAGCCAGACTTGGAGAGGAGAGAGGCTGGTGATAATGAGTTTGTCTGGGAGTATAAGAGCAGTACTTTGCCGCACAGATACCCCCAGAGAAGTGAGAAGAGCTTTGGTCTGTCCCCAAGCCCGTTCTCTTCATCCTCTGTCCACTGGGAAGCCCATCCTCTCATCTCTCCTCCCACTCTGACCCCGGCCGGGTCTCGTTTCAGCGCGTCTTCACCTGCGAGTCCGTCTCGTTTTAAGTCCGACAGCCACCATCTCGCTTCATCCTTCACCAACCAGACCCCCCACCAATCCCAGGAGGCAGGCGGTTTTTCCAAAGACAGATTAAATGTCCCACATCTCTCCTCAAAACACCAGAGACATGAAAGGGTAGAGGCAGCACCAGAGGGCTATAATAATTCACCGCAATCCACAGTCTTAGAAATGCAAACGAATGATTCATGCTCTGAGGCACGAGGACAGAACAGTCTTAGTCATGGCAGCCTTTCAACGTTGACTTTCCGTGGCAATAAATACACTGAAAGCCCTAATTCGGCTCACGATGCAGTGCCAGACTCTTCACAAGTGGAGGCATCGTTCCCCAGGCCCGCCGATGAGGACATGTGTGTGGAGATGAGTGTGGATGAGCCAGAGATGGAGATAATTCGGCCTACAAAGCCGATGCTGCACCACAGAATCGCCTCTCATGTGCAACGAGGGCGCCCGCTGAGTTGCAGAGGCCGGTATGAAGACGTGAGGAGGAGCACAAACTTTAACTTCCGTAGTCCTGCTTCTGTGGACCATATGATCAGGTTCCAGGCTTCTCCACAACCTCCAGAACCAGAACTCCGGAGAGCTGTGGTCAGAGGCTCTAAAATCTGGGACTCTAAGCAGCGAAGTCAGAGCCTAGACTCGAGGAGACGGAATGAGAGCGGTTTTCTGACCCCCGACGCGTGGGTAGACTCGCTCAGCCAAGAGGACTGCTCTGTTGCATCGTCCTATCACCCAGACACTGTGTTCTGGGAACCCCAGAGATTTCCTAGCAGGAAGATCTCCAAGCCTCCTACAGATTCTCCTTCTGCTACCCAAGCTGCCTCCTGCTCACATCCTGCTGTGGCCCCTTTATCTGCAAGGAGCAGTCCAGAGAGGTCCATACCAAACCCTGATGTGCCCTGCCATTACGAGCCAAGAAGAGAGGCATCCATATTTCCAAATACCGCCAAATGGCCAATCACCTACAACCAGGAGGCCATGAGAAAGGCAGAAGGTTACTTGGAGGCCATGAAGGAAGCTTCCAGATGCTTACCCCCCGACACCAACGAGCGAGAGCTGCTGGAAGTGGAAGCAGGGGGCTATGAGGGAGTGCTAGAGTCCGGGAGCAGCTACAGCAGTTATGCCAGCAGCGGCCGAGGCAGCATGGAGCCCGCTAATGGACGCCTGTCTTTGTGTCACCTTTCCCCAACCCTCGCCGACTCACCTGAGACTATAGAGGAGAGCCAGGGGAGCACAGAGGACAAGCACAGTCACCAAATGGAACCAAGCCAAAGGTATTAAGGACATAATGAATGAGGGAAATTACGTTTTATAGAAGAAAATGTGGCGGCTTGCATTTGTAGTGCAAGAGGACCCTGTGTGGTCGATATAATGCTTTCAAACTGAGCCTAATACACATTATCTAATGTAATTTATAGTAGGAAGTAAAGAAAGTAGTATTTTCCCATTGTAATTATCTATCACATACCTAAAGTTTATTCTATCAGATTTTCAAATAAATGTTGTAACAGACTTATTCTTAAAATATTAATATCTATATTTTTGCATAAAGTGTATCTGTAAGTGCACAGGTGTCCAGTTCTGTTTGTATATCATGCTGTGATTTGAAACGCAGTGTCAGCAATGTTGAAACAATGTAAAAAGCAATTAATGCGTTTGAAATGGCTCAACAAACACTGATATATTACATGAAATGTTTCTGCCATACACATTTTCCATTACTATAGTGTCATCGAACAAACATAATATGAAGAAATATGTCTTGATAGGATGATGAAAGAAATATTAGCAAACAAACCTCAAACAATCTGCTCCGTTTTACAAAGTATTAAGCAAAAATTTAAATGTTTATTTAGAAAAAAAAAAAAAAAAAAAAAGCTAAGTGTATGTCTTTGGGCGAAAAGTCTCTAATGGACTTAATGTATAGTTTATTTGGAGTGCTTTGCCATTTGCAGATGTTAATGAGTGTGTGTTTGTGTGTGCATTAAACACTCAAACTGTGTCTGTATTTGGTACTAAGTGATATTTTGTGACCTCTCCAGGAGAAAGGCCTCTGTTGATGAGAATTATGAGTGGGATGCTGCTGATATCTACTCTCAGCCTGGAGACCGTGATGGTGAGGATTTTTCTTTTCTAAGTAAATAATATGCACTTCACATTTTGGTCCAAACGCTGGTTAAATTAAAATAGGTAAATTTGTCATCTGCTTAGAATAACTAATCGAGGTAATGTGATGCAGTGTTGAAGCTAAATGGGGCGATTGTTCACTGCTCATCAAATGCTTTCTTCAGTTGAGTAGACACATCCTCACCGTTTAACCTGCAGGGATGCCATGCTCTTTAATGGATGAGGATGTGGGTAGGGATACTGCAGGTAATTGGACAGGGATGTGGCAACTGATGAAGGGACATTGTATGAAAAGAAAAACTTCTAAGAGGCTCAAGGAACAAGCAGGTCTGCCTTTTAGTTGTGTACGTTGGAGCCAAATACTGTCATTGAACAATCACAACCAAATAGTTGCAGGAACTATGGGGCCACGTGTGCGTTTGCACCACATCTAAAGAACCGCTGAAGATGATTCAAATTTGTGAATAACAAATAAAAAATTTATTGTAGCATTACAGCGTCGTAGCTCTAAGGTGTTTGAGAGGAGACTGTAAAATGTTTTTTTGGTTATTTATATCAAAATATCAAAGTTTTATTTCTTGTTCAGTCTAGATCAATTCATCCTCTGTTTAGACCAATCAGGAAGCGGATTTTGTTTTTAATATTAATACAAATTACAATAAAAGTCCACCTCTTATGCTAATATTGCAGCAAGTCCTCCAAGTAAAAGTAAATATACGTTGATTGTAACGGCTTTTTTTTTTTTTTTTACCAGTCACTCGCCCCCATCGAGGGGAGAACATTTGCCTGCTTCCTCCAAAACTGTTAGAAATCACGGATGAAAAATAAATCTGTTTTATGATGTGACAACACTCTTTAGGGAAACATTCTCAAATCCTCATTGAAGGTTAAGTGACCACCATCATCTTGATTACAATAATTACTTTTTTAAGGTTATAGAACAATTTTGGTCATGGTCAAAAAAAGAAAACCAAAATGTCAATTGCTTGAAATTTTAAAAAAAACAAAAAAACATTTTAAAGTCTGACGTTTTGTTCAAGTACCTTGACCTTCTCCCTACGCAGACTGTGTGATAGCAGTATAATAACTATCAAACATAAATGTGTCATTTTGCGGGACTTGCTGAAATGAAGTCAGACGTTCTCAATATTGATACTAGTCACCCAGCGCTTCCCTATATTTGTGCAAGAACCTGTACACAAGTTGTAGCAGCTGCAGGGTTTGTGTTGCACCAGTGAGGGATGTTAAGCACTAAAAACTCTGCCCCGGCACTTGCTGACACATCAGAATGAACAGAGGAGACCCGGAGCAGAGACACCAGCTATTAAGGATTAGGAGCAGATTTTAGTCGTTGGCCTCTCTGCACAAAATGCAAGTTAATGTTCCTGATTTCCTGAAAGGGTATCTGGGCTGCTGGAAAAATTGTAGGTGCAAATTTATATTGAAACTAGTGGGGGTTATGTATCTTGCCATAATTTTTTAATAAGTGTCAATTTTCATATAAGAAGTGTAGACTTAAATTCAGGGGCTTGCAGTGATAGTGTAGTGTACATGGCAGAGAGCAATATTTAACAGCAACAGGCTATTACAGGAACCCTCAGCAATTTTGTTCTCAAATAGGTGACATTTGTTACTATAATTTCGAGAACATATTAAAAGAAAGGTCATACATGTTTTCACTCTTTGGCTCCTCGGAATTAAACTTGCAAGCCAGTCTGCATTTGCAAGCCAGTATTTAATATCCTACCCTTAACCTGTGCGATACAAATCTGTGGGAGTTCAGGATGGAGGGGACGAGACCAACGGGGCGTAGACATTTAATGAAAGAACATCTGCGGTAAAATATCAGAAAAAGTCAAAGATAATTTCATAAGTTTCTTTTTTTTTTTACCCACAGGCCTGCTTCCTTCATTGAATCTGCCGAAGCCCGCTCCGTGCTGTAGCCTTCCCAGCATGCAGTGCTCCACTAAGGCACTGAAAAATTGCACTCAGCTGTCTTTGCTCCCAGGGCATCAAAGCAGCTGCTCTGCTGAGCCAGAACCAGACACTGTGCTGTTCTGACAGCGCCAGCCTTCGGCTCATCTCACTGGTGTGTCCTTTCACTTATTGACTCGCATCACAAGGCGACAAAAAGTGCATGTAGCAGAAAGTGAGTTTTTGTCTGATCGATGGTAAATTCTTTTTCAAACCAAAAAAAAAAAAAGAAAAGAAGAAGAAGTATCAAAATAGCATTTTTTTTTTGCGTATTCTCTTTGGTCTCTTTATTAAGTTTCACTTGAAAAACCATATGGGTCTCAGTAAAAATAATTCAGACACAAAATCATCCTTATGCAAAGCTTTAAAAGTTGTCTTCGCATTGTGACCAATGATGATGATGATCATCATCATCATCAGGCTTTTGGACATTTCTTCCGAGACAGTCCGCCAATCTGCCGATTACAAAGCATTTTTCTGTGCCGATGGTTGCACCACGGTCTGTGGTGTGATCTAATATGCATTCATCATCCAGGGACGACTCCTTGGCCACACAAGCAAAAAAAAACATCTCTGTCATCGGCAACTGACTGGCTTAGTGGGTGTGGGTGATTACGCTTTTCAATATCATCAATCACCACTGAGTTTAACAAAAGAGATGTTTATGAAATGCCAATAAATAAAGAAGATAGATAGAATATAAAAGGTTATTTTTGCTACACTGTTACTGCTTTGCTTTCGTGTAACACTGTTCCTCAAAGTGTAATTTCCCAACAGAGATCATTATCTGCTTTTTTTTTTTTTTTTTTTGTCCTTAAAATACTGTGAATTTTTTTGGACTCCAAACATCTACTCAGTCTGGATGAAAGCCCAAGTTTCCTCTCCAGGCATCGTCTCCTTGTTCACTGGAGCAAGACCTCTAATTATGTTGGGTAATTGAAGAGGGTCAAGTTAACTTGTCGGGCTTGTCCTTGTTTATTTTCTATGGCCATGAGGGGAAATTTATTTTTTATTTTTTATTTTGACTTGAATAGACCAGGGGGTCAATTCACTGAATGATTGCAGCTTTTTGTTTTTTTTTTTTCTTCCAGCAACCTGCTTCACACTTACACTGTCATTCAAAAGGCACTTGGGAGATAACAGTGGTGCTTTTAAGTGGCACCAGTTGAGTGGTTAAATGGCTTCCTTGCCGGATGGTACGTCAACACTTCCTCCGAGGGCTCGGGTAATAATTCAGCATTATTGTCAGATTGCGAGTGCTCGGTCACATCAGTATTTATAACAGCAAACATTCAGACCAGAATATGCTCATTTCAATGGGATCCCTGTGATGGATTCACTCAGAGAGGTGCTTTATGTCGTGCTCATGTTATATTGGAGTTAATGTAATTACCAATTTCCATCATGTAAAAAGCACTGTCGTCATCATGCGAGCTGTAATTATGATTTTTTATGAAAGACCTGATATATCTGCCATTAAAGAGGCAGGCGCAAATGCTTCACGTCAACTAAGCTCCGTTGTTGTATGTGATTAAACTCAACTTTAATTGATGGGTATATTGACTGTGCTTTGGATTTTAAACTCTACTGTAATATATAAACGCTCTTTATATAAATTGAAATCTTTCCCATTTCCTCCATCCGTCCCATAAGACGTGTAGCATTAAATCTCGGTGACTCCCAAATTTGTGCTGTTGACCATTTGAAAACCATCCTGACAGCGCTGACCTTTGAGGGAATGGAAAGAATAGGAGAATCCGAAATGGAAGAAGCCATCCTATTATCTGTGTTGCACCACTCACTCAGGGCAGTTTTTTTTTTTTTTTGTCATACAGTAGGCGAGCTAAAAGGCAGCCAGAGAGGCGGGAGGGAAATAACACTCGCTCACACAGCTCTCAACACTCGATACAGAATCTGTGGGGGGACAATCTACCAGGGGCTGTCATACCGTTAACTAGGTGTTTGCTCCTGGAATGACAAAAACAGCCTGTTGACCACACAGCACTGTAGATGAGCTGCCACAATATATACTGTATATTTAAAAAGAGGGCTCATTAGTTACAGTTATGACCCCCACAATAAAACCCTGTTCTACTGATTTGCCACAAACAAAACTAGCTACGGCTAACGGTAAGCCACTGCCCTGTTACTGTCACTTAACCAAGCTCCCAGCGCCAGCTATTTAACAAGAAAGTTCAAATGAATTTCACCGTGCTACTCTCTGGTTTGACTGGGCACTCACATATGTGAAGAGTTTTGTTTGTTCTAATGCATCACAGTGGAACACAGGTCATCGCATCCGGCAATATTTGATTGTTTTATGTGTGGTATACAGTGGCTTCAGAAAGAGATACTTTAAAATGGTAAAAATTTCTAAAAACATGTTTTCACTTTGTGTCCAACGTATTAAGAATCAAAAAGTAAACACTCATTTACAAAAGCAGTCAGACCCTTAATTCAGTTCAATCAGGAGAGACAAACGGGGTGAGGTTGTGTGAAATATAGGAACCCCCCCCCCCCCCCCCGGGCTCTAGACACTGGTGGTGGCGGTGGTGATGGGCAGAAGAGAATGGCCTGTGATGAGGAGTGGACTCGACCTGGTACTGGATGTGAAGACTGGGGCTGGAAGGGGCGGAGGAGGAGGGTCGCAGCAATACGCACTGAAATGACAGCTGACAGCAGAAGAGTAGAGAACAGATTTTACAGTTTGACAGCAACAACGTGATTGGCTGGTCAACTGTGGCGAAATCTGATTGGTTACTGAAAACACCTTAAGTCAGCAGATTAAAAAAAGAAGTGGGGTGAGAGAGTAAGAGAGCGAGAGAGAATTGTGAATGAATGAGGTATAAAGATAGTCTTCCTGACTGAACTTATGTTGAGCTTCATAACTTTGGCAGCGTTTACAGCTTTGAATCTTCTCTACGAGTCTCTGCAAGCTGTGCACATCTGGATTTAGGCAGTTTGTCCCATTCTTCCTGGCAGATCCTCTCAAGCTCTGTCAGACTGGAAGGGAAGAGTCTGTGAACTGCCATCTTCAGGTCTCTCCACAGATGTTCTATGAGGTCTGAGTCAGGGTTTTGACTGGGCCAGTCAAGGACAGTGGCTGTATGCTTCAGGTCATGGTCATACTGAGAGGTGAAGCATTGCCTCATTCATCCTTCCCTAAATTCTGACTCCATGACATGGTGCTGCCACCACCGTGCTTCACTTTGGGGACGGTATTTAGCCTGGTGATGAGCAGTGCCTGGTGTTCAGCCGACATAATGTTCGGAGTTCTGTCTAAAGGGTTCAGTCTCATCAGACCAGAGAATATTTCTCCTCATGCTCTCAGAGTCCTTTCAGTGCTGTTTGAGTAAAAGACATATGACAGCCGGCCTGGAGTTTGCCAAAGTGGCTTCCGTCTCGACACTCCACCATAAAGACCTGATTTATTGAGTGCTGCTGAGGTGGTCGTCCCTCTGGCAGGTTCTACTGAGGACTACTGAGGCTCTGTTAGAGGCCGTTGGGTTCTTGGCCACCTCCCTGACCAAGTCCCTACTTGCCCGGTTGCTCAGAAGAAGAGTCCTGGTGATTCCATTTCACAAGCATTGAGGCCACTGTGCACCTGGGAACACTCAAAGCTTGGACTTCTTGGAGTTAGTGGCTCTGCTTTTGTCTTGACATGCAGTGTGAATTGTGGGACCTTATATACACACACACATCTGTGCCTCTCTAAACTATGTCCAGTCAGTTCAGTTTACCACAGCAAAATGTTTCAACACTTTTGTAAATGTAATTACTTTTTAATTTTTTTTTTTTGCAAATGTATTAAAAATCAAAAACACTTTTTCTAAGAAATGTAGACTGATGGGCAAAAATAGGAAATTTTCTCTACTTAAAATTAAATCTCTAGCAATAAATTGTGCAAAGAGAGAAGATTTCTGCATCTTTCTGAAGCCACTGTATATCCTGCATTGTGATACATATTGACACTGAAAGCATTGATTTTCACTAAGCCATGCATCCCAGTGCAGATTAAGATGGTTCCTGTTAGTTCTGGTGGATCAACCCAGCAACTATCCAGGCACAAATCTGCCACCACTGCCCTAAACCTTCTGTGAGAAACATGTTTATGCCTCATGCTCTCTTTTCTACATGAACAGTGGAGGAAAAAGGAGAAATGCTTGCAGCTCTAGCTCAATGCCTTCACATTAGTCAACCAAATAATTAACTCAGAACTGTAGCAGAGCATTGTGGATATCCATCCTATAATTGAAATTCACTCATAGAGGCCACATTTACTGCAAATCAATGTTTCACTTCTGTAGAACATTTTCATTTTCTGGTCTACACATATTGTACCTTGAGTCTATAAATGATCAAACCCAATGTGCTGCTCTAGGGATTTGTAGTCAGCACTACTTTTTTTGCCTATGTTTTTTAAACTGAATGTAAATATTGTGCTTCCAGTATATCAAACACACAAAAGTATATGGAAATATTGTTTTTGTATACTGGATATAATGCTTTTAAAGAAATAATTCCCCCCGTTTTTGAAAGCCAGGGTTAAAACCCGAACAACAGATTCCTTCGGGGAACTACACTGTGTTGTATGTTGAATGCTCTTGAGGATTCACTCATGAAATGTTCTTGCAGAAAGTGAAAAACACAACGTAGACAATATAGAAATGTGGATAAGCTTCCAAAGAATACAACAACACAATGGAATAAAATATCAGAGTAAACCTGTTCACACAGAGGTGTGGACAACGGGGAGGGCTCATAAAGATGATTGTTATACTGCTACCTTTTTCAGTTATTGTGTGTACTTAGGGGGATTAGCTTTAAAGCAAGCACACTTTTATTATGCCCATTAAGCGGTGAATGAATTATTTGCAAATGCCAGGAAGTGACTCTCAAAGCTAGAAACTAATCAAGGTCTTATGAAAGGAAATGTCACGTGCGAACTGAAGAGTGTAACCATATGGTGCGCATACCAGGGTACCTCGGTATAGTACTAAACTCGCCATAATAAATGAGTAAGGGGAGTCTTTGTGTGTGAGTGTCAACAGGGACCTTCCCTAGAGTGGAATCTCTGTATTTAAAGCATTTATGTAATTATAACATGCAGAATGTTGAGTTAGCGAGTTTTTGGTTTGTTTGGGTTTTTTTTGTTTGTAGAAAAATGGAAACAATCCCAGTGAATATTTCCGTCTGCTGTAGTGTTGTTATAAATCACCACTAGGGGGAGTTCTCAGATTCTATATATAGCAGCTTTAAGGCTCGTCTTTTTCAGTTTTATTCTTACCTGTAGCCGTACCAGTTTAGACTGATTGCAAATCAAATTCTACTCTATCTCCCAATGTATTCAAAAGCCATCTTTGCTGCTGCAACTCTCATAGCTCAAAAGTAATGCATCATATAATAAACAGTAAATGCTAAATAAAAAATGCAAACAAGCTGCTGTTGCACTAATCCCTCCACAAAGTTTTAATGATCAGAAAGGTTGACCTACAAATTATATTTTAATACTCACACAATACACAAATCTCGACCCCATGTTTGTATTATTAATTCTGTTAAAACCAGATTTTCATGCAGTTTTAGGTTTAAAACACTAATTAATTCCCAGATTTTTAAAATGTCCTGAGAATGTTCTTCAAATGTTAAGTATGTCTCTCCTTTAAGTATTCATTACACTCTTAATAACCTCAGATAATATGTTTTATTAGGACTGAGTGGAACTGACAGAAACCAAATAGCCCATTAACTGTCCTGAGATAACGATTGAAATGTTGTTCAGTCCTCACTGGTACAAGTATGTGACATCATCGTTTTCCAACTGAGCCACGCCCACTTCAAACCAGCGAGAAGAGCACAGAGAAAAAAGAAAAACAGAAATCTCTCAATTGACCGTTTTACCTTTGAAAGAAAATAGTGTGTTGTAATGTAGCGCCCCCATTGTTCATTGCAATAAGCTGATTGAGAGGGCCTTCAAAATAGAAATGCAAATAACGAGCTCATTCCGTTGTGGTGTCCTCCTGCTGGATTATATTAAATTACTGATGGACAACAATGAATCAGCATCTTTTAACTTGAGAAAGTCTTAAGAAAATTGGATTTATTAACCGCTTCATTGTAATTTTTTTTATACATTTGTAGGTGAAAACAAACATCCAGTGCCTGTCAGAGAACTTCGGTAATAGTTTGTCTGCCAGTCTTTCATGGCGAGAACAGACACTCTCTCCCCACTCTGTTTCTCCGCTCTTTTTACACTGTGTAAACCAATCTGTGGTGGTGTACAGATATACAGCTCCATTCTGCTCTTTTGACACCGAGTGGGCAGCTGACTTCATTGACTGATAAAATACTTGTCTTACATCTGAACCAGCTTCCAATTATACTAATGGTGTGAGTACCAGAGCAGCAGACAACCCCCATCCCGAGAAAATGATCAGAGGTAACGTCACAGTCATCTTTATTAATCCTCTGCAATTCCATTTATTTAAAATTTTATATCACTTTGACAGTGATTACTGGGTGGGACAAACACGTATTTCTTTTCTCTGGCTGTGGAGTAGGCTTTTCACAATGCTGAGAGCAAACACTGAATGAAGTAATGACTATGTCCAAGTGGCACGGGCGCTTCAGCAGCTTATTTTAAAAGGTCAACACTGGCAGCATTCAAATGAGAAAACAGTAGGTCACATCAGCAAGTAACATTTTTTTTTTTATCTGCATGTGTACATGGCATGAATTGCATGTCCTTTCTTTTCTTTCTCTACAAAAAGTGACACAATCACAGCTTGAGATCACCTGTACATACAGAAGTTACATAATACTGTATGATTCTATTTATAGGTTGATATCACTTATAGGCTCCTATATCATTAAGAGTTAGCTTAAAGTTCCTCGCCTGACATTACAACTAGAAGACGTATCAGAACGGTAAGCTTTTTAAGTAAGTTATTTGTTGATGTTGTTTGCGAGCTTGTAACTGGCAGTGGCTGACACAGTGTTAGTGGTTGTGCTAGTGCTAACTCTCGCTCTCTGCTCTTTCACCATTCACCGAAAAACCTTGTCAGTTCAGCGTGTTTCCAGGTAGTTGGATCTGCATTAGCAATATGTGGAAGGTGATTTTTAATCTTGTGTGACGGACTCAGCCACTAGCAATAAAATTGATGTGTTAGTTAGTCACAGAATGTAAAAAAGACTGAATGGCTGTTGCTGAAAAGTGCTGACCATAACGAGCATCAAAAAACGGGGTCTTATCTCTGAAAATGTTAGGCAACACGAAGGGAGTCGCTCGTCGTGATGAGCCTACAGAGAATTGCCACCTGAATCTGCAGCTCCTTTCAGCTTTATGTAGCTTTATAGTGAGTTTCAACTCATTGTTTGGTTGTCAGGCTGGAACATTAACTGCTTTGGTTCATTCTCACTGTTCTCGTAGCATAGTTTTCAGCCGCAGCAGGCAGCTGTTTTCAGCAACAACAACAAAAAAAAAAAAAAAAAAAAAAAAAAAAAAAAAAAGAAGCTATATAAACCCATTGTCCATTACCTGCTGCAGCACCAGACAGCAGACAGACACAGTTAGCGACTAGCCGGTGAACATAGTGTAGCATTATTTGGCTGCTGAAGAGCCAGATATTTCCCCCAAGAGACCACAAAAGGAAAAGGGGGAAGAAAAAGAAAACTGAGCTAATAAAGAGTGGATATTTGGCACTAACGTTGCTCCCTAACTGCTGGATGTGTAAAATAAGCAAAAAAAAAAATTATTATTTTTTGGAGTAGAACAGCAAAATGACATGATTGTCACATTGGGATAGCTCATATACCTGGGATTAAACAACCTCAGCAGTTACTACAACATTAACATTATTCATTAATTGGACTCATGATAGGTTTCTAGCTGTAGTACGGTGACCTTTACACACTGTGTTCCACTGTGGTGCAGTTGTTTATGTTTCATTTAACCTTGCAGACATTCATAATTGTTTCTGTGTTATTCCAATCTTCAAGAGGGCTACAGCAGCTATTTTATCTTGCATGACAAAGAATGAGGATGGCAGGTAACGCTTGTTGCTGAGTGTAAGCGGCACAGCTATTATCTCCTGCCAAGTGTAAAATTAGAGTGATTATCAGCAATATTATTGTAGAAAAATGGTTGGACGTGGATAATTTAAAGATTGAAACCTAAATGGGAGTTTTTCAGTCAGTCTATCTGCACATCCACAATTCAGTCTGAGAGGCGACAATTCACAACATGTCAGCGAAGTTAATTACTTCAACGGATGCCTCCCAGCAGAGTGTGGAATAATAGCATCGGGGGCTGTGTGTGTGGGGGGGTGACTTTTCTTCTGTTGTGGTTTTATAGAACAGCAGAATCTTTCTTAACCCCTATTTCACTTTAATTAGGCGTTTGCCCAAGAGACAGAGTTTTTGAAAAACATCTGTGTTCTTGTTATCCCACGGGCAGTAACCTTGCAGTGAGGGGTTTCTTCTTCTCTCAATGATTCCACATCGTGTTCATCCAGAATTGATGACCTTATTATAATGGGTGGTTGTAGTGTGTCCTTGAGAAACCACTCGTACAAAAAGATTATTGAGCCCAATTTTACACCGCGCCTGTTGACATTATGAAGCACTTTTAATGACTTTGATTTTAGGCAAATAGATTCAAACTAGCTCTCTTTTCATTACCTGAAGAAGCTGTAGCTTAGACCTTTGAGGTTTTCTATGTCCGTTTTTTTTAGTATAAGGAAAATATAGGCTATACATATATTTTATATTATTATAAACACAAGAGAAAATATACAGATTCATATAACAAAAATCAACATATATTTGTGAATACTGTTTGCTTTTGTAAATGATAAAATTATCTATTTGCTTTGTTCTTTATTCTGTGAAGCTAAGAATATTTATGACAATAACAATTTATTGACACAAAAGAAACTCATTAAGGTGGAAAAATATGTTAATAAATATTTAGACTGATTCAGATTTCTTATTAGGTGCTGCTTTAGTTTATGTCTGGATGAAGAATTATAGTTTTTAAACATTGGTCCAATTTTCAAGTTATGTTTTATAATGTCAAACTTTAAAATTTGTATGTAAACATATGATTTATGACGATGACGACGACTTTAGCGTATTAGTCTTTACATGTCATAAAATCCTACTTACTGTATATGCACTCCCTGAATCAGGGTCTCCATTGTTCGAACAATCCATGTACAGCGATACAAGCCTCTTTACATGATATATTTGTAAATCTCTTTGATCCTTCACCGCCTCTTCAAAGTGATCATCTGTTTTCCCAACATTAATCATCATCAGTTTAAAGCCCGGCAGAGAATCGCTGTATGTACTTATTTTTTGTCTTATTTTAATAAATAAACCTGAACCCAGTTGCTTGATTTCCCTGCTTCAGTCACTTCACGGGTTCTTTACATTACATATGAGACACCAGATGAAGGGAGTTCACAAGCATTGATCTTACTCTCCTACGCCAAAGAGGTAATGCGAATACGTAAACTGACTGGTATTCCCCGTTGCTCGCTTTAAGTGTTTTGCATACACAAATACTTTCTAAAAAAATCAATGGAACTTCGTTGATCTGAACCCTTTGAAAACGGAGCTATTTTGGGAGAATGTAGTTGCTCACTGGCATAGGAATGAATCATCAAAGTTCATTTTCAAACTGTAAAACAAATAGAAGTAACATGATGAAAAAAAGTTTCCAAAGAGGCAAACTGATGCTTTCTGAGATTATGGTTTTCATTTTCATCAGCGTCAGATGACACAGCTTCTTTTTCATCTGCTTTTCTCCGTCTCATTTGGATTGTGATCGTGACTGAGTGTGATGATCATGGATACTGGAGATGGTCTGAATTCACAGCATTTAATCTACTGTTCGTCAGCAGGTAAGTCCTTTAACTGGCATATTAAAAATATGCTCACTTCTCATTGGATGAGACGTGCAGAGCATAAAACACCAGTAAACACACACACACACACACACACACACACACACACACACACACACACACGTAAGCACTTTTCATTCAAATAGCAATAATGCTCTAAGTGACAAGCATCTTTTATATTAACACAGAGTGAGTATTATATGGCAACACTGTGAGTCCACAAACTAAAAAGCTTTGTGAAGAAATGAAATATAACCATCATTATTACTCCTACCATGATTACTGACTTTTTCTTCATTACAGTGATGCATAATAAGCCTCTTCAGGCTGTGCTCAACAGTTAGGGTGCCTTATGTGATGCCTGCACAACCTCTTTGTTGTTCTAGAAGTCGCTTTGACGCTCACGTCTATCAAGTAATTCAAGAATTGCGCCGGATGAAAAGGATTATTTAGCCTGTAATTTTCACAACATGAATTTCAAATTAAAAGTTTAGAACATGAACCCCCCCCCCCCCCAAACAGACAAACACACACACACACACACACACACACACACACACACACACAATAAATGGAATTTAAAAAAAGCAAACAAAGGATAAATTGAATTGCTCATAAATAATCTACACTTCCAGTGGGGTTGAGTGGGCTTTTTCACACTTCCTCTGTAATTATGGCAAACCAGGCAAATGTCTCTCTTAATTATAGCACAGCCAGACAACAATGCAATAGATCAGTAAAGGGGGCTGACTGCTGTGTCTCCTATAAGAAAAGAACACTTGAGTCAAGGTACAGTAACTAATCCTCATAATGACCATAAGATATTTAGCCATATACATCTAAATACCTTCTGTATAATATTTTCTTAGTGAAAGAATCACATTTTTAAGCTTTTGTTGCATTTCCTGTGTAGTGACAGAAAAAAAAAGTCTACAATAGCTTGGCTTATTATAAGTAATAGAGATATCATGGTCAAGTGAAACCAATTTGGACCAGGTCCAGTCCAGTCCAGTCTGGGTCAGTCGGGCTTGACCGTCAGGAGATACAATCTCACACCGTGTTTTGTTCGAAGATCTGATAGTTTGCCTTCTGGTCCAGTCGCAGTCCATCATCCTCATTAAGCTTAGTGAAAAATTTTTGGAATTTTAACAACTGGAAGTGAGGCCAACATCATCACAGGTGTTGATGGGATCATTAATAATACTTAAAAAAAAGCTGTCATCCAGGTTCCAGTGCAGAGCCGCAGCTCAGCGGGCTGCAGCTCCGCACTGGAAGTTCACCTTGCTCTTACAAAGGAACTCACCTTCAACCCTGTACATTTAAACTTTGTATGCAGTCATGATTCTCTATTCAACCCTGCCTCCTCTGCAAAAACTCACTGTGTCCCATTCAATTTCTTTCAATATCCACTCCTAGCAACTACAACATGATTCATGTTTTTAGCAATGCTTGAAGCATTGCTCCACGGTTGAACTACTGACCCACCACTTCAGTCCACAATGAAATATCTCTACAACCCCCACGAGATGAGCTGTCCTCATCAGGCCAAAATTATGTCCAGTACTTCTGACCAAACCCTGCAAAACTAAGGAAACTTTAAGCCTCACAACATGCTAAACGAAGAACATGATAAACGTTATACCTGCCTACATTTCAGCATGTTAGGATTGCCAGTGTAAGCATGTTAGCTCAACACTGTGCTAAAGTAGATCCTCACAGAGTCGCCGGCATGGCTGTAGACTCATATGGTACCCGCTCAACTTTGGTTTTTCATCAGACAAAAGGTTGTGGATAGCACACTTTTGGTATCACCTCCACCGAAGGGTGATGTGAAAACATGGCAGACTAGTGACTGGCCAGAGAGAATCACTACAGCATCATAAATGTGTGGACATTCTGAACAAACCCACCAAGCAACTGTGCACCGCTCACTGTAGCCTGTTACACTGATTGTACTGTACTTTTAAAAAAAGGCAACCCGCACAACCACGCCGCGGTCAATCGAGGTTGTGCAGACGTTTCTCTGTTTGGTATCCCTTCGATATCAAGATTCATTTTTTCAGGTGTGTGTTGAAATTGACTTCACGATAGCTTCGTGTGCTGTCGTTATAGTAATGATGTCGCATTGAGGGGGGTGCTATCTGCAGTGAAGTACAGAGGTCAACGTCGAGTGGGGTGGAGTCGAGTTGAGTCAGTACCATGCGTTGGAAAAATACTATTGCTAAAATTGTTTTTTACTCAGCTCAAAGCAGTGATTTAACTGTTCTCTTTGCCTCTTTGGCTGATGTCACATGTTTCTGCTGTCCCCAGACTGCTAAAAATCAAGGGGACCAATAGATTCAGGTGATGATTTGTGGTGGGTTCGTCACTATGAGCAAATGACTTTTTACGTTTTCTCATTGTTTTTAAATTGTCATTTGATACATTATTACACAAGTTTCGACTGTGGCTGCTTCGAGGTTAAGGAATAACATTGTCTATCATGAATACCGAGAAAATAAATGCCAAGTACAGGAGCCACTTCTTCTAATGAGCACAACATAGGGCAAACCCGCCCCCCCCCACCCCCCGCTGGGTCTCCAGTGCACACAAAACCAGCAACAGAAACCTCTTCCCCTCTACCTCTTTGCACCATGACAACGTCACGCTTCATGGATCGAAAAAGAAAAGAAAAAGTTGCCAGCGAGCACAATCCAAACATATTAGCAAAAGCAAATTTACAGAGAACAGGGTTACTCCACGTGAGATGAACCTTCCCTGAGTTTCTTTGCTTTTCAGTCCAAATTTAATCCAATTTAAATTAACAAAGAAAACTATGATGATGGTCCACTTCTGTTCAGATACACTTGACAATGTGTGTTTTTTTTGTTTTTTTTTTCTTAGGAGATACAAGTACACACAAGTATGCACGGTAGACACTGTATTTACTCAGTGGTTTATTATGAACTCCTCTCTGGCTTTAGAGTACCAGAAAATGTGTGTCTTGGTGGAAATAAATCATCGTATGTGGGTGTTTAGTATTCACAAGTTTCGATAATCCTCAGGTCTGTTCCCAGCATGATCCCACGTGACGTCACTTCCATGACTGCTTGCCCTCAATCAGATGAGATGGCTGCTGCCTGGAGCTGTTTATTTCATTCAGTGCAGCTTCACAACATCACATGTCCGCACAATCTCCATATCACACCTGTTGATTCTCCTGCCTTCTAGATCCCTCAGAATCCCTCCGCTAGCAGACATGGAAGCGTGCGTGAAGAGATTGTCCTTGACAAGTAGTCTGACTTTGGCTGCGATATCCATACTGTATAATGAAATGTTTTTTTGGTTTTTTTTTGGTTTTTTTTTGGTTTCAGGCGGTGTCGAACAACAACAACACATTTACTCTCCTCAAAGACAAGAGTGCCACATGTTAACAAAGTGATGCCAAATGTGACAGAAAAGAGGGAGTGCAGTGCTGTCAGTGCACGCTGTCATCCAGACACTAACGACAAGCAAAATGTCCTGCAGGAATGCACAAAGGCATAGCTTGTTTGTTGCCTCATACTTTATAATTGCCAGTCTGGGGGATGAAAACACATCATAACCTAACATTTTCTAGGATTTCTATCAGACTTTTTTGATGCGGTGTCTGAGGCCTTAAGTAAAAAAAAATAAAATAAAATAATGATGATTAACATGTAAATTGTTTTCACCAACAAATACAGTCATCAGTAGACTATTTTACACAATGGATGTTCACTGTTTCAGACAAATAGATTATTCCATTAGTCAAATTAATTACAAATGGGTTAGTGGGGTCGATTGTGTTGGCCAACCAACAAATCAGATAAAAAAAGTGAATGCAATCAGTCTAGTGTGCCAAAGTCTATAGAGTTTAATTCATCCCAGCATAGTGTTGTTGTTGTTGTTGTTGTTGTGTTCTGTTTTCTAATTTTCCAACATATACAAACTGTCCATTTTCATTTGCGTTTACACGTTTCTTTTCTTTGGTTCATTGTCTTCCTGTCTGACATTTGTCACTGGCTGTTAATGAGTGTTCACACCTATCTGATGTTCTTTCCTTCTGTGACATATGACTTGTTCTTTCCACCTGTCCATACTTAGTGCATCTGAGTTTGTCCATTCTCTCCTTTGAGTTCATCCATCGCCTCTGACGGTGGAGTTTGTCCATCACTTCTGCCGTTGAGCTCGCCTCTCCTCTTTTGTCTTTTAAGTATTTTGAACACGTCCGTCATTTGAGTTTGCACATCACTCGGAGCCGCTGTCAGACAGAGAAGACAACGGATGTCAGTCCATATTACATTAAAGTTTATGACATCAGATACATACAAAAGACCAGTTTCTTGCATATGCTATTGAATCAGATTACAACACCACTCTTTTTTTGTATAAATGTAACATCAAAGAGGGAATTCTGAATGGAGACCGCTGCGACTACTGCATGTCACAGTTTGCATAATCTCTACTAGTCAAAGTTGGTTCATGGTTGTCCTCATCTGCACTATAGCTGGCACTGCTCCGCTGGCTGAAACAGGGACAAAAGCCATTTGGCACCACTGATAGATAATTCATATGGTGCAGTGCTACAGGATTAAACTTAGGAACCACTAATGAAATTGAGCACAAAACTTTGTCAAGGCTATTTTCAAAAATGTCCTTGAGCAATCAAAGTCACAATTATGACAAGATGGAGAGTGAGCGCATACATGCTTTTATTAGAGCTTCTCCAAACCTTGATACTTTCCTTACACAAAACATTACTGTTATAATTGATAACAAACAAGATAATGGCAAGGAACCCAAACCTGTAAGAATGGCTAGACTGTAGAATGGTGAGCCCATTGTCTGGCCCTGTCAGTTGGCCTACTTTTTCTTTTACTTGACAGATAAAAAATATGTTTTGGGTTATTGTACTGTACAATCTGAGACCGCACTGAAAATCTGAATCTCTTTTCACGCAAAACTTAAAATAATCACAAAGTCTGAGGATTCAGAAACATTTAAAAGCACAAGAAGTTATGTCATGTAAAATGAAGAAGAAAATATTTAAGATTCTACACTATTTCTAGGTCAGGAATGAAATTTAAGCAAATTTAGGGCATTGACCAACTTATATCCATTGAAGCAAGCATTCACATGACACTCAAGTGGATCTGATCTAATCATCAGAGGCTCGTTCAAGTAAATCAACTTGCAGTGTTCACCTGTTATAAATTAGGCTGTACCTCAAGTTTCCAATAGACATCATAACTAAGTAAAAGTGTCAGAAGTCGAATTGTTATTCTAGCTAGTCTGAAGGTTTCTAAGGGGGCAGTGCATGAAATTCTAAAACAGGATCAGGCAGACCAGTAGTGACCACACCATCAGAAGATCAAAACATCAAGCTTAGTTCCCTGAGCGATAGAAAAGCAACTTTCATCACTGATAGAGAATTTATCAGAAAAAAAAAGAAAAAAGAAAATAACACTTAAATCAGCAAAAGAAAGCTTTCTTTTTAGTGGTCTCAGAAGGCTGGTGGCACTTTCAAAACCACTTTTCAGGAGAGGAAACAAGGCCAAATGCCTACGGTGGGCTAAGAAATACAATATATTTGTGAGTGGATAGCTAGAAAAAAAATCCTATATATTGTATGTTTGAGAGTCATGGCAGTAACATAAGGTAAGGAGATGAACAGGAGAGAGAATAATACCGCAGTGTATCAAACCAATAGTGAAATATGGTGGCGGGAATATTCAAGTCTTAGGGAGTTTTGTCTTGACTTCACCCTGACGAAGGAGAAGTACCGCTCCAATTGTCAGTGACATGCTGCACCCTCTGGTTTGCGCCTTTGGTGAGAATGATTCACACTGAAGTATGACAAAGACCCCAAATATCACAAAGCTTTACAAGAACTACTTGAAGACCAAAGAGGACCAAAGAGTCCTGACTGTCATGGACTTTCTTCCACAGTCACATCAACTCCACTGAACAATTATGGGGGAATTTGTAGGTTTTGCACAAACTAATAGAGTCCATGGAGGCCAGCTCGAGTGCCTGCTGTCATTAAAGCAAAAAGGGGGACATACCAAATGCTAAGATATTGTGAAATTCACAAATGTTTTCAGAGACTCAATTTTCTCTCTCAATTTTTGTAGCTGATATTATCATTTGAAATGAAAAAAAAAATGACTTCACTGTCTTCACCATTATTATATGATTACATATTACTGTATAGTTGATAATAACAACAAGCAATTGGGAAATCATCCTGGGGCCAGAAATTGTGGTCTGAATCATGTTGCTTGTCATCATTCATTATCATGCACTGTAGATAAATAAAAGTCAATAAACAGCCAGTAAGCAGAGCGGAGAACCTAAACAACACCAATCACAGGAGACCCGAAATTAAGGTTCACAAAAACCAATTAGGGAAAAGGGATGGGTATAAATGACATCATCAGTCTATAACAAAAGTAATAATAGATCAGCTTGGGCCTCGCACTGACCTCACTACAGTCTAAATTGAATGAAAGCCTTTGTTCCACCTTTTCTCTCTCCGGAGCTTCATATTCATTCCCTTGGGTTCACAGTGATTTGCAAGAAGAGTGACCTGGAGCCTCAGCAACAGGTGAATTTTCTTGCTCTCCACTTTGATTCTGTCACAATGACGGCTTGTCTCACTCCCTGGAGGGTCGACAGTTTAGTCAGTACCTTGAATCACTTCTGTCATGGGAAGCTTATGACCGCTCACAAATTCCAGGAAGTGCTGGGGTTGACGGCAGAGGCATCAGTGGTGATTCCTCTGGGCCTGTCAAGAGCTTGTCCCCTTCAGTGCTGGTTCAACTCTTTTTGCTTCCATCCAAGAAGGGACAGGAAGGTGAGGCTGCTCATGCCATGGTTCTGCATGCAAACCCTGCTTCCCTGGAGGGACAGGGTCTTCCTTGTCTGGGAATCTCCCCTGAGGGACCTCCCACATAGGAAATAATTAATAAATACATCCCTGATGAGCTGGGGAGCAGTATGGGGGGGAAGGACAGTGAGAGGCATATGGGGACACTCTTGATCACCGGAGCATATAAATGTACTGGAATTAAGGTCTGTTCATTTTGCTCTCGTGAGCCTGTTGTTATTCATACATCACAAGCATGTGCTGGTGAGAACAGACAGTTCCCCTGCTGTGTACCACATAAATCATCAGGGCGGAACAAGGTTGTTGCGCTGTCTTCAGGTAGCAAGGGATTTTGCTGACATGAGCATGGCCTCAGCTAGCCTATCTAAAGCCAATTCACATCCCAAGTGTGGTAAATAGAGCGGCCAACTTCCTGGTCCGGGCTTTCTCTGGGGGATTGGCGGTTACACCCGGAGGTGGTGTCAAAAATATCGATATGGAGTAGCCGTAGTCGACCTGTTTGCCTCAGCAAAGACAACCCATTGCGCCTGGAGCGGTTCTCTCCAATAGGTAAGAGGGACGTTTTTGGGTCTGGACGCTCTCTCTCGTTTAAAGCTTTCCCCTCGCTCCCTCTTATTCTGCAAGTCCTCCTCAGGGTCATGGAGGGTCATTTTGCAGTTGTGCTAGTTGCACCAAATTGGACAGGAAGGCCATGGTCTCCAGACCTGGACCATCTGGTGCAGGTTCACCCTTGGCTTATTGCCATCCCAGTGGCTCTTCATCTGTGAGTTTGGCCTCTGATGATAATGGCTTTTGTCAGCACTTATTGGTGTCTCGGTTTCTGAAGGGTGCCTGTCTCTTGTGTGCCAGTTGCACCTTGTGAGCACCAAGCTGGGATTTGCCCCTTGCGAACATCCCTCCCCCATAGCTACATTCATATCTTCCAGTATTACTCGGGTATACTGGGTTTGGGAGGTTTGGCATGTTTCAAAAATAAATGGGGTAGTGGTGCAATTCACCTGTAACCAAAATGAGTATTACAATAAAAGAAACAATATTATCAGAACATCAGCAACAATTTAGATCTGCAAACCCCCGCCCCCCTCAAAAACACAACAAAAACAAAAACCCCCTTTTATTCAACAAATACATACATCCAAATGTCTCTATAATATTCTAGGATCTTAACAGCCAGTTTAAGGCTCAAATCATATTTCAAAATGTTCATGATACTCCCCCTGAGTCCAAGAAACCACTGCTGTACACGATTACGACTTTTCAGCTTGGAAATGATGTCAAAACATAAAGAGGAATTTTTATTCATAGTCTTGCAGGGCTAAACAGTAGTGAGACATGAAAAAATAGCCACAATTCCTGACCTGTGAAGATATAAGCAATAAGACTTATAGAGTAATAACTAAAAAAAGACATCTTGTTACTGAGCACCCACAGTACAAAGTGGAACAATCCTTTCAAGGCAGCACAGAGATGAGAACACTGTGCTACGGCAGTGGACGACTAAGTCAGTCCACGGTAATGAGGGTGCTAAGTTTACAGTAATTGGCACATTGTGTCATGAGGACGTCAGACGTGCTCACAGCCACATTCTGTCACATTAGCGTCTCCAGAGCCAAAGTGTGCCAGGCAGCGCAGAGGCATCAAGCATCTCAGCATGTGGCATGACACACTGTTAACTAGCATTTCAGCAGCTTAGAAATCCATGGTGGCGTTTTTGTGGTTAGTTGTGAAGAAGATGAAAGAAAAAAAAAAAACCTGTGGCCTCAAAAAGACCCCCCCCCATCACCAGGTGATTTTGACACAGTATGGGCAATAATTATTTTTGTAATCATCAGGCATTCAACAAGTGGCAGCAAACATATTGGAATAAATCACCAGATGTGACTGTTACCTCTCAGTTAATAGTGGACAAGGATATTTCTCCCTGAAGAGCTTTAAGTATATAGGCTGGGGTGATTTGTTATGCTTTTTACTTATGATATCTTGAAAGAGGAGTGTTGACATCAATGCTCCATATTGGAGTGCATTTCAGGATGCTTCGCAAAAAACTTTAATATGTTGCATTAGGAGAAATACTGTATGAGTCTCAATGTTACCCTCATCTGGGGCAAGGTTTTGACAAGTCATGATTTCAAACAATACTGTGTATTTTATCAAAGGGAACTTTCTTGTTAAAACAAGTGTGACGGACCCATGTTCCGTCGTCAGCTGTCAGGCTGTGTGGTTGTGTTTTCACTTTGATTGTTAATTTGTCTGCAGGGTGATTTGTGGGCGGAGCTGCTAAGCCGTGATTGAGGACACCTGGGCCCGATGTCGCCACTACTATAAAGCCTCGGCTTCATTTGACCAGAGCTCTCTCTCTCTCTCATCACATTTATTTTTTCCCAGCGTGGTTGTCTTTTGTTTTTATACATCCAACATTTTCACACACATACATTGTCATTCACTCATTCACTCACGTACATTCACTACAGATTTACTGATGCTCACATACCACCACCGTATTTTGGCTTTGTTGAGTTGTTGACGTTTGGTCTTTTGTTAAATAAATTCATCTTATTTGTTTACCTTGAACTGCGTTTCCCTCCTTATGTGTCACGGCCTTAGAGCTGGGTCCTGACAAATGGGGGCTCGTCCTATGGTGTGGGACCGGTTAAGTGGTGTTTTTTTTTTTTGTAATTTGGCGTTGGATTGCGGCTGGACTTTGGTTGTTTGTTGTTCCATGCCGTGTAGTTGCAAGTTTGTGGCGGGTCGGAAAGTGGTGAATGAAGCTGACGTGATGAAATACCCCTCGCGGTGTGACGGTTTCCGCGGGGATTCCCTTTGGTGCGCTCCTGCTGTGGTTTTCTTTGTGTAAAGCAGGTGAGAGCGGTTTGGTGCGAGGGACGCAGTTTGTGGTGTTTGTGTGGTAACTTGTGCGCTTTAGGGGAAAATTTTTTTTGAGCCCTGTGCGTGGTAATCGTTGCAGGTGCGTGTAATTGGGCTGGTGCGGTTAACTGGTTGGTTGTTTAAAACGGGTGTTCCCCTGTCAGGCTTAGAAGCGTTGCTCCCTTTGAGCTTCGCTTTGTTTGTTTGTTTTGTTTAGTGCTGCGGAGACCGTGGTTAGAGCTTGCTCGGGAGCACGTCCGTGGTTCGGGGGAGTCGCCAGGTTTCTGGTTGCTTTTTTCCTGGCCGCTGGTTTTCAGTGCATAACTACCCGCCGCCAGTATCTGCATGAAGACTAGGGTGTGAGACTAGTCAGGGAGATCTGGGGTAGGCAGACAGAGGGGGTACACTTGTTTTTTTTTTTTTGGGTGATCAGTTTATGCACCAGTTTGGTTCATGCCTTGCAGTGGTTCTGCGCACAGGTAAGTATGGTGATTGTTGAGGATTTTTTTGGCTTCTCCTTCCGAGGAGTTGTTAAATCAGTGCACAAAGGACCAGCTGCTTAAAATAGCGGAGTCATATAATGTTGTTATTGATGATAAAGGCAAGAAAGAGAGGGTTAGGAGCATTTTGAGATCGGTGTTGGTTGATAAGAAGGTGTTGACGGAGTGTCCGCCGGTTGTTGTTGCTTCTGCTGCTGCGGCTCCTTCGGTTAACATGCCGTCCTCCCCGGGAGTGACAGCAGGGTTGACTTTCGAGCAGCAGAGGGAGTTGCTTTTGTTGCAGCTTGACCATGATAAATTTGAGTTAGAAAGGGAAAAGTTGCGCCTTTCGGCGGGCAGTGAGTTTAACAGGTCATTTTCCTTCTCTGAACGTGGCCCGGTGGAATGTGATGTTCTGGGGAACTTGCGGCTGCTGCCAAAATTTTCTGAGAGGGAGCCTGAGGTATTTTTTTTTTTCCCCTGTTTGAGCGCGTGGCAGAGGCGCGTAATTGGCCAGATTCAGCGCGCACGCTTATGTTGCAGTGTGTGCTGACAGGCAAAGCACAGGAAGCATGTTCAGCTTTGAGTGATGTAGAAAGCCGAAAGTATTTATCTGTTAAATCAGCTGTGCTTAAAACATATGAGCTTGTTCCAGAGGCCTACCGCCAGAGGTTTAGGTCTTGGAGAAAGGGAGAGAAGCAGTCTCACCTCGAGTTTGCTCGGGACTTGAACATCCATTTCAGTCGTTGGTGTTCCGCAGCAAAGGTGGAAGACTTTGAGGGTTTGTGTGACCTAATTGTGTTAGAGCAGTTTAAAAATTCTGTTCCCTCGCGTGTGGCTACCTATATTAAGGAGCAGAAGGCGGAGACTGCGGCTGAGGCGGCAGCGTTGGCCGATGATTATGTATTGATGCACCGGGGTAGTTTTGGTGAGGTCCGGGCGGGTTTTGGAAACAGGGACAGTGTGGATGTGGAGTCATCTAGCCGTTATGGTAGACCTTTCTCTGGGGAAGGTAGAGGTGGCAGTAATGTGCGTGATCCAGAAAAGGTTTGTCACTATGTCCATAAGCGTGGACACTGGAAAGCGGACTGTCATTTGTTGAGAGCTAAGCTTAGAAATGCTGCTGTTGGTGCGCCTCTAAAAGGGGTTGGTTTGGCTGCACCTGTTCCTCCGGTGGTCACTCCTGTTGGTCCTGTTTCCTTGCCTGTAAATGAGGTTTGTCCCGCTGAGTGGGATCCCTACCGGCCGTTTATCTCGCAGGGCTTCGTGGCCATGGTAGGTGGTGGGGAGAAAGTGCCGGTGACGATTCTGAGGGACACTGGGGCTTTTAACTCATTTATTCAGGCTGGTGTTTTGTCACTATCTGACAAGTCGGAAACGGGTAGTTCTGTTCCCGTGCGGGGAATGGATCTAAATGTGTTATCTGTGCCAATGCAGTAAGTGATACTGCATTGTGACTTGTTTCAGGGGGAGGCTGAGCTGGCGGTCCGGCCCGCGCTGCCGATCCCGGGGGGTGTCAGTCATTCTGGGCAATGATTTGGTTGGTGCTCGGGTGTGGGCGGACGTACCTCCACCTGTGGTGGTTTCGCCGGGGCCACTGGTGAGATCAGAAACGAAGGATGAATGAACGTGATCTTCCGGAGGCTTTTACAGCCTGTGCGGTGACGCGTGCCAAGGCGAAAATAGAATGTGAGGTGGCGTCTCAGTCAGATAAGGGAGAAGTGTCAGAAAAATTCTCCTTGCCTCTGTCTGCTTTTCCTGCGTCAGTAACTCGTAGTGATCTAGTTGCAGCGCAGCAGGCTGACTCTTCTTTAAAACCGTTGTTTGAGCAGGTTCGGCCTGAGAGTGAGATGCGGGACAGCGCTTGTGGGTATTTTTTGCAGGACGCGATGCTTGTGAGAAGGTGGGTGCAGCACGGTGGTTTTGTGGGGGATCCTGTATTGCAGATTGTGTTGCCAGCTAAGTTCCGTCAGCCAGTGTTGCAGGTTGCTCATGATGAGTCTGGTCATTCTGGTGTGAGGAAGACGTATGGTCGGCTGTTGAGGCACTTTTTTCTGGCCTCATATATAAAGAGAGACGTGTCTGCCTTCATTAAAACTAGTCATACCTGTCAGCTGACCGACAAACCCAACCAGGTTTTAAAACCAGCGCCATTGTGTCCCATTCCTGCTGTCAACCAGCCGTTTGAACATTTGATAGTGGATTGTGTGGGTCCTCTGCCTCCTGCTAAAACAGGTGCGACTTTCCTTTTGGCTGTGATGTGTCAGAGTACTCGTTACCCTGCCGCTTATCCTCTGTGTACAATAACCACTCACTCTGTTGTGCAGGCGCTCTCTCAGTTTATTTCCATTTTTGGTATTCCGAAAGTCATTCAGTCTGATCAGGGGTCAAATTTCTCCTCCCATATGTTCTCGCAGGTGTTGAAGCAGCTCCGTGTCCAGCACGTGCAGAGCTCTGCCTACCATGCTCAGAGTCAGGGTGCTCTGGAGCGCTTCCACCAGACCTTAAAGTCCGTCTTGCGTGCGTATTGCACTGAGTTGGGGAAGGATTGGGAGGAGAGTTTGCCCTGGTTGATGCTCGCGGCTAGAGAGGTGACCCAGGAAAGTACAGGGTTTAGCGCGAATGAATTGGTTTTTGCGCACACTGTAAGAGGCCCCTTGGCTGCGTTGGCGGGTAAGTGGAAGGAGTCGCAGCCTCCTAAAAATTTGATTATGTAAACGGTTTCCGACACAGACTTTATGCCGCTGGAGAGCTGGCTAAAGACAATTTGGCTTCTGCGCAGGTGAAAATGAAGCAGTTATATGACCGTCAGGCTGAGTATCCTGTTTTTTAGCCCTGGTGATCATGTGTTGGCTTTGCTCCCTGTGCTGACTTCACCTTTTTCTGGCTAAATTTACTGGTCCGCACACAGTACTGAAAAAGGTTTCAGAGCAGAATTATATTATTTCAACACCTCAGCGTAGAAAGACTATTCAGTTGTGCCACGTTAACTTTGCTTAAACCCTATCATGCACGTACTCCCGAGGCGCCGGGTGGTGCGCAGTCAGATGTTGTGGCCCATGCGATCTGTGCAGCTGGCCCAGGGCTGGTTGAGCCTCCTGCCTCACTGGGGTTGGAGGAGGATGGTTTAGACGCGGCCGACCATGCGTTGTTGAGAGGCCGTTTGGGAAAAACTCTGAGGCTTTGGCTAACCTGGACACGTTGTTGGGGCACTTGTCGGTGGCGCAGCGAGCGGAGTTGGCTCCGCTGATTCAGGAGTTCCCTTGTCTGTTTGGTGACACGCCTAGTCAGACTCACTTGTTGGAGCATGACATTGATGTTGGGGAGGCTAAGCCCATAAAGCAAAGGGTTTTATCGGGTTAATGCTGACAGACGTAAACACTTAGATGCAGAAGTGAAATATATATGTTAGAGAATCGCATTGCAGAGCCTTGTGCTTCCAGCTGGTCTTCTCCGTGTTTGCTGGTTCCAAAAGCAGATGGTACACCTCGTTTTTGTTCCGATTTTCGAAAAATTGAACAATGTCACTAAACCTGATTCTTTTCCTCTCCCTAGGGTGGATGATTGTATTGACCAGGCGGGTGCGGCGAAGTTTGTGAGCAAGTTCGATCTGTTGAAAGGGTATTGGCAGGTTCCGCTGTCCCAGAGAGCGCGTGAGTTGGCAGCCTTTATTACACCAGCAGGCCTCTACTCTTACACGGTCATGCCCTTTGGCCTCCGTAATGCGCCGGCCACATTTCAGCGTCTAATGAATTACGTTGTCGGTGACATGCAAGGTTGTGCGGTATATTTGGATGATGTGGTTATCTACTCTGACACTTGGGAGGATCATTTAGTGCGTATCCGGGAGCTGTTCCTCCGTTTGGCGGCGGCGAGGCTCACGGTTAATCTCGCAAAGTGTGAGTTTGCGAGGGCAACTGTGACCTACCTCGGCCGAGTGGTGGGGCAGGGCCAGGTGCGTCCTGTCGATGCCAAAGTCCAGGCTGTCCAAAATTATCCTGTCCCAACAACCAAAAAAAGAGTTGATGCGGTTCCTTGGTCTGGTGGGGTATTACAGGGGATTTTGTTGGAATTTCTCCACTGTTGTAGCACCTCTTACTGACCTGCTCGAGGGAAAAGTGAAGTTTATTTGGTCTCCTGTCTGCCAGAAAGCGTTTGAACAGGTTAAAACTTTGTTGTGCTCTGCGCCTGTCCTTGCTGCTCCGCGTTTTGACTGCCCGTACAAGCTGTATGTGGACGCCAGCTATGTAGGTGCTGGGTCTGTCCTCATGCAGGCTGATGATTTGGGGATAGATAAGCCCATCAATTTCTTCACAGTTTAACGCTTATCAACTCAATTATTCTGTCATTGGAAAAAGAGGCGTTGGCGTTGATTTTTGTCTTTGAAACATTTTGATGTATATGTTGGTGGCAGTAGTGCACCCCTTGTGGTCTTTACCGATCATAATCCACTGACCTTCCTCAATTCGTTGCAGTGTCCTAACCAGAGACTCATCCGGTGGTCACTGTTTTTTTGCAAGCCTATTGCCTCGATATCCGTTATATTAAGGGCTCTGACAACGTTGTTGCGGACGCGCTGTCTAGAGCACCTTAAGTTGTGAATGTTTTGTGTGATGTGTAACAGTGTTTCTCTCCATGATTCCCCTCTTGTCTCCCTCTGGCCTCTTAAATTGCTTCCTAGGTGTCAATAGGTTGCTGGTGTTGGAGTGAGGCGGGAGAGATGGTGGACTCGTGGGAGCAGGCATCACTGGTTCATCCCAGACTGAGTATAAATTATGGGATTTTATGGGTTCTCATTTGGGGAAAAAAAAAAAAAAAATGACCGTGAAGTAAATGGCAGTATTGTGACTCCTTTCTGAGGGTCTTCGGTGGTTCTTTGTAGGATTTAAGTGATTTTGAAATTGTACTTGGGGATAGGTTATTTTTTTGGTGGGATTTTGATTGTTTTACTCTTTTGGATTGTAGTTATGTTAAACTGGGTTTTCGGGGTTCCCTTAAGGACCCCGTTCTTAAGGAGGGGGTGTGACGGACCCATGTTCCGTCGTCAGCTGTCAGGCTGTGTGGTTGTGTTTTCACTTTGATTGTTAATTTGTCTGCAGGGTGATTTGTGGGCGGAGCTGCTAAGCCGTGGTTGAGGACACCTGGGCCCGATGTCGCCACTACTATAAAGCCTCGGCTTCATTTGACCAGAGCTCTCTCTCTCTCATCTCTCTCTCTCTCTCTCTCTCTCTCTCTCTCTCTCTCTCTCTCTCTCATATATTATATCTATTATCTATATATCTATATAATCTATATCTCTATATTATATAATATATATATATAATATATTATATACTTATATATTATATATCATTTATATAATATATATAATATATATATATTATTATATATACTATATATTGATACATATATAATATATATATATATATATATATATATATATATATATATATATATTTTTCCCAGCGTGGTTGTCTTTTGTTTTTATACATCCAACACTTTCACACACATACATTGTCTTTCACTCACGTACATTCACTACAGATTTACTGATGCTCACATCCCACCTTATTTTGGCGTTGTTGACGTTTGGTCTTTTTGTTAAATAAATTCATCTTATTTGTTTACCTTGAACTGCGTTTCCCTCCTTATGTGTCACGGCCTTAGAGCTGGGTCGTGACATAAGTGTCATAAAATGAGAAATTTCTCAACTTTTTTTCTCATCTTAAAAGATGAGAAAAATATATGTTCTCATAATAACAGTCAGGTTTTTCCCCTTATTGTGGCAGCTACTGTATATTTTTTCAAGTCTGTCATTTGCCTAACATGCCTATTTATTTTATTTATTTTTTAAGTGAGGCAACTGACTATTTGCAGCCCATCAACTGCTAGGCAACTGAGAACAAATGGGGTCTCTATCAAACCCAGAGAATCTGATAAAAAAATAAGAGGAAAAAAAATGTGAGAATGGAGGAAGATGGGAGGCAGAACACCTGTTGTTCTACTGTGTGCTGAAGCGGTTATTCGGCAGAAAGGTCACTGACACACTGTTGGGACTGAGGGAGGACGTGAGGGTCCTCCCAGTGAAGGAGGACGGGGATTTATTTGACCTTCTCGTTGACAATCTGTGGCTGGCCAGATTAATTTACTTCATACAGATCTTTGAAACCTCGGTGAACTTAGCACAGGCCTCCACAGGGCAAGAAATCAAGTGATTTGGAGCCGGAGGACAGTACTCGCTGCATGTCTTAGGTTACGACGGAGCTGACTTGACTCGTGATTTTTTTTTTTTTTTTTTTTTTCTCCTCTGTCTATTTACCCCAAGAATCGTCCACCCTGTAGTGAGACGGAGAACAGACATAATAGAACATCTTGTTAGAGTGCAAGAGAAGTTTGAATAGCACTTTCTAGACTCAGGGGGAACTTATAACAAGGGCTATTCATTTCAAGCTGCAACCTGTCCTGATGTCCTTATTCTCACACAGATGGGGATTTTAGTGATACTTCAACCCAGCAATAGCAGCAAGATCATTTCTAAGACAAGAGTGCTCACACAGATCTGGGCTTTCCTGCTGCAGAGGCCATTTTCTTTTTTTATCCTTGTGTTTAAAAAAAAAAAAAAAAAAAAAGTAGCATATGGTCTGATTCTGTTTGTCACTAACACCTAGTGTACCATACTGATTCCATTCAGTATAACAGCATTGAAAGAAATACCACAGCACCTGTGTAAAGCTTCAGATGCTCATTTCTTATCGTGGGTGTGTTAGATGTGTTTAAACTCAGCTCTACTATAGTTTTGGAGGCTGTTTGTGGTACATGGGATTGAAGGAAAGCATTTTCATTCTCCTGTACACTGAGTTTCATATATGGAAATAATGACAATAAATTCTACTTTGAACCTTTGAACTGTGAATGCTATTTGTGAATTTATTTCATCAGGACAAATGAATGAAACCATCTGCTGAATTCGACAATGTTTCATTTTAATTAGAAAGACTTGTGATTTCCACACAGACCCAACAACAAGTAACAAAGAAAATTAAATTAAATTTGTGACAAACTAATCAAACACCTGCTTCACTCATAATTAAATAAGCAAATGCTTGAAAACATGTAATGATGTATGTTAACTTTTGAATTAGCTTGTAATTGAGTAGATAAATGATTCTGTTTTCTTTGAATATGATAAGTGACAATAGATTCAGTCCAATAAGAAAAATAAAAAAGATATTTAATGTGAGCTATTTGTATGTTTTGCTAGTGCTACATAGCTATCATTAGCATTAATAGCTGTTTACTTTCCAGTTTTGCCACTCACGTCTTTAGGGTACACAGGACGTTGCATGAGTCAGTGAGTCATATCGGAAAGTGATGAGACAGGGCGATGGAGCTAGCTGGTTAGCATGCTAACCTCAGCAGAAGAAAAGAAGTGATAGAAATAGAAGCAAAACAGGAGTTAATACTGGTGTTGCTTCCCATCACTGGAGATAGCGACGAGGAAAGGAATGACGTTCGATGCTGGACACGCAACGTTTCTTTGAGACTGCTTTTAATGCTAATGTTGGCCATGTAGCTATAGCAACACGTACAAATAGCTCCTTTAAAAAGTACATGTGAGTCACTGGCTGTAAACAATAAAGGAGCAGTGATTCAAATATAGATGATCAGTTGTGGCTCTTGATGGGCTGTTTGCTGATGGGTTTTTTTTTTTTTTTTAACAACAACAACAACAACAACAACAACAACAACAACAACAACAACGAAACACCTATAATTGCTTGACAAGTTATTTGTTGCTTTAAAAAGATCTTTTTATTAATGCTTATTTCTGCAATCAAACAGTGATTGCTTCTGGTCTTTTTTTTTTACAAATTAATTTCCCATTTGACTTTCTAAAGCACTGTGAGCTGATTAAAGAATTTAGCTTTTAATTTCATACTCATTTCTTTTAAAGGGAAATCTTTGAAGCTTTGACCCCAAATATTGCTTGACTACCTAATTTTCATTCAATTTCAGTCACTCCATTTCTGAGCTCTTCAGTTCCCTCTTCACTCTAGTGTTTCAGAGCAGCATGGCAAAAAAGCAATAAAAGGCAAAGTTTGGTAGGTGTTTTGTTAAAAAGGTTCACACAAAATGCACATTTAATGTCAGCATTTAGTGGGGATTGGCAGGGGAGGGGGATGAAACAGTCATATATCCTTCTTACCTGTAATTGTAAATATTACAATATATTTTCCATATTCATTCATATTCATTATTCATAGTCAGACACGGGCACACTTAAAGATGCATGACTCACATCACAAGAAAAGTTCAACAGTTTATTGTAAAGAGCCAGCAGAGGTATCCAGAGAACGTCAGGCGAAACTCAGAGCGGGGTCACAGGGTCAAGAACACTGGGTCAAATTCTCACAGAGAAACACGATGGGGGAATAGGGTGTAAAGACGATCTGGCAAGGGAGTCAGGGAGAGTAGAGTACTAGGAGAACAAAGGGGCACAGGTGGAACTGGTTGGGTGATTAACTCAGGTGAGGCAGGGCAGGTAATCACAGAGACAGACAGACAAGATAGCGCCTCCTTTTTTCACTCAGGAATTCTGGAGGTTTAGCTGTTGGGTAATTGAACAACATTAAAATATGTGTGCTGAAGGCTACGTAAGTGTATTAGCAATGTTGGAAAGTAAGTACATTACTCTAAGTACTGTACTTAAGTGCAATTTCGAGTTACTTGTACTTTATTTGAGTATTTCCATTTTATGCTACTTTCTACTTCCACTACCTTTCACAAGGAAACATTGTACTTTCTACTTCTCTACATTTATTTGACAGCTATAGTTAAACAAATGACATGCTGTAAGGACTGTAGGTCACCGAAGCCTGCGCCTGGCTGCAATAGGTTCCTTTTGCCCTGAGAAAAAGTTGACCATACTAATTGTCATTGTATAATTCGCACTCATGAACATGGTAAACATTATACCTGCTAAACATCAGCATGTTTGTCATTGGGAAAATGTTAGCATGATGAAATGAGCTTTTAGCTCAAAGCAACACTGTGCCCAGGTGCAGCTTCACAGAGCTGCGAGGATTGTAGTAGAGTTTTGTTTTTTCTTTGACTGTAGACAAATTACTGTGCAAGCTTTCAGATTGCCAAAATGCCAAAAAGATGTGTTTTGAACATTGAATACACACCAAGTACACTATACAGTTTCAATTTTGACCAATAGACTATTTTGTGTGTGATTATGTGTAATTATGTATAATTATTCACAACTTGTGTAAACTCAGAAGTACTCTAACTAATTACAATTATTTATGTCACCTAATCAAAAGGGGTATCGCATGTAATTAGAGGATACGTCAATGATAATGTTTGTTTCTTCTTTGTTGGCCTCTGCCTTTCCATTCTCTCTGGAGTATGCACACCCGTCCAACACACACACATACACACACACACACACATACTCCCTCTCTCTCGCCGTGTTTCACTTGTTCTCCCTGCCACCCTGGAGAGTTCACTGTTCTTGCTGTTTTAACCTCCACCCGGGGTTGTCCATGCTGCGTACGCTGCGTGTCACACAGTGAACTGTTTGTTTGCCACTCATCGCTCACTGCCCTGCTCCTGTCCCCACATGGCTCCCTGCAGGCCACAAACCACTACAGTGATTTCACATCCCCAGCCCTGCCTACGTAGGCTACTTCGCCTCATAGCAGCTGGTAATTTAGTCCAGACAAGGCATCTCTGCTCCTATCAGTGAGATAACGCTTTATTCTTCCCTTCCCAATGCCCCCCTCCCTTCTTCTGTCTCTTTTTCCCCTCTCTACAGCAGCTCCGTATGCTCTGCATGTAATATGACTCATCATGCAAGGTGTTATCAGTGATAATACTGCAGAAAATAAGGCCGCATATTACTCCTGCAGTATGTGATCTATTTACACTTACCAAGCAGCTTGTAATTAAAAGTCTGTCTGTTTATTTTGACTTGTCAACTTCACAAGGTCTGCCTGTTCCCCTACCTCTCTGAAATCTATACAACTGCACTGAGGCTGAAGGAATAATGACATACAGCACAACACATACAATACAGAGAGAAAGCCACAAGGGCTGAAATCCCTGCTTGGTTTCATGCCAGTGCAACAGTTGCAATGAAGAGAATTAACTAAAAGTTGGCAACAGGGCAAACACTGACTATGAACGCATGCTGCCAGACTGACGTGCTTCAACAAATAGCCTCCATTTACAGTCTGCTGCACTCTTAGTTCCCTCCTGTTCCCTCCGTCTCTACCTCAGCCTTGCTCCGTCTAGGTTTCCTTGCTTTAAATTGCTTTTGAATCTTCACTGAAAAAATCACCATCTAACCCTAACCCTAACCCTAACCCAAATCCTCTCTTTCTTTCTTTTCTTTATACATGTAAAAAAATATTTCAACTTGTTTCCAATATAAATCGACATTCTGTAGAATAAGGCAGGATTCTGCATTACAATCAAGAAAGATGTCGTTTTAGAGTTTATTTTAAGTTGGTTTGCAATAATAACCTGTTTAAATACTCTTGCTCATGGCTGAAAAGTTTCAACATTAGTGCAGATCAGTCCGTCTGAAAAAATGAAGCGTGTTTCTGTGGTTAACTTTCCATATTCTAAAACAAATTGCCATCCATTACAGCGGTTACTATTGGAAATCAAAATTTGATTTTTTTCCATTTGATTTTAACTAAATGAAACAATTATTTTGTGAGCACCGAGAAAGCTCCCATGAAGAAACCATGAGTCATTGTAACTTGTTTTCATCCATATCCATAAAACTTATAAGAATAGGGTTTTTCAACTTTCTAGTTGTAATTTTCTACAAAAAAAATAGTAGCTACGACTTGTGTACAGGTTTCATTCCTCTCTGTCCCGCTGTTTTTACAGACACCTCTGAGCTAACTGCGACCCTCGACTTGCACATGGACTGGCTTGACCGCCTTTTGTTTTGGCCCCTAGCCAGACCTATTCCTCTACGCCAGTGGTCAGCAACTGGCGGCCCGCGAACCAAAACTGGCCCGCCAGCTATGATAGCTGGTCTGCCGGATTATTTTGATAATCTGATTTTCTTTTCTTTTCTTTTTTTTTTTAATTTTACAATAGCGGACTGACAGTCTCACTTTTAACTATAATGTCCAAATAGAGAATCTACCCCCAACTGAAGAATGCTTGTTATACTTTTATCCATGTTGAGAGTCAGTGACGGACACAAACAGTTCACGCATGAGGCCGCAGGATGCATTGCAGTCAGTGGACAGTGCCTGGTGTTAAAATAAATCTTTGTTGTGGCAGGAACAGTTACCTGCAGAATCACTTCCTCTATAGCAATTTTGCCTACAACAAAAGTGTGAGAAAGTTTTGTAGCAGAGGCTTTATTATGAGTTTGTACTCTGAGAAAGATTCTGTTGCTTACTGGACAGACCTCTGGTATGAAAAAACACCAGTTCAGTGAATGAGTCATTATAATCACGTATAATATGTGACTGTGAGCCACAGTGCCACAAATATGAACACAAAAGAAATTCCAGTGGCATTCTTTATCAATCATTTTCTTAAATTAGCCTTTGATTATGTTCTGGCCAGCCATCTAATGAATTAGATAAAAAAGGCTAAACTTATTTGCCAAACCCTTCTCTACGCTATCAGACTTTTCACTGGCTTCAAGAAAATACAACTTTAAGCACTCAGATACATCCAAAATTGACTTTTTGCTGTGTTCCAAGCATCAACACATTGTTGATCTAGCTCTTCCCAATATTTTCATGTCTACATATTGTGACATTTAAATGCCACTAAAACTTTTTTCTCAAAAGTTGGATTTCGGTCTCACACATAATTACAGTCATGTAGCGGAAACCAACACTAACTTTAAATTTTGAGAGATGCACAACCTTCTTTCATATAGGTTGAATTTCACATTACTGGTGCCACCAAATGTGACTTGAACTGTATTTTGTCAGCCATGAATTTTCTCCTTTTGTTATCACTCTCTATGTGTATTGAGAAATATTGCAAGGATGGCAATTAAATGGATTCCTCAGGCTGTCATCGCAAAGCATGGACGTCTTTATTATTCAAGGAGGAGAAACCAATCTGTACTAATGGCTGTGCATGCTGATCATTTGTAGGTTACTGCTAGTTCCACTGCATATTGGATTACTAAGACTTCGCTTGGTGTTGTTTAATGTGGATCATCAATGCAAATACTCTCTAATCCACTCACTGCTGCAATGACCATGCATCATATCAGATATGTATATTTCTGTGTATATAATATGGATACATTTTGGAACATGATAATGCTGCTTAGTACTTTTACATATATGATGTATGGTTATTTCTGTTGTGACAGACCTGTATTATAATATAGAATACTGTTTGGTGATGGCTTTAGTTTTTATTAGCTTGCATTTCTTCCACAGTTAGGGTTACTTGGTGTCACCAGATTTTTGTTCTTACTCTCGTGGAACTGTTTTTTAGAGTGTGACTGAGAATGTTTAGAGCAATCAACACTTGTCTTGGATTTTCAACCCGCTAAATCATAATTAAAATCTAAATTGAAATGGCAAATTTTATTTATTATTAAAAAGAAATTTGGTCTCAAGTTTTTTGTGTTTTTGGAAACAGCCACAGACTAACTCACTCATATATTCATTCATTCATTTAATAGCTGTGTTTTCCATATCAGGCAAGATACTTTCACAATAAACTAACATTTCCATTCCTCCACAGTGACAAATGTACAAATTGTATTCAGTTTCTGGGCACAACAAGGAACACAAAATAATCTATTTTGTTTCTTGAAGCCATAGTGATGGATGGATGAATGAAGTGAAACAAGATTCTCAGAGCTTTCAGAAAACAAAGGAGCGTAATCACATCACATGTAGAGGTAAGGATACTGGAAATGCCTGGCACTGATGAAAAAAGTACAGCTGCACAATGTATTATAGCCGTACATGTGTATATGTAATGTATACATATAAAAAGAAACAATAAACACCGCTTTCAACTGAACACAATTAATCCATTTAACAATCCACTTATCTACCCTTCTATCTGGAGTGTATAGCTATAAAATTATAAGGGCAAAATACAGTGAACAAAAAGTCCTCATCCCACCCACATGACAGACCAAAAATATACTACAGTTGGGTCCCTGTTCAATTCTAACCTACAGATGAGCAGAGCAAGGCACTGACATGCAGTCATGCTTTCATATTTACCCATTCCCTTTACAAATGGCATTTATTTATATCAAAAGAGTCTGAACTCTATTATTTGTAATGAATTCTCTGAACGTTTCTCGCTACTTGTTACTAATAATTACCCTTACTGTAAAACGACCAATCAAAGAAACTATTAGGGTTGGAAAAGAGGTAATTTAAGTTATTCCGAACTATAGAAGATTCTTAGTCGATGTATCATTCTCTGTGCTAAATTATCAAGTCAGCCTGCTAACATGTTGATGTTTAGCAGTTATAATGTTTACCATCTTTACCATCTCAGTTTAGCATGTTAGCATGCTAACATTTGCTAATTACTGCTAAAGACAAAGTACAGCTGAAGCTGATGGGAATATCATTAATTTTTCAAGTATTTGGTCATAAACTAAAGTATTTGACAAACTAAAAGTTTTTTTTTCTGTCCTACGGGGGACATGAAAGTGTGCACCAAATTTCATGAATCCATCCATTGGTGGTTGAGCCAAAACCTGAGGGTGTCATTTAAGGAGGAGTCAAACCAATGTCAAAAAATATCAAAGACAACTCAATTTGATGGCGGTTCTGCCACCTTATATTCATGAAGGGACACATTACGATACATTGTATGGAACATGAATATCTATACAGAATTTGATGCCATTTTCACAGTGATAACATAACTTTTTCCTGCTAATGCTAGAGGATCACCAAAATTACTAGGATTAATCCTTAGGGGACCATGAATGTACAAACATAATTTCATGGAATTCTATTCAATAGTTGCTGAGATGTTGCACTCTGGGCCAAAGTGGTGGACCTATTAAATTACTGACATTTCCCTCCCCACAATCACACTGCTGGCTAGCATGGATAAAAAATGTCATTTTATGTTCAGGCCTATTTGTGCAGCAGGAGGTCAGCAAGGAATAGCCCACTGAAAATCAAGCACTTATGTAGTGTATTCATAGTGTTTGGAGCATGTGAAGCAGGTAAATGTTTGAGACTAGAAATATAGAGGTCCAATGGGATATTTCTTCAAAGATCACTGTTTTCCGGAAAGTTTCCATCTCATTGGGACTCTAAGAGCCACCCAAAAGCCTTCCATTACACAAACTGTGACACTGAGAACAAAATGTGTCCTTGTTAGGTGACTGTATGCGTGTGTGTAAGGCAGGCGGTGTGACAGCTTGAACAGTTGAGGGGTCACCGGCTGACCTTGAAATCCGTCTCTTCAGACAAGATAAGGGAGTGGATGGGAGCCGCAGGCAGGAGCAGCACTTGGTCTGGCTTATCCTCCGCTCTGTGATGTCTGCTGTTATATGACCAGTTCACTGGGATTTTTGTCCTCGCCTACATCAGCCTCCAGCCCGACAGGGTGACAGCTCTGCATCAAAGGCTTTAATCAGCACTGTTATCTCACTCAGGTGGATGAATATTTCCCCTTTGTGACCGTATAGCAATGTCGTTAAGCAATGAACCTGTCAGCAGGCAACATCTCCTGATAGCTGGAGTTTGGTTGAGTGCATATGCATAATGCTGCATGTCTCTGCTAACCACACACAACTCTTTCTCTGTCTTATGTGGTTGGATTATGACAGGGCGGCTCAAGACAGTAGCAGTGATGTCGCAAACTGATAATTATTTTAACTTCTTTTCTTTTCTTGGCTTGTCAACTGGAGAAACTTTGATACACGGGACAATTAAAGATGTACATTCCTGTTCTGAAAAAGAAAGAGATTTATTAAATGGCATTTAAAATAAGGGGAATTACACCCTTTGGGGAGATAGATTTAATAAATGTGGACAGAAACGTCTGAGTGTTTTTGATTTTTCTTCTACTCCCAAGGGGGGCTTGAATTTACAGAGTAATTAGTTGAGTAGAATACACCCTCTAATTTACCCCTAGCCCATCCTGCTCTCCTCTGCAGCAAAGTTTACATTTGGTAATGAATTAAGAGCCTTGCGCTATTAAAAGGGGGTTTTGCTGACATCTCTATAAGCTTAAGATAAGCTGGGCCTAAATCAAGAAAAATGCAGACCAAGCACATTGCAGTCCAAGGAAAATCTTAGCGAGAAGAGCTTTCAGCGGAAGATAACAGTAGGTATATTTGCCTTTGCATTACCCATAAAACATCCTGGTTTGCCTTAATTTGGAAATGCTTTTAGAGGGAGTCCTATAAAGGTGGAAGAATAGAATCATTATATGTTGCTGCTTCATATAAGGAAAAGTGATTGTAAATGCAGTTTAGTTGCGAAATTATAATTTAAAGCAATTCTTTGACAAACTAATTTAAATTGATTATTTAAATGATATGGGAAAAGTTTAACTCAAAATCCTCCATAGTGAGGATTTCCAGTGCAGCCCCCAACACAACAGCCATAGTGCACTCGTGTTGTATAACAAGAGTCTGTTTCTGCCACTTTCTTATATATACCCTGGAGATGGAGGCTCACAAAAACAACAAAGGGTAGATGATATTTTGGGTGATTTTGTGGAAAGTCAGTGATTTTATGCTCTGCAAACATGGTCCCTGATCATACTTTCTTTCCCACCGACTGCAATGTATATAATATTGCAACAATATTGTACTGTATATTAACATAGAAACTGACTTCTGACATCTGCACATCTCTGCATCTCTGTGACGCACAGCTTTTAAAAGAGTTTAACAAAGCAGTACAGTATGGATGTGAATCAGCTCCACTGTAGGGGTCATTCGTGTTAATTATGTAAGAAACAGGCAGTAATCTTACAACTTAATCTACCTTATAGCCAAAACAAGTGGTGGTGAGGGGTTGTTTCCTGGCAAGTCACAGGTTTGATTCACACAATAATCAAACTGTCAAAAAGATCCTTGTTAAAGTGTCCTTGAGCAAGACACTCAACCCCCATTTGTTAATAAGGGTTCTCTGGCTATAAGTGAGAGCAATGTAACAGTATAATATGTAGGGTGATATAGTGCATATAGTTCCCAATTCCATTCTACATAGCCATATACTATATATTGATTTTCATAGTCCACTTTTTCGTAGTTAGTACACAACAAATCAATGTTCTTTTCTGTTTTGGACAAACGTGGTACAAGACGTGTGCCAAAGGACATCAATCAAACTGCGACCTTGTAGTGTCACTGCCAATGAAACTTAAGTAAGAGAAAGTGAAATGGTTATTACAAAGATTAAAGAATAGATTATTTTGTTTCAGATACTGTCACGTTTATTTCTCTACAATCTGCAATTTGTTCATCTGCACCTCCTAAAGTTCCCTTTCTATTTATAGCTTTTGCTAATGCTACATAGCCAGTGTTAGCATTAACAACTGTTTACTTCAGAGAAGCATTGCAAAGTTAGCATCAAACTTAATTCCTTAAGTCACCAAGAGCTGTCTCCAGGGGTGTAAAGCAACTCCAGTGCTAACTCTCTATCATGACTTCTCTTCACGCTAACCAGCTAGCCCCAGCCCGTCTTGTCACTTTCCCATAGCGACTCACCGTAGCCTCCAATCTGTAGCGCTCCTCAGAGGGCGTATTTAGTCTAAACAGCTACTAAAATGATTTGGTTAAGTTGAGAGAAATATCACCATAATGGTTAATGTGGCTATAATCAATCGTTGTATAATAGCAGTGTATCATAACAATGTGAACCTGACGTCACGATATGTAAAAGCAAATCGCTCACAGCTTTCTTTTGCTTTCAGAACTTTATGGTGAGTTTCAGCTCATTGTTTGGTATTGATTGATGAAATTGAACACAAAATCACATATTTTACAGCACTACACTGTATAGTGGGGACAGATGATATTCACACCACTAAAAGACTCCACAACTCAAATGGGTCAAGCGGCTATAATGAATTATTTTTACATTGACAGTGGGCCACATGATTATTTATATGTATTGTAAATGTTTTTCCCAACATCACTCTCCCTGCCTTCACCAGTGTCTTTTTTGAATGCAGCAGGCAAGTGTTTTCAGCGATAAACTACTAACACAGTGGAGCATATAGCAGCTGAGCCAGATATTTCCCTCAGGGGTTGGTGGAGACTAAAAGAGTTAATACAGAGTGAATACTGTACTTACATTCACCAGGTGGACACAGACAGACTTGAAGTGAATGCTAATGTTGTTCTGTGTCTCCAGGATATGAAAGCAGGCAACACGTTTGCCACATTATCAAATGTTGTTTTTCAGATTGATAATACTAATGCTGTCTTTCACCGTGTCTTTGCACTGTGCGATGTCCCAGTGCCTTTAAGTGTACAACATGTGTGTCATCACTGTTTGTGATCCAAATTAGTTCAGGATTAATAAAAGGGTGCACCTACTGAATGTCAACAAGTAAGAGTTGAGGCATATTTAATTTATTTATGGTATTAACAAGCAGCCGGGAAGCTCTGCTGTCCTTCAATCACTTAATTCCTGCCAGTTCCAGAAGCACTGACCCATCTGTGGAGGGGCAAGCGATAAAAGGATTTCCAGAGCTCAACAGAGGATCACATCATCCTAAGACAGCTCTGATAACGTTTTGTGCTCAAGTGCAGCTTTTTTCATTGCACTGATGCTACACAGTGAGGATCACAGTTTACTCACCAGGTGAAAACTTGTTTTTTCTGCTAATTCTGGATCCTCTGGGTAATAGGGGCAGATTAATACAGAACATGCACTCTAATGTGTTAATAATAATATAGTAGTTTTTAGAGGAAATAATTAGTTTTAACAATTGTAAAAAGCAAAATGAAAAGGTACAAAATGAATGGTTAATTGTTGACATCTTCATTAACAGCTGAGACATGATGTTTAACGAGGCAGTCTGAGTAGTTGCATATAATCAAATAAAAAGTCTGCTTCAAGTGAAACGAAGACAACTTGATACTGCCTTATCATGTTTGTGAAAATAATTATAATAAAAAAACTTTATTTGTAGAGCACTTTTCAATATAAGTAACAAAGTGCTTCACATGAATCAAATGTAAAACATTCAAACAAATGAAATGTAAATGAAAATTAAAAAGACATCACACAATAAAATCTTTTTTTTTTTTTATAAAAATGTGTCTTAAGTGATCTCCTCTGGAAGAAAGTTTAGGGGCTGTTGTGTAACATACTGTTGTGTGTCAGAATGCTGATTTAAGTGACAGAGGAAATTTTCAGTCCTTTACTTTACAAGAAAAAATTGTAACAGACCAGAGGTAGACCGAGATGCAACACACAACTCTCAGGATTCAGTTCTTAATATCCTTTAATATTCACCACAGGCAATCATACAGGCAGACAGGAATCGATAGCAGAAAATGGCACAGGCAAAAAACTCAACGTTTCTCCATGGGGAAACGGCAGAATACGGAAACTCACTTTCAAAGCATTGCAGCAGTACAATAATCAAAAGCCACAGACAGAAAGCAAAAAACGCAGGGCAAAGTCTCAAGGTCAGGTTCAGAAGGTTAGGTAATTTGCCGGGGAACAGGTGGTGAAGGAGAGTCAAAGACTGGCTGAGTCACCAACGGGACTCAGGTGTGTGTGCAGGTAAGTAGCAGGTGTGTGTGATTGTCCTGATTGCAGTGGTGCAGAGTGGAGCGGGGGTGTGGCAGAGTCAATGAATGAACTGAACCAGGAAGTGCAGGTTGTGACAAAAAACAACATTTTTTTGAATATAACATGTTGCAACTGTATTTGTTAATGATATATATTTAATTCATATATGCAAGTTTATTAAATCACCATGCTTCTGAAGAATTCTATGTTTATAACCTATACGTTTTTCTCATTAATTTTAAGCATACATGCCTGTCTTTTATATTTACATATAATATCAACATGTTGACAGGCTTTGTGATATATCTATGTAACATGTCTACACTGTAAGCATACATACATAAACTGGTATGAGCTGTACAGTAAATGTGAATATATGAAATTGTTTCAGTTTCTAACAGGTTCCATGTCATTTTTTTACATATATGTAAATATTTTTTTTTTCTTCATACTCTGTGTACATATATTTCATATGTGAAAATTCAATGTATGTATATTACACTTAGGAAATGTGTCTATCGATAACTAACTGTAGCAATTTGAATTAGATATAAAGTAAATTCAACTATTTAATTGGAAGATTAAGATTGTAGAGATTATGAGGAAACTGAAAACTAAATAAAAAGGGGATCCTGATTACAGCATTTCTATCAGCCAGCAGCTGCACATACCTGTGCTGTAGTGTTGTGTGCTGCATGCACTATAAAGTTCTCCGTGGAACCGGCTCATGAAAACGCTCAAAGGGAACTCAACCATCATCCTCCTCAAGATCTGTAACCTCAGTTTTTCCCTCCTGCTGTTTGCCACAGGAGCAGCTCATTCATGTTTCAGCCATTGGTCGACCAAATCTGGCAACTCTCCCCAACTCACATAACCAACATGTTATGTGAGCCAGCAGTGTTATGTGAGCTGGAGATTTGTGAGCAGGCGCAAGAAGCTGATGTCTGCTGAAAATGTCACTGGATTTGTTGCTTGGCTCTCGTGTGATGCTCAGTCACTAAGAGGAGTCTGAAAGGTTGCAGGATCTGGTGAAAAAGTTGTTGGCAACAGCGGTGCTTGGTGAGCAGGAAGTTGATTTAGGAAATCTGAGCAAAGATGGGTATATACATTTTTTTTTTTTTTTGTTTACAAGCCTTTATGATACTCCTACCCACATGTATAGTACGCGTCCTTCTGTTGGGATGGAATGCATGCTGTTAAGTTAAATTAAATCAGAAATTAGTTATTAGATAAATTAGTTAAATTAGAAATCACGTCAAATTAAAAGTGAGTTTCTCAGGCGGTCCACATCACTCTAAATTCACGTAGGCATGTTTTAAATTTCACATCCATTTCATTGTCATAATGTACATGCACGTCTCATCCATTCACCTTAGCTTAAGTAAAAATATCAATACCACAATGTAAAAATACTTCACTACAGTAAAAGTTTTAAGTCTTGTACTTAAGTACAAATAGAGAGGAATTATCAGCAGTCATTTAAATGATAGCATCTGAAAAACGTAGAGGGAAATAATCTCTTTGATGGTTCGGCAAACAGCTCATAAACATCTGAAACATGAGAAGGGGCCTCAACCACAAAGGGATCACAAGCCAAAAAGGTTGGGAATCACCATGCAACCAGTACGAGCTTCTCATATCTGACTTTTACAGCTGTCAGATAAATGTAGAAGAGTAAAAAAGTGCAACATTTCCCTCTGAAATGTAGTGGTGTTGAAATTTAAGGGAGTACAAAATGGAGATACTTGATTAAAGTAAAAACACAAAATACATGAATTAATCCACCACTGCATCCATGCAACTATGTCTCCTAAAAAACTACATTCTCATGCAACTATTTTTCATTAGCCGAATATATTTTTAAGAGGAAATGCTACCTGAATCAAGGTTTTGATCAACACATCATTTTAAGATTCATATGTTAATAACTAAAGAATCTGTGATTATGTTTGTGGAACTTAACACACTTTAAGGTCAGGAAAAGATTGTTAAATGTAGATAAAGTTGAGAAAAAGTAAGAAAAACTTAACATCTATGAGGCTTCAACTTATTAACCTTTAGAAAAACAATGTGTTCATCAAGGTACTGGTCACTCGATGCAGCAGTGTGGCTCTTTATGATGTGTTTTTGACCGTAAGTTCAATAACACTGAATCACAAGCTGGATGATGAGGGGGTACATGGACGGTGAGGGTACATGGACGGTGAATTTAGTCTCTTCAGAGCATTTGCTGAAGCTAATAATGAAGTGTCCCTTTTTTTTTTAATTTGCAGTTTGCCTGCAGTCCTGGAATTGCTCAAAATTTATTTGAAAAACTCATAATGGTCAACAGACATTTTTCTGTCACACCTTTAAATGACTGAATAACTTTTTCTGTTTTTTTCACATTACCAACAGAAAGAAGCCTGCCTTTTATTATGGAAACTTCATCATTCCACCTTTATGTATCTAATTATTTGGCTGGTCTTATGTAATTTGCTGTTATCTGTCCACTGCATTGTTGTGGAAGTTACCATTTAACTAGAGTGATTTTTAGGCTGGTCTTGCACTCTACTGAGTTCTTTCTTGTTTGCCTCTTTCATGCTTGTAGCTCATCATTAAAATGTTTTTTTTCCCTGTTGCTAAAAGGCACCTGTTTTTGTGTTTATCACAGTCAATAGAATGCAGGACTTGATAAAGTACAGTACCTACAGCAGACTGCATCAAATAGAATAGAAAAGCAAGGATTCCTAATTACACTCTTTAGAATCGTGAAAATGTATTTTTGTTTTGGTTCTTCTTTTCATTCCTACCTCAGGTTATGCATTTTAATGTTGTTGTTTTGCACTCAAGTATTTCTTACATTTCTGGAAACACATTTACATAAAGATTTAATCTGTGAATGTCCACACCTTATTTGGCTGTCCTTTGTTTGCATCAGTATTTCCCAAAATGAAACATTAAAAATGAAATTAGCATGCCCTCTGATAGGCAACAGCTCCCATACTCTACTCCATTATAGCTTATTATTATTGCAAGCTGTCAGGCGCTGTGTTGTGGAGGGCGATACTGTAAAATTGTTTTTCTAAGAAATCTGCAATCGAATTTAGAAACATTTATGTAATCGTTGTCTCATTTGCATATGACCATGTGTAGTTTGCGAGGGCGGGAGTGAAATCACTCCACGAGATGCTTGTGTGCTTCCCTCGGGGGAATTCAGAGCTCGGCTCAGCCTTTCAACGGTGGAAATAGATTGATGTCTTTGAAATGCCCTCCAGAGTCTCGTTCCTTTACCCCTGAGAGATGTGACGATGATGGTGTCGTGACTCGAGTTGCAAGCTTTTACTGATAGTCACAACATCTGTTTTTGACATCAAACTATTCATTGAGGTAAAAATGTTCAAGGTGTTTCAATATTTTCTGCCCAGCTCAGTCTGGTGAGAGATGCGGCATATCATTAGTCCAAGAATGAATAGACATGTTTCTGCTAATGACAGTGAAAGCAAAGCACTGGGCTTATCTCGCTGTCACCCACTTCAGGATCTGCTGACTTTGCTTTTATTTTATTTTTTTTGGGGGGGTTGTGTTTTTTTTCATCCCCCAGGTATAGAGGAGATGTGGAGACGTTTGTCGTTCTCCATCCTGCATGGCAGAAAGTGAACAATGAGCAGCTGAGGGGAAACATGTGATCGCTAACCTTGTACTTTCAGCACATGCAGTGTGCTTAGCAGCTTTAAGAGGTGAGAAATTTGTTTGACATCCGCGTATGTCTTTCATTACCAGTAATTTTACGGAGGTCGTCGGAGATCTTGTCATTGTCACAGCCTGCTATGCCTCTGTCTCTCTCTCTTTGCCACACCTCCTGATCAGCCTCACTGTCCTCACCTGTTGCTCCCAGCTGCACTCTATCTCTAATCAGGCCAGTATAAATGCATCCCAGGTTCACTCGCGCTTTGCCAGATTGCTCTTAGTATCATGCAAGACTTCCCCTGTATCGACTCTGCTCGTCCCTGACCGTCCTGCCTAATCTCTGCCCCGATTACCCCCTTGCCTGCTCCTTCCTGGTTCGTCTGCCCCGCTGCCTGCACACCTGGTTCCGATCCTCCTGCACCTTCGACTACGTCTCTAGCCTGCTCCCTAATGGGTACCGTCGCCTTCCTACCAACTCGTCCCTGTGTGTTTGTGTGTGAGCCTCCCAAACCCGCTCCACTCACCGGCTCCGCAACACGGCATCTCCAGCCCGGGCCCTGGACTCCTTCCTCTATCCCCAATCCCCACCTGTGTGCAATATCTCTGCTGGTTCATTAATAAAAGTCATTACCAACTATTCACCTGTTTGGTTGTGCCTCAATTGGGTCCTACCACATCCGGTTAGTCAAATCATATGCCACATTTAAAGCCTTTAAATACCTCAACATAACCTGTTGTGCTTAAGAGTCCAATAAAAACTGAATCTCCTGCAGAGGTAATAAGCATTTCTTCATATAACACCTTTTTTAAAGAGAAAGCAACATCTCAGATGCTTTGCATCATCAAGGCAGGCAGCGAGACAGTTTCAGCAATTAGTGTCAGTTTTAAAATGAACATGCCTTCTGCACAGTGATATGAGATGTTGTGCTTTAATGTTTAATCTATGTGTAAGAGAAAAATCAAAGAAAACATGGCCACTTGACTTACTGATCTAGAGTGCTTTTTTTTAATTTTTTTATATAGCTTATCCTCAGTACTGGCTGCTCTTTCATAGCAGAGTTTAAAAACACAGGTATGCATTCTACAATTAGCTTGTACCTGTACATTTCATTTATAATATAACTTTAATGTAACTTTTTTTTTTTACATCATTTTTCTCAGAGTTGTAATCTTGATTTTAGTAACTATTGTAACATTTAGGCAAATTTACAGATAAAATGCCTCAGCTTGTGTGGGGCTGTGAAGAAACACGAACCTCCCTCTCTCCGCTCAACACACAGTATTTGACCAGATCAGACTGTTATTATAACAAAATTAAGACAACCGTATGAAGAATATTGAAGGGGTTCTGTTCCCGGATTGGGGTTAGGATTAGGTTCAGAGTTATTTACAGACCTGTCTCAGACTCAAATTAAAAGCTATTTCCCTGTGCGTAGTACAATTTGGTGTCTCTTCTTGTAAATCCTCAGTAATACGGCACGTACTACATGTCTGTCCATGACAGTTTTCCCCAAGAAAAACAAAAATAAAATGCGCCCATGTTTATTGTGACTCTTGACTGCTGAGAGAGGAAAGAGGGAAGTCGGGTGATTTTAATATAGAGTGACAATATGTTGGGCCTCAGAATGGGAGACTGCTGTTTGTTTCCTGTTTCCTACTGACAGTCAACATTAGTTTCTCTGAACCTTCACCATATCTCAGTCCCTAACCTTAGCCATGTGAGCATGACGACAGCAGTGCCCTGGGTTTTTTTTTTTTTTTTTTTTCTTTTTTCTACAGTATGAGCTTCATGGTGCACAGAGAGCTCCTTATGGGAGGGGGAAAAGGAGTTTGTTACTATCAAAACCTCACATTTGTTAGATTTTAAATCATTAGGCAAAATAGGATTTAAGATACATGTTGTTGTTGTTGCTGAGCCAGTGCTCAAGGTAATTTATGCACACCAGACTCCTCAGACAAAGCAGAGCGGTTAACAGCAGCATCAGAAATCAGGGAAAGAACTGTTTGTACCACGTAGGACTTGAAAACACAGCTGCGATCTCCTAAACACTTTTTCCAGCCTGAGAAAGAGCTTGAACGATTCAGGAGAGCCCCTGGAGTTGTGACACTTCATAGTCATGTCAAAAAACATTAAATCAGTGCATCCTTGGATACTTTGTGTAGGTTTTATGTGTGTGGTCAGTATTGATATGTTTAGTCTCTTCTATCTGCCTTTGTGTCCATGTTTACACAGAGCCGGGGCATGAAGGACGGCCAGTAAGTCTTTCGCTGTACTTTCTGTACATAATCGAAACACCTGAAATATTCTTCACTCTTTAGGGTCAAACCATTTGTAGTGTTGTGGAGCTTGAAAAAGGGATAAACGTTTCAGAAAGTTACCGAATGTGCAGGCCTATCAGACTGGTTACATCTCGGAGAACAAGTAAAGCGTACAGGGTCGCTGTCCTGTGTGAAAACACCACCGAATCGCCGTTAACCAGGAAAAATAGATGTTTGTAATAAGGTGAAGAGGCGAAACTCCACAGCCATATTCATGAACTGCTGCTAATCAACTTGAAGGTGAACAAGCCAAGTTGCTGTGAAAGCAGCTGTTTCTATAAAGTCAGTTTTCATGCTATTTTTCCACCCTTTTTCATGCTGCTTATGTTAAAATGTGTCAGAAAATAAACAAAAAGCAGATCAACATTTTTGGGTCTTTCTTTCTTGCGGAGAGTTGAACAAGGCACACGGTAGCTTTTCATTCAAAGGGTATTTTTAAATGTCATTGCTTTAATAAACACAACATGACAGGTATTTCTAATCCCCAACAATGACCATTGATTAACACCTATTAGCCGCCCACTCTTTTGGCAGTGATTGCATAACAGAGAGGACAATGTTACTGTGGTTTCGTTTACTGCACACAGCCACTGACTGAGGACAGCACATGCCAGACATTTTTATTTTTATTTTTTTCCATGTCTCAGTATGAAAACATATTAAAAAAAAAAAAAAAAAAAAAAAAAAAAAATATTCATGAACTGAATATATGCACAATCTGTTGATATTTTTTGACTAGTTAGGGCCCAACACACAGTTCGTACATAATTTTCTGGTAAAGAGAGTTGCATGTGCTGACTGGCACCAGGGAAATAATTTGTTGACAGGTGGAAGATGCTGACATGTTTACTTTCTCACCGCAGATGCAGGTACAAGTGACTGGGAAGCCTTGAAATATAATAGGCAAACACTGCTTTAGTTTCAGTTGAGGTTATGAACTTTTTGTGTGCTTTTGTTTTGTGAGCACGAGCTGCCCTTGAGATCACCGACTCGAGACTATCTACTTGAAACTACATGACATCTTTCAGTATTGTTGCTCGACATATATTTCATGAGGATATAAGAATAAAACACAAGTAAAACTATATAAAATATGTAACCTTATCATCACTTTCCTTTCATTTGGTGTAGTTTCTCTACTGTCACTGCCAAGTAAAGACAAAAGGCATGATTTCAAAAGTGGAAAGATGCTTGTAATTATATTGTCTGGAATGAGCAGTGATATAAATACACAGTACCACAAACCTTCAGCCAAAGGCAGATGGTATGGGTTTTTTTTTTTTTTTTTTTTTTGTTAATTAGTGCATTGACAATGGACACAAATTTTAAAAACCTCAGCCATTCAGAGCTGCATCAATCTAAGGGCTTCAATAATTCTGCATCTCACGTGCCTAATGGTCACATCATTTTGTCGGCAATGTGACACAGCAGCACTGAAATTCAAGAATGAAACACAACTTTTGCTACAAGTAGAAAGAAAACAAAGCATGATGGGGGCAGAGGATGGATGAGCTCGATAGACTGTGTGTAGAGCTGTGTGGGGACATTCTTGTGGTTTATTCTCATACTGTTGTCCGACGGCTGCCAGGACTTGATGAGCTCAAAGAGAAGCTTTTCATACAGTGGTCAACAAATAATGTAACATAAAATATCTTAAAGGTCGCACATTGTATAAAGTGAGGTTTCCATGTCTTTCTTGGTTATAAAGCAGGTCCAGGTTCTATATTAATACTGTGAAAGTATCAAAGAGCTGAGTCCACAGAAAAATGCACACAGCCTGTATTCAGAAACTGAACCTTAAAACCAGCCATCAGGACTTCTGTAACTTTGTGATGTCACAAAGCCATACCCCCAAGCCCCATCCACCTGGACCCAATATCCAACCTTGCAGGGTTTTGTTTCTTAGTGTTTATCTGAAATCTTCTATAATTACATTTGCACAGAGAGAGGAGATGTAAAACTACATTGAGATGGTTTTTGGTTCTTCAAACCACAAATATATCTTCTTATGGATCAACATTTCAAATAAAACACAGGAAAAGTATGAAATATGGGGCCTTTAAATGTTTGATGTTGATGTTTTTACTGATTCTCTAACCACATTTTAATGCTGATTTCAATGCATCTATTGGTTAAAGAGTATTTAATTACAAGAACTTATTTAAACTTGAAACACTGAAATTATTACTGCTGAAAAAAACTACAAAAAAAAAAAAAATGCAAAAAAAAACATCACAATGAGGTTGTGCCAGAAACAAGATGTGGTTTTAAGGAGGTCTAAGGCACAATTTCCATCAAAATAGCAACATCTCACTTCACACTGTTTCGTCTGAATGAACCTGAACAAACCTCCCACCAGTTTGTGCCCCTCCTCCCACCTATGAGAGAGACAATTCAGTAATTAAACCAAATGATTAACTTTCATTAAAAGCCATTGTATTTCCTTATGCTTTTAAGGACCTGCCAAAGAAACCTTTCAGAGGGCAGAAAACCCCCTCTGGACAGGTCACCAGATCATGGCAGGGCTTTATTCATGATGCATAAATAAATTTATGAATTTTTCTCATTTGCTCTGAGGTGTTTCATAAAAGCAACAGCTAATGAGCCACTTTACAGCGATTGTTGATGCCTTTTGAACTTTTCTCAAAATCAAAGAAAACACAGCTTCTCTTTTTGCTCCTTAATCTAACCAGGCAGGTGATTCTACCCAATTTCCATTTTTAATACAAAGTATCCAAACGAAAACAAATACATTCAGTTCGCCAACAGCAGCGGCTTTAAAGAGAAATCAAAAACCTGCATTTCAGCCTATTTTCCAAACACTTGCGTACATCTGAAAATCAACAGAAGTGAGAAAGTGTCAGCTTGCGTGTCAGAGAATGTGGCTTGGTGACAGGAAAGCTCACAAGTAACCCATTTGGCTTTATGACACCACGAAGAGTGGCATGAAGAGCTAAATCCAGTTTGGGGCTGTAAAACTTTTTGTTTCATCTTTCTTCAACAACTAGTCGTTAACTTTGTCTGTTTGGTGCTGTGCTGCTCGTGTTAGTGGGATTATCAAAGCTTTTTTCTGGCTGGACTGCAACAGCTGGGCCAGCCCAATAATCGTGAATGTCTGTAACTGAGTGATGATAATTCCACAGTTGGTCAGCCCAATGCCATGTGATTTGAGTTGGACTTTCCCTATTGGCCATTGCTCTTTCAAATTGGAATGGCACAAACAGTTTCTAGTAGGGAGCGTTCACCGCCAGCAGTGTTGCCAGTTTAGCGCATTTGTCGCTAGGCTTCTCTTCAAAACGGCACTTAACAGCAAATCTAGTGACTTATTTGGATAAACCTTGGCTACTTAGAAGAGAGCCCTCCCTGTGCATCTACTCTGTTCATTGAGCAGCAGAGAGGCGGAGCAGCACTTTGTCACCCAGACAGAGGCCGTGCTCTGTGTGAGAGGACAAAATAAGAAATATATATTGTCGCTTCTAATTTTCTCTCCAAGTGATCATTTTACTAGTGAATATAGCTGAAACCACAGCACAGTCTTTGTCTTCAATTTATGTGTTTGCTGATTGTTTAACATGTAGTCTTAATGGGCCGCATTTCATTCACTACTTCAAACTTCAGCTGTATTAAAATACTGTATATGTGAGCGCAGAGAGTAGGAGAGAAGCAAAAAGATAAAGAGCTGAAACCAGATATCAAATAGAACACCATAACGTCACTTGTTCACAGAAGTTCCGCAACAGTTTTCAACTATGTCCTTAATTTCACACATTGACTATACGCTGGGACTGCCATATATTAAGTTTTAACCTATGATCTTGTTACCAAAAGCAGCTGCCTGCTTCTGCTGGAAATGAGATTTAACCAAAATGGTAAAGTTGCTGCTCAAAAACCAAAACAATGTGCTGAAAGCAGCTAAAAGGCTCTGTGGAGCTGAAACTGCAGTAAGTTCTCTCTGGGTTCATCACACCTTGCACATTACACTACATTATTATTTAGTCATTTGATCTATTGTTATACAATTAGTGCTTCATTGCTGAACTATATTAGTCACTTCAGAATCACTTCACAAACGTTCAAACTTATACAGTTCTTTGTCTCATTATTAATTGTAAGATGAGCTTCCGAGTTTCCAAATCAATTAAGAAATAAAATTTTGCTGCAGTTACACTGACTGATTCATTATGACATGAGTCACAGAGTTAGCGGATTACACACAAAAAAAAAAAACAAGATCCAAACATCGAATGCTTCCTGTGGCGTCCCTTAGCTTGAAATACATCAACTATTTTGGCAGGAGGTAGCCACCATTGGCCAAGAAATTTGCTGTGTTAAGCTATGCCCACTACCCCCCTCCCCCTCCCACCTGCCCACCCACCAACCCACAGGCTAGCGGGAGTTCCTCTGTCCCCTGTTGGTTAGGAAAAACAAGTACACAGTGAGAGTTCACTGCATACATGTGCTTTTTGTGCTTTATTGGCTTGTGTGTCATCTGAAACCCCGTTGTATATCTCTGTTTCTGTTTGTGCGTACTCCCGTTCTGTGCTTTTTGATATGTGATTCCTGCAAGCTCAGAAGCTCTTTCCTTTGCCTTTGTTTTGTCTCTAAAAAGCTGGTGGCACCCTCTGAAGTACAGGTTAGCAAAACCTAATGTTTATACAGTACTAACATCCAAGAGAACAAAGGACTCCTGGGGGCTTCTGCCTGCTTTCTGGCCAACCAGAGGTGACAGCCTGTAGTCTGCTCATAACGTTTATTATTGCTCAGAAAAGTAAGAATTATTTTTATGCTGGGAGAATTATACTTTTTAGTTTGTGTGTGTGTGTGTATGCGCACATGCTGATGGGCTAAAACTGCCTGAAAACAGTGTTTATAACAATGAACATTCATGAAAGAGATTGGATAAAGCATAAGTTTTCAGGGCCAGTACACTTGGGTGGGGTCTGACATTGTACATTTTTTGTGTGTTAACAAAGACTGTACCGAGGAGGTCACCACTGGTTGTCTACAAACCCTGAAGTACCAGTGACTTACAGGAGAAAACAATAAACAGAAAGCAGAAAAGTGAATTTATCAAGGTGAATGGTTAAACCTTGCATATGAAAAAAGGGAAAGAAATAACATTTATCTTAAATATACAGCAGTTTTAACAGCAATTTACTGCTATGTACTGTATATCAGATGGAGAAAAACTAATACGACTTCCGTGCAAGATACAGATTAGTTTGCTGTTGCATAATAATTATTATGTATTATTAAAAGCTGTGTGTTAAGAAATCCTCAAAAACAAGAATGTAAACAGTAAAAATGACTTAAACTATTATTTTTATGGAAATATGGAGAGAGTAATTTCTCTTCAAATTAAGTGTTTTTCATGTGCACACTAAAAAACTGGAGTTTTTTTCAAGAGCTATTTAAAAAACTAAAAACCAAAAAAAAACCAAAACGCATTTCCTTCCCTAATTAGAGACATCAATCTCGCGGGATGTACGTCAGGCAAAGTATTCCAGTCTGTGCTTAAGTTGCACTCTGTGCACTGAATTACTGAATCCTGAAGGCCCATCCACTGCTTAGGAAATTACAATCAAGATTGAGCAGCATTTTAATGAAGAGGCAGTCACAGGGTGAGAGTGTTTTGTTGTCGAGGTTTTTCTCCATAGTATTGACATCACTGAAATGTACAAGTAACTCAGCTCAGAACTACACAATAACTTTAACTGTAATTTCCTCTTCACTACTTGATTATGGTAATGGCTTTGATTTGAAAAGCAGTGAGGGCAGCTCTGGGAATTGGAGAGAAAGAGGTGAATAAATGATAATTCTGTGTCGGGGAATTAGATGCATAGATGGAAAATAGAAGACTTGGAGTTGTATATTCTGTCAACATGTGAATGTTGTCATTGATGCTACTTGAGAGAAACAAACAAGGGACCAGATTTATTCCAAATGAATGATTAAGAACATCGATTTACCAGAGGCACAACATGACAATGCACTCAGGCTTCATTACTTTTTGAGCACCTGTGAGATCCTGCTCATCCAGGGCTAACGTGCGGTAAATGTAATAACTTCTTCACTAAAGTTCTGTTTTTGATTTAAGGCGTTCTATTTAAAAAAAAAACAAAACAAAAAGATTGGCTCGTTGTTTCAATCAGTGCATTCCTCTCCGGTTTGTTTGAGGTACCATCTTCCAAAAGTTGCTCTTCTAAGTGCACTAAACGACATTGTTTTGCCTAAAGTGCAGGCAATCTTAAAGTTCAACAACTGCCTCCAGAGAGTGAAATTAAAAAAGGCAGCAGTGGGACAGGGGTGGTGGTACCCTTCTGCCCAGGTACACCAGTAAGTGTCACAATGAAAGTCCCTCATGCATCCTTGCAAAAGAGGTGAATACCTCTAGATCATGGGTCCTACAACACAGCTACTTCACATCTGGAAACCTTTTTTTAAAATACTGTGTAAAGATACATATGTATGCAGCACTTTAGACCAAACTGAACACTAGTCACAAGGTTGTCCACACGTCAAATTGTCCTTGGGCAAGGCACCGAAATGCCAAAACATCAAACAACAACCAGCAGCATTGGCTAAAAGCACAGGAAACCCTCAATCAAGTAAGATTAGCGCAACAAAAAAAGTGACGTTACCATACACTGCTGCACAAGCTAAAAGCACAGAAAGCCCTCACTCTGGATATTGTATTAATAATGGAAGCATGTGTGAAAAATATTTTTCCTCAAAATGAATGAGACGCTTACTGAACATCACAACAAGCTGACGGACACGTACGCTAGCTAAAACTTGGGTCTTATTTGTGCAAACGCATTAGCTGCCAACATCAACTTTTGGGAGATTCAACTCTGTTTTCTTTACTAATTTTGCATTGGCCAGGGGGTGAACAGTGGCTATTTTCACAGCTTGTTGTCAAAAAACTAACAGCTCCTGTAAAAAGGGCTGATAAGAGCACTGAGATTGAACCATACAGTAAATATCTTGTAAAAACCAGAGCAATTAGCTAAAAGGGGCTTACAGTATGTGCACCATAGATTTGAGTGATGATTCTTCAGTGCTACAAATCTTTTTTTTCAACATTACCCAGAGTAATCCAACCCAGTCTCAACATACAAAATATTGATTCATGCAAGCTGCTTTCAGGCAGTATAACTGCATTCACCGTTAACCGCAGGTTTCACATTTCCGCAAGGTGAAGTTAACCCTGTCCACTAGAGCTGTTCAACACCATTAGCATGATGATTGCTGCTGCTTTGACATACAGTACATTTCATGTTCCAAACAAAATCTAATTTCTTGCCATATTATGCCCTAGATTAGATGGTAACCATAACAACTGCCAAAATCTTTCAGCAACTAGACAGTGCTATATCCAGCATCAAATGGAAGACGCGATGCTCATCCACATGTCTCCCTGTGCCTGTTTTTTTTTTTTTTTTTTTTTTTTTGTTTCCTGCCTTGACAGCATCTAACACTGACATCTGAGATTAGAGCTGTTTTCTCATATACTGAGCCATCCTTGGAAACATGCACTGTTTATGTTACCATCCTTTCATCCCCTACTTCTACCCTGCACTGGGAATTTTCCGAAGCATCTTGTGAGAGCTCCATTTGAAGTCTCATCATCTTCCAACCCTCCCAGGACTCTATTCAACATTAAATGGTATTAAATATTTCATCGTCACTTGCACTGTCATTGACACTGAGTTATGGCTTTGTCTTGACAAGAACTTTATATGGTGCTTCATGCATGACTGCCTGTTCAATATTCTCCACGTTCACACAGTATTCTCAGTACTGCCAGTGTATGGCTGTGTATGAAGCATAATAGGGTCCTGCGTGGGATGAATTCAATGTAAGGTACAGAAAAACAAAATTAATTGGTTGTCATATTCTTATGCCTATAGTTAAGTTCATACTTGAGTGTATTTTTTTATTTTTTTTATTTTTTTTATTTTTCATGTGCTGGTGGACAGAAGGGGGGGAAAAAAGACGCCCCAGATGAAAGCAGACTTACTTCACAACCAACTCACAGTGCACCACTCAAAGGTTTTTTTTTTTTTTTTTTTTTTTTTTTTTTTTCTCCAACAAGCCAGAAAGGTTCTTTGAGGTTTTATTCAGCTTTGTAAATGTCTTTACAGATTGGTTTATATCCTGTAGAACAATAGTCCAAACAACTAGGCAAACAATCAGCAGGGCAACTAAAAGTCAACAGTCAGTCAGCTTTGGTTCATCTCTCCTCGAGCGGGGCTTAACTTTTCGCTGGACAGCTTAATGTCTCCATTTGTCTTATCCAGACAAGTAAAATAAATGGGTTTGAATATGTCCATTTATTTACAGAGGGAGAAGGGCACCAGCAGCAGATGTCAGGCAGCTGTTTCTGCACTGCGGTGTTTGTCACATCAAAACCAGAAAATAAATACTGTCTTCAGTCAGGAGTCTTTCTTCAGAATTGGCACTGTGACTCCAGCAAATATCAAAATGCCATCTGTGATGGACAACAGCTGAAAGGAGTTTTGAGCTTCGGGGTTGCTCATCCATTGAAACATCTGCACCAGGAAAACAGGTCGACTGAAACCACATAAAAGAAGGTTAAGTACAAATATTTTTTGTAAGAGAAAACTTGTGTGTGAGAGTCGAGGTCAAGTGGCTTTGACACAACCACAGCAGAGATGGAACATGAAGTTATGCATGCCGACTGAAAGCCGAAGGTGACAGGCTACAAATAAGACTTACCTGAACAAGATTTACCTGTAAACCCTTAACTTACTGTATCTGTGTTCCGGTCTGTTTTTTATAACCGGTGCAGCAGCTTCTGCCCAGTTGAGGGTCAATGTACAAAAGAGATCTCAGAGTCTTACATATCATAAAATGAATTTTGTTGGAAAAATTGTCAGTATCAACATCATAGGCCAAAAATCAAGGTTTCTCTTTAAAGACTGAAAATTAAGTTTTTAATGTTGTTGACATGGCCATATAGTGTTTTTTTTTTTTATGTGACGGTCTCATAAAAACAGACAGCTGGGGTTTCATACGTCATATAACTAAGGAACCAATCCCGTCAACAGGGACGGGGCAAAATAAACCTTGACAGTACAGAGAGCAAGAGTTTGCATTTGCACAACCACTAACACTGTGTCAGTCACTTCCAGTTACAGGCTAACAAACAACATAAACAACTAAAAGATGCCAACTACGCTTCTTGTCGCGCACTGATATTTCACTGGTCACCAAAACCTCGTCATTACAGAGTGGCTAATGCAATCTCTGTTAATGCTCTAATACTATGTCAGCCACTGCCAGTTACAGGCTAACAAACAACATAAACAATAACTACATTCTGATACGCCTTCTAGTTGCAGATTTTGGTACATGATAAACTCCTCAAAAACTCCTGAGTCTGAGTCTGACTGAGGCTGAGTCTGTCCAAAGTTTCCTCCTCTAACCATCTTGATACTCTCTGCTCTGTCATCTGTCAACCTCAATTTTTCAATGAGGAAGTTAGAGTAACTTATAGCCCCAATCATTTTTTTCACTTTTTTATGTGGGAAAACCATGTTTACATTTATTTAAACATGTCTGGAGAGGGACTTTTAAATTTTGTGCTGCAACAATGCCTATTTAATTATTTCTTTAAGTGACTGGCAATTAATAGATAATAAAATTGAATTAAAGGAACACTACAGTTTATTACAACTTGGGTTCTATTTTTGTAACTGCAGCAATTGATTCTAATGAGTATGATAATGAGGTAACTGCTGAGATTATGGAGATTTCCTGAGCAACAAAAATAAACCCCAAGTTGTTTAAAACCGTAGTTTTCCTTTAAGCAAGTGATTCTGAATTCAAACTCGGCCTCAGTTTACTGTTTTTTGTCACTTCTCTTTAATGTTGCGTTGCTTTGCGAGAGAAAAGGGATGAAGAAGAGAAAAACCCCAACTGTGATCAAAAGCATAATTTATACTGGCCATGTACAATCTGTCAGATTTCAGAATCGCTGCTGTTTTTAATGTATGAAAGTGAAATTCATTGTGCATGGCAGAGGTTAGAGGAGAGAGACTACACTCTGTGTATAAAGCGAGTCACTTCATCTCTGTGATCTTCCTATAACTATTAATAATGACTTACTGTAACATTTAAGCTTCAATCCAGTGCAGCTGCTGCGTCTGCAGGATTAGACAGCATGTTCAATTTACTTGACTACAGCGGTAACTGGGTTTGATAAACTGCCACTGACAGTAGCATTGGATTCTTCTTCCAAAACTCCTGTCACTTTAAAGCATTTTCCTGTTTAGGGACTGCACCATTCAACACTGCTCTGACTACAACAGCCTTTCACTTATCCATCTTGTCATATTACTGAGTCTAACTGAATCTGCTATCAAATTGAGAGTAAATAGAGATTGTTGAGCTGGCACAGCGGGAAGATTGAGGATTATTCACTTTGCTCAGCTCTGTCAACAAGTGCTGTTGGTGAGGCACGGGCGTACCATGAAATTACAATCATACTGTCTGTCACAATTTTCCTCAAGATGTTGCTATAAAATATGGCCCCTGCTTCTTTTGTTTACTTACTTACTTGAGGAATTGACTTATAAGCCATTGATTAGCGAAGGATCACATGAGCTCACCAAGAGATAACTTCAAAATAGAAGGTAGAAAGCAACATTGTTCTAGAGTAGTTATTCCTAATCCAAGCACAACCACCTGATGAACTGGAAGAGTTCCACTACCCCTTTGTAAACCACAGCTGTCTTGTTTAAAATCAACTGGAATTAACACATTTTAAAGTGTATGTGAAATAAAACTAAATAAAGGTGGACATTGGAATCAATTTTTTTTTTCATGATCAACTGTTTATTAATTACTTTTAGCTAACTATTTCAACTGTTTAACTATTACTTTTACTTTGTCCATTACTATTGGGTAATTATTTTAAAGGTCCCATATTTTACACTTTTCCAGTGTTTTATTTGACATTTTGATATCTGTAGGAAGATATATTTGTGTTTTTAAGTACCAAAACCTGTCTCAATTCAGATTTACATCAGGCTTCTCTCTGGAGCTCGTGCAACAGCAGGCTGGTCAGTCAAACAGAAGAGAGAAACAGTCAGCCAATTAGATGAGAGGCTCAGAGCTTCCTGAGTGATGCAACCACAGGTAATGGATTGTGGCTCATTACTGTAGCTTGGTGAAACTCACCTGTAAATGCAAATGCTAATGATCAGTCAGTGTTGAAATGAGCCAAACAGGCTTGGTGTGGAGCCATGCACCAAAGTCTTAGGCACACATCTGGATCATCTGGCAGCATTTGGATTACCATGCATGGTGTTGCAGCATCCAGGTCCAATGCAGGAGTGGAGGAGCCCACAGCCTCCAGCTCAGTCTCCTTGGCTTCTAGAAACTCTGGTGGACTGGTACAGTGCTGGGAAATTTAAAACTAATCCAATGATTGGTACATGATCATTGGAGATTCAAAACACTGAGAGTCCATAGTAGAGATAAAAAAAAATTGAGCAGATTTCAGGTAAACCTTTGGAGAAACCAAATCCTTAAAAATGGGTCTGGGTGGGGGCATAGCTGAGGGCGGTGACTGTTTCGTTGTGACATCACGAAATTACAGAAGTACTGACGGCTCATTTTAAGGCACAGTTTCTGAATACAGACTGTATGCATCTTTCTGTGGAACAAGCCTTTAGATACTTATATAGCACTTAGACCTGCTTTATAATCAAAAGACATGGAAATCTTATAAGGTTTTCTACAATATGAGACCTTTAATTGTTTATCCACCATTTTTTTTTTATATTTTTTTTAACTATTTCACCTGTTTTACCATTACTCCTAGCTATTTTTTTCAACTGCTTATCCATTAGTTTTGTACTCATTCCAGTAATTATTTTATTTTTCTTACGGTGAAGTCACTGTAGTCAGTAACTGAGCATATTCCTTCACTTATGCTTCACTGAATTAGTCTCACAACACTACCAGAATGCTAGACAGTAAATTCCAGTGTCCCTACACAACCTACCTTTACAGCCTCTTTTTCCTCTCTCTAAACTGTAACCTCAGACAACATAAGCTGCTTCTGATGAATCCTCCAGTGGCACTGTGAGCACCAAAACAAACACAGTGTGCTGTGACTCTGACCACTGACCAACATTTGAGATCAGTATCTTCTAAAGGATTACAATCTTCTTTTCTGAAATCCCTGACCATTTGCAGACCTTGTTCTTCCAGTGTGGCCCCTGTCTGCTTCTTTAGACATGCTGGTCAGAAGTCTGAAAGCTCTGCAAAGCTGATTTCAAAAGATTGAATGAGAGGTGTTACTATGATCAGCGATTAGCCTGGTGTGCATAGGTGTAAAAATAGGCACAGCTTTAAGTTCACTGGAAGCTCTTCTCTTCTCCACATTTCTACTTCTGCCACTGTCCCTACTTACTGCTGAACTACACTAGTCGCCCAGGAGTTGACAGATATAGAGTTGGTGTTTTTTTTCAAAGAACAGATAGAAAAAGTATGTCCAAAATCCCCTAAGTCTCCATCCTACACTGAAACAACAGAACTCTTTGTTTCTAAGTGCGAATATGAGCATTTTATGATCTTATATATGGTTAGGGTTAGTTAAGACTATGACTGGGGCCATGGTTAAGACTAACCAAACACTGACTTTGACTAAGTCAAAATAATGATACCACCAGCTTTCAAATTATTGATGAATCTCATAAATTTGACTTTTCCTCATAATTTTTACCTTTTTGTCTCATACAAAATGTTAAATTTTCATCTCCATAATAATGATTTGTCCCATAATTTTAATTTAGTAAGTCTAAATTTTGTCTTTTTTAATCACTTGATTTTGACTTTATCTCACGATTGAGTCTTACTATCTCACTCAAGTCAAGATATTGTCTTTTTTCCTCAAAATTCCAATGTCACAATTTAGGTTTTTCAGTCTCGTAATTTTGACTTTTTAATCTATTGATAATTTTGATTTACAGTCATTTGATCAAGTAAAATTTTCTAGTTAAAAATGGTATGACTTTTCACCTTCATGTTTTTCTTTTATAGGCAGAAATGGGCTTCCATAGACTTGTAAATATAATCTTATCTTATTTTCCATTTACTGTTCATCAATCTCTTCCACCAGAAATGACTTCCACTACCATTTGCCACATTCACAATGATACGTTGCTGCTCCACAACAGTTTGTAAAACTTGGCTTCGTGAATGTGAAAGATGAGGCCACATCCAACCATGGGCTGAAACATGTCTTCAGTTTTAACCATCTTGAAATCTGTTTACCCCTTTGTTAAATGGAAAGATTTTTGGTAAACTTTCCAGTAGTTTTACAGAACAGCTGCAACAACTGTTTAGCACACTAATGGGGGACTAACTTGAATAATGAACATTTTAGCTAAGTTTACCACTTTGTCCTTAGCCTTACTCTTGGCAGTACCTGATCACACTATTGTTGGCAGCCGGCCCGGGGCTGAAGAATCTACTGACTGAGCTGCTTGCGTGATGGAGAGAGACAAGAGCAGGGTGAAGGGGGGGAGGAGAGAAAACTAAGGGAGATTTAAACACTACCCATCATCTATCTGGAGGGAGAAAGTGAGATCACTTGAAAAAAAACCCAGATGAGCTCCCTGCCACTGTTGGGACCTATCTGTAATATTTTGAATGCAGATTTATGTGCTTCAGAGGGTCTTTACTACAGGGGAATACACCAGACGCTATGATCACGCTCAAGGATTTGATGCAAGCAGACACGAGGAATCAAAGCAGTAAAAACAAGAGGAGGGGCTCTTTCTGTTTCTGTTTAAGTAATAATCTATAAAAACACATCTCTTTCTCTGAGGGGGTTGTGGAGGAGGATTTATTTTTCCTTGGAAAGAACTACTTGAAAATTGGCACAAATGTAAAAGCTTTCATGAGTGGTGAATTGCATAAATAATCATTGTACAGGAACAATGAGGGCAACAAATTGATGTACTGAACGATTGTAGAGGAAGACGGAGTACAATAAACAAACGCTGGTGCAAGGTGAAATGTTAAGGCTGCATACAGCTGACATTAGCATGTGCTCCTCTGAGTTGCTGGAGGGGAAACTCGCAGTGTATTTGCCCCCTGTGGATATTGATTGGACATGACTGCTGCATGTGACCTAACACAGTGGCCTAATGGCACATCATGTTTTCAGATTTACTCTAAAACTATCATCAGGAGGAGGTGGAGGCGCTGGGAAACAGGAGCTTTATACACACCAGCTGACTGACCAGTAGCATCAGTTGGGCTAATGATTTCATAGCCCTTAACAGCGGCATGTTTGGTAGATTGATATATAAATATATACTAAAAAAACACATACTGTATACCAGCGCTCAGCACCCACAACAAACAACATCAGTCCTTTGTTGTAGTGCTGCATCAATCATTCATGGATTGACAAAAAATTTATATACAAATGTGTTGATGATAGATTTCATTTCCTGGTTCCATCTTCTCACATGTAAATAAAAAATCTTTGTTTTTTGGTTTGTTGATTAGACGGACCAAGATGACATCACTCTGGCCTGTGGAAAATAGTGATGTCCATTTTTCACTTTTTCCAAAAATTTTATAGACAAACAAATAATGGATTGAAATCTACACAATTATTTTGATTATAATTAATATAAGTTTCAACACCAGTTCTAATATGAGTTCACATTCTACAAGGAACAAAACCTCTATCCCAAAGGACAAATTGAGGAAAGGTGAGCTTCCAGCACCACGGACAGCGACAAGGCTACGCCTGTCCAAAGATAGCTGAGGAAGAAGCTGAAGCACTGACAGAACACTTAGTGAGGGAAGACTGCCAGCACACTGTGGCAGTAAATTGACGAAAAGAAGAAGGAAAAGACTCGGGGCCCACAGCGAGCCGAGATGATCCAGTCTATCATGTCCATCACACCTGGGGTCAAAGCCACAGCGATGCCGCCTACCTGTCATCCCCCTTGTCACTGCCACCCGCGTGAAGCAGGAGCTGGGAGGCTTATCAAAAGCAAGGAGGCTTGGGAAAGGATGCAAGTAGCTTGTAGATACATCAGGGCTCACACCAATGCACACCTTGATTCATGACATATCTGTGATGACTGTCATGTGACTGTTAAGTGCAACCCCTTTTTCATTGCCAGGTCATCAAATAGTGACACTTTGTCAAACCTGCTGCAAGGTACTCTTTGGCATCTGTATACTGACGCACAGGGTTTTCAATTGACTCTAATATCAACTCACCTACCGCAATATTTTACACCAAGCGCAACAGATTTTCTGCCCAAATTAGGCATTCAGTGGAAGATCCTGCTGTTTGTATTTTTTCACAACTGTAAATTCCACATCCAAAGTTTTTTTTTTTTTTTTTTTTTTTTTTTTCCCCAAGGATTTTTTGTTTTGTTGTTGTTTTATGATTCAGTTTAATGTTTTCAACTCAATTTTATCTCAAGGCCCTTTACAGACATTCAAATATTATAGAGAAAAACCCAACAGTTCAGTTTAATTATACCATGTATTCATGTGATGGCCATCAGATTGAAGAATTTCATCTTCATTTCTCAAAAATAGTGTTATCATGTTTTCATTTCAAAACGCCCTATGTGGATAGCAAAAGGCTCTGGATACTACAATACGTGATGTCACCAGCGTTACCATGGCAAAGAGCAAAGGGACCTTTTTTTTCAGATAAATTTAGAGTCTGTTTGAGGACACTATAGAACACTTAAAGCTTTTATGTGTTTGTTTACTACAACATTAACATGATAAATGATGTTTTCTTGTTTTTTGCATAATTTTCCCCAGTTTGCTTGTGTAAGTTATCCCACTAATGTGTATGTGGAGGATAGCCTAAATAAATAACCTAATATCATAAATGTCCTTTGCCTCTGTTAGTCAAGGGTGGGGCATCTGCAGATGGATGCATGAACACACCCACCCTGAAGAAGAGTGTGGACTACTGAAGCTACCTGTGACTGCACCTGGATAACTTGGGAGTAGCCAGGTGAAACTGTTAAATTATGTGTGGGCTGTTCTGTATAGCTACTAAACAGTCATTTTTGCTCTGTGATCCAGTATGTTTGAAATTATACAATGCACTCAAATTGGTATCTGCATTTCACTTCAAGTCAAACATAAAGTTAAAACAACCCAGGAGCTTTTTATGACCCAGTAGTGAACTGTTGTTGAGCAGCACAGTCAGCCACCTAACCTCAGTGAAGCTATGTGGGTGTTTTACTTGCTGAAAACCAGACCAGGATACCAGGTGTCAACTGGTGCCTATATTTATCTAGACAAGAAGTTGAAATGAATTCTAATTTGTCAAATTTCCTTTTAGGTGCCTAAAATTACAGGACTGTTTCTAAATAGGGCCATGATTCATACTGTGGTGAAATAAAGACTTAAAAAAACATGGTTTTCAATTCATTTCAAAGGTAATTATAGAGCCAATGCAAGAAAGTGTCACTAATTGTTGACAACAAAGAGCTTTCTTAATGGTGTACAATCTGACCCATTACAGTACCTCAGTGCTCAGTATCTCATAAACAATCTTTGGCTGAGCACGGACCGCTGCATGCAGAGAGCACACAAACCAACCAACATTAGCTAAGTTTCCTTTTTGCCCATTTGCACATCAAGTTGCTCACAGAATTAACACTAGCAACAGGTGATAAGACCTGCCACCAACCATGTTTGTCATTTTAAATGGTGGAAGCGATGGTTACCACTGGCTAAAAATGCAAAGTTTCTAGTTGTGTTTTTGACACTGCTCTTTGTTAAAAAGAGAAGAGTTAGTGACTGAGCTTAGTGAATCTGTGCATTTAGCCTTCACTCATTTTCACTTCCACTCTAGACACTGGCTGAGACCAGGACGATGCACCATTAACACACTGACTTAAGTTTAGTAAAAGGATGAGATTTTGATCTGCTTTATTTTAGCTAATACTGATCCATTAAAATATGCCTGCAATGGCTCTGGTACTGACCCTAAGGAGCATCTCTCGGAAAAAGTAATTGCTTCAGGGAAGCATTACTTTTTACCTTTTTGAATAATTAACCCAGATCATTATCTTTCTCTGACCTTAAATGAGCTATTTGTAAGTTTTGCTGTTGCTGCATAGCCAACATTAGCATTAATATCTGTTTACTTATCAGTCTTGCCAAGAGTTTCAGCCATTGTTGCATTTACAAGAGGTTATAATACTCCCTCTGAGCAGGGCTACTTCTTCAGGGCAAACTGGATGCAACAGTGACTGGGTATCGGAAAGTGATGAAATACACCATCTGGGGATAGCAGGTTAGCATGCTAACTTCAGTACAAGAAAAGAATGAATAGAAGCAAAACAAAAGGTTTGCTTCCTGCCGCTGGAGGAATGACATTTGATGCTGAACCTGCAAGCTGTTAATGCTAACATTAATGCTAGCAAAAAGCTAATTTGTCAAGTCCTTTAAATAGCCTGAACATAAACATACAAAGATTAATCATGCATTTGCTGCATGAGTGGATATAAAACAAATGAAATGTGTTTAATGAATATTTTACAAGATATATCATATTTGAACATTTCACATTCACATACATGCACATATATATATAGACACTCACAGGATTATGTGTGGCGCACACATTCATTGAAGTCCTACAATGCCTGGGTGGGAACAAATGTTTGAGAATAAGCCCACACATCAGTGGTTGTGAGACATGTTGCAGAACACCTGAAACAGTAACATAGATTGGAACATCTGTGCAGCTTCTTCTGTGCAGTGCATGGTGCTTCACACAAAGGCCGGTGTTTTTTGCCCTTTAGACTCTTTACACAGTAGATCAGAACCATGAGTAGCCTAATACCACTGACATGCCAAATTATGCCATTTATGAGTAGCTAACGCTTTCCAGAAAATAGCACTATATGATGTGTCTGGCTGAAACAAACACTGACTATGCAATTATCCCAAATATAAAGGGAGTGAAAGACAGCCTTAGGTTCCAAAGGTTAATGGGAGTCATTCAGAGATTTCTGAAAGTGCTATAATACTGGTGTTGACGCAGTGTGAATGCAGAACATTAAAGTATGGTGTGTCTTCTGCAGCACATCTCACACAGTGTTGTGGAGGTGGACAAAATGATCACTATGCAGGGTGAGGAGGTGAAGCTGCTGCACTGCCACGAGTGGCAGGGAACGCAATACAGCGGAAAAAAAAAAAAAAGTGGTCCAGTGCGTCAATATGTAGCCACTTTGCAGAAGAGAGTAGGCTATCCTTCATTTAGTGGTTGGTCTTTGGGTCTTTTGTTGGTCTCTTTTAGGTCTTTTAATATATGCAAAGATTACATTAAATGTTCTATCAGTCATTTGCAGCCAGTGCAGAGCATGCTGCAGCTCACGAGGAAGCTACAAAAAGACATAGAAAGGGAAGGTAGGATAAAACAACATGGAGAAAAAGCCTCACACTGACTGTGCGGCCAACATCCTAGCAACCCACAGTGATTTGTTTGATCCATCATAACAACAAGGAGGCCTATAGAATGGAGGTGTGGGAGCTGTGCCTGTGATGTGTTGAAAATAGCCTGTCTCTCAAAGACAAAACTATCATTGATTTTAGGAACTTTTAGTTTACCATCACTTCACTGTGTATCAATGGTGCTGTTTAGACTGTCCACGGTTTTTAAATGTTTTAAGATATCAGATTTTCTTATTCCCTCACTTGGCCTGGCAACAACAGGTTCAACAAAGGCTCTCCTTCCTCAAATGTCTTTTTAAAAAATGGTATGCCAGCAAAAATGGACCTAATAATGCCATCTGGCTCCTGGTCTGGTGAAAAATCTGAAGCAGCCCAGAAAAAAAAGGTAGCCCTTGTTTCTACAGTGATAGAGAGATACACTGCTCTCACTTCAGGAGGACAGCACCTGGTATTATTATCAAAGATAATTCTCATCCTACCCATCATTTATTTACTACATTGTTACCATCTGATGGTTGTTAGCGCACTATCAAGTCTCACACCACCTGCTTTAGGAAGAGCTTTTATCCACAGGCGGTGAGACTCATCAACAGTCAGCCCACAGGGTCACGGATGAGAGGAAGATCCTCTTGTACTGATTATTCATGGATGAAATTAGTGGGCCATGTTAATTTTCAGCTATGTTACAGTTTACAGAAAAGTTCCACTTATTTTAAAGTGTAATATGTATACAAGGAGCCACCTTATTTTAATTATTTTAATCCACAATTCGTTACAATCTGACACAACTGTTTAATATACAGGGTTTACGTCATATTATATTGATAATGTTTTAATCTGTCTGCATTTGGATGTGTTGTAAGCTGTCCAGAGGGGTATAAGCATTTAACTGCATTGGAAGGCCTTGCTGTATTTTTTAATGTGTGCGACAATAAACTGAACTGATTCTTGGTCCAATCTTATACACTTTTGCGAAGGAGGAAAAAATATTACCCTCTGCCAAGTTGGCCCCCAGCAACTGACATACCAGCTGAATGTACCTCTATCTATACAGCTTTTGTTTGCACGGGCTGTTTAAATGCACAGACTGTATCAGAAATATGGCCACAGCAGATACAGTATGTTGGTTTTGTAAATACGGAAGAATTAGCTGATGCATCCTCAGACTGCAAAAACATAGAAACATAAATATAGAGACGTAGGAGAGACATATAGGACAAAAGGTATTAAGGCGAATGGCAGATGAAAATTATATGAGAGTTCAACCCAGCTGAACACCTATGGGTGACAGTGTCCTCCACCAATATTATCAACATGGTTGAGGGTATACTTTTTTGGAAGAATGGTCCTCATCAGTAAAAACTATGCCGAAGAGGGACTAAGCTTCCAGGAGGCTTCCTACTGAGACATTTTATGTTGGTTTTTCATTCAATTTTACCCACATAATAAACATTGATAAAGAAGAGTTGAGTTTAATCTATCTATCTATCTATGAGGCTTCAAAATCTTTCACAACCATACCTCCATACTAAGAAAAGTTCAGGGTGTATGTATTTTAAAAAATATTTTGCATTATTAATTTAAATTTTTGTTTTGTTACCTCCGCCAAGGAGGTCATGTTTTCACCCGTGTCTGTTTCTGTCAGATGCAAAAAGCACTAAACTGATTTGCACCGAACTTGGATGATCATGATAGTCATGATCTGTGGGGGTTATTTCCATCGAACGGGCTGATTCCATCTGCTTCATTATTGCTCATTCTCATTCTTTTTAATAATTCCGAATCTCAATTCCCCTGCAAGTTTGGCATAAAAGTACAGCATTATGCTTTCACATTTAATTTATACAAACAGCTAATCGTCATGCATAATGCAGCGAGGCAAGTGTGGAAACAAGCTCACAGGCTTTGGATAATGCTAATTGAATTTGAAGATGAAGTATCTTGTAGACAAATTGTTTGTGACTTCATCCTGTGCTATAATTACTCATGTTAAATGAGGGTGAAAACATGCAACAATGTTAAAAATGCATTCCTCCTGCAAACAAATATGATGTTTGCATTTTAATCTGTCTCCTCCCCACCACATACACTGTGCAGGATGTTAATTCTGCCAGCTGTTTCTGCTGTGCCTCTGTGTATCTAAACCTGTAATAGATAAACGAGAAACTTTGTGTTTTACATATTCAGTTTTAATTATGTTAATAGCTCGAATAATCAATTTTCAAGGTGGATAAGTACAAGTGAAATGAAACACAGCTTTACCTTCTTTAGTGATAACGTGCTTTTTATTTTATTGTTCCATCTCCTCGACAGAACAAAATCTGGTTTAAATTATGGTATAGTCAGTGTTTAGTCCATTTCTTGCATTGACTCCACCAAGAAATCAGCTCTTGCTGTGTCACTCACATCTTTAATGAATTCCTCGCCCAAAGAAATCTCCTCTACATTGTTCACATTCCATAAAAGCCAATTAGACTAGAGTGTCATTTGCCATAACCTAAGCCTAACGTCACCAAAAACCATGCTGCCAGCTAATACGATGAGCCCATTCATGTAACAAGCAAGCACAAATAATACCACAGAAAATGAGACACACTGTCAGGACTAATAAGGCTTCCTCACACCTCTCACCCTTGCTTGGAGCAAACACACACACACACACACACACACACACACACACACACACACACACACAGGCCACAGCATCTAAACATTAGTCCAGTTAAAACAGATTGCATAGCTGACTGGCCCAGTCAACCAAAGAAGATTAACCCACAGTAAGTTTCAACCCAATAAACATCCACTTAATGCCTCTGTGTCAGATAAAAACTTTCAATAAATAGTTTGCTCTTGGTGTCACAACAAGCAGATCAAGTATTTTCTCCCCAAACTCTCAAATTGCTCCGAAAAAGAGCATCAGCTAAGATTTTTACAAACATGAATTAAGACATAATTAAAGAAATGAGCAACAAACTATATTTTTACTATTACATATATACTATGACTACATATTCATAGTCCAAACCAAGCCTGAGATCCTGTGATGCTCTAGCAGTGCTGCACTGAGAGCTCTTCTGGTTGAGTGGGTGGCAAGGCCCTTTTGGGGCTTTTGCACTCTGTCCTCTGCTCATCTGGCATCTTTTAGCCCAAGTTCCCCATTTTGACTTCCTTCTTGGGTTGCCTTTAATATCTGGCAGGCACTAAATTCAGCTCATATTATGAAAATATGCATTTCCCCTGAGTCTATGGACTGTTAGTATGGAGAACAAGTCCTTCCAGTTTGCTTCTGCAATGGTAAAACTTCACTCAGTTCAATATTAAAATGTATCATACATTCAGGCAGCTAATGAGTTCTTTGATTAATCAATTATTATTTTTTTTATGACAGGTGAGGAATGTTTTGTTGTAGTGTTTCCCGCCAAAACAAATTATGTGTCTCCTTTGGCCAGCAGTTGTTAAGACTCCATGAAGGCACCTTTTAATGTTGACAATGTGAATCTTTGAACTACTTATACTCTTAAAAAAAAAAAGCCATGGACATCTCACTTCATATAATATGGGACATGCTCATGATGGCAGCAGTTTACATTTCTAAGTCAAGTCCTGGGGGAAAAGATATTCCTAGGACAGATAGGCTATATAAGCCTTCTACCATCTTCTGGGTTAACCTTGGGGTCTCCTCCCAGATGGACATGGCTGGAATGCAGGCCTCTAATCTGTTATTTTTGTCCAATGCTGTTATAAATAAATAAATAAATAATCGGTTGATATTTATCCAATTACACCAAAAATTGGCATCCATTACTTTGGACATGTCTTGATTTTCTGTGCCTTTTTGTATCAGCCAAAAAGCTCAGAACAGGTTAGGAATGAATTTAGCTGTAGCAGAGATGTGAGCCTTTTTTTGAAGATTATCTTTTCCTGAGGCAAAGTGCAGAGTGGCAATGAGTACGTGTCTATCATACTGCCAGTTGCTGTTCAGAATAAACTGGATTGCACTAATTGGTCAAGTTCCTTTTTGATGTGAACCTTCAACGTCTTTGTTAATGTACTTAACTCAGCCTCTAAGATCTTCTTCTGTAGATATCCATGCATCTCCATTATCAGCCTGTGAAAATCTGCTCTTGACACTTTCCACCTCACAAATGAGGAAATCATTATTACTTGAATGGTTTATTTGAAGGTCAAACTATGTCTAGATATCTAGGTCAAAAATGGGGCTCGATTTGATTCCGCTTTTTTTTTTTTCAGATGTCAAGGTAACTGTTGTGTCAAAACCATTTTAGGGACTGCATTTCAGTGCGTAGTTGACCTGCCTGTAGTAACCTGCCTTACACAAAAATAAAGTTACTGAAATGTCATTGAAACACCAAGCATCTAAGAAACCTTTACTTTCAAAGATAGGTGTCGGTCCAGGGTTTAACCTGGATGTCCAGATGTCTTGGACCTTCAGATAATAATAAGCTTTATTACTATAGAATTTAAATAAGTTTGCAAACTGATTTATACACAAAAGAGCAGATAAAAATAGAAAAGGATCACTAATTGGAGTCCAGAGACATTAAATTCCTTGACTGCAAGAAAAAAATATGTAAATTAAAACAAAAATTAGTAAATTATAGTGGAGCTTTAAAAGTTTTGGATCCTTGACCACAAATGCCCTGTACCCCAAGTCTCCAGTCTGGACCTGGGGACAGTAACCAACATCAGGTCAGCAGACCTCAGGCTATGTATGAGTGTACAATATAGATAGAGAAGGTCAGTGATGATGGGGTAAAGCTTATCTGTACCTTTTTAAAAATAAGCAATAAAAGTCAATTCTGAAGGCCATAGGTAGCCTAACCTGTGCAAGTGGGCCGAAAATTGAGAAATATGGTTGTATTTTCTAGTTCTTGCCAGTACCCTGGCAACAGTATTTTTTACAAGCTGGAGGGGTTTAATTGATTTGAATAATGACTTAAAATAGTTCAACTGATGGGAAACAAATGCATGAAAAGGTGTTTTAGCATTCTGACATGAAAGTACATATCTAATCATAGCAATGTTCCGGAGCTAACAGATGCTGTCTTTGTAACAGAAATGAGTAGATAGGTTGAGGTCAGAACGAAAAATCACCCCTTTCTAGTCTCTTGTCCAAAGCTACTCAAGCCTGCTTCATGTGTTCCTCTTTAGGGCTTCAGGGCTACAGACCATCACTTCTGCTTTATTCACATTTTACATGAGAAAGTCACTAAACACCCAGGACCTTATATCTCTGCAAGGAAGGTTTGTTACAGGTAGCAAAGGAGAGAGGTCTGTTGGATTTTTATACACATATATCTGTATGTCATCAGCATAATGGGGAAATACATACTACCCACTATACTATACTATAATTATTATAACTGCAAATGACTTGACCAAGAAGTAACATGTAAATGGAAAACAATAAGGGGCCAAGAATACATCCCTGCCAGTGTGGTGATTACCTGTGTGGACCGATAACCACCACACTGGCAGATGAGGGACAGACCCACACAATCCTCTACTTGACCACTCAAGAAGTTCCTGTCATACCCATACCTTTTTATTCTAGTCAGTAGATTAGCATGCAGTGAATCAATGCATCAAAGGCTGCAGAAAGGTCTACCAATATTCAGACAGTACAATGACCAGCAGCTGAATTCAGATGAATGTCGTTCACAACCTTTAGAAGTGCAGTTTCATGCTTTGATAGATTGGAAAGCCTGACTGGAACCTTTCAAAAAGAGAGTGCTCGTCTCACCTGTGCATAGACCACTTCCTCCAATAATTTGGTGAGACAAAAGCTATTTGGTCCATAAAATGAATACTAATGGGGGAGTTTTTAGATACAAACAAAAGTCCATAGTCCATAGTGGTTGCTTTCAATGTGAAGAGCCTTCTCTGAGCCCATGATTTCAGCCATTTGCATCAGTGGTCAGTACCCAAGGCTTGTGACTGTAATTGAAGGTTGGAATACAAATGGACTGGCAAATTAAGAGCTTCAGCCTCACTTCCTTGTTCAGCTCCACAGTCCTGCATCTGCATGACTGGAGATGTAGCTCCAATCTGCTTGTTGATCTAAAGCTCCATCTTATTCCCACCAAGCTTCCACTTGGAGCACCACCTCACTTGCAAATTGGGGGTTTAATACACTATTTCTCTTTATCTTGCACTTCTTTGTATTTTTTTAATGTGATGACTTCCACCTCACAATGTGTTCTTTCCTCCTTTCCTTTCTCATTTTTAAGCCTAGCAGTACATTGATCCTTCCACCTAAAATGCATGATTTAATTACATCAAAAAGCACAATACAAAGAACGAGCCGGAATTTGTGTGTTGTTTACCTCTCGGCTATTTGCTTGCCTCAGTTTAAACTTGTACCTTCCATTAATTGGTTCTTGAAGTGCATTAATCCCCCCCGGATAGCTTTATGGTGCTCTATATTCAATGGTGGGTATTAGAGAGCCAGCAGCAGCACCTTGCCTCCTCCTCTGAGACGGAGAGAAACAGTGGGTGCTTTCTCCAGAGAACAGACAGCCGTATTCATTAGGATATTCATGGGTGCAAAGGGATGGCTGAGAGCAGCTCAGTGGCATACAGTATGCAAAGCAACAGTTTAACCAAAAAGGTTAGTGACTGAGCAATTATTCAAACTCTACATCACACAAAAACATGGAAATACTTGGATTATACAGATGTACATGCACTCGGCAAGTAAATTGTTTTCCCTCTCTCTCTATGACCATTCATTCATCCACCCTTACACCCATCCTTTTATCCATCTATGCCAACTGTAGTTCTGAGTTTTCACCCTAGGACCATGGCCATTAGCCTGGTCCTTTTGCCATTACCAATATGCTCTGTCTATCCTCCATACAGCTATACAAATCAAGTCAGGCAAAAAAAATAAAAAATAAAAAACATAATGTTTTCAAGCTTCAAGCTGCATGTTCTTTTAGTTGCTTTTGACATGAGTTTCCATGGATGCATTCTGCAGGTCTTGGCTGATGCACAGCAGCAGCCAAAAATACAGTGTTGCCAAAACGAAAAAAGATGCTGCACCGACATGCTGCCTGTCACTGGCTTTCACCAGCATAGCCTCTGTATGTGGATTTGTATTTTTTGTTTTTTTTTCTGGATAGATGTGGATTCAAGGAGATGTCCTCAATCCTCACAAATACAGGCACATTAATGCATGTAAGCGCACACACACCCACACACACAATCATCCCCTCCTACGTGCCCTCCCTACCGTGGAAAGTACCATTGTGGAGTTTGAGCTGCAGTGTGAATTAAATTGATGTGGTGAATAAAGTACACTGTTCACTAACAGTTATCAGCTGCCTGCTGAGGGGAGAGACAGTGACAACTGTGCACGTTCGCGTGTGCGTGTGCCGGGAGAGAAAGTGAGAGGAGAGGGGGAATCACTCACTGTGTCAGTGGGGGAATTAAAAAGCAGAAAAGTGAAGGGAGATGGTATCAAGAGACAGAAAAAGGAAAGGGGGTCAAACGAGCTGCTCGTTTCAAAACAGAGGGACAATATCTAGCTCTTGAATAATGGTGGTTGTGGTATTACAAAGAAACGGACAAGGTGGATTGTGAGAGCACCACAAAGTGAAGCAGAGTTCTCCACAAACAAACTATATGCATTGTGTGTATGTTTGAGGTCTAGCGAATACGTTGACTGTATCTCATTCCTTATAGAACATTTTCGAAGCAAAGGATATTATAGGAAGGAATTGTTTTAATTGTTGTCTAGTTCTTAAGTGTCTTTGTAGCTGGTTAATTTGTGGTTAGGTAAGTTTCACCAGTGGATGGCAGTGTACAAACTACGCAAATGTCACACCAGAGTCCTCTCTCTGATTAGGTTTAGGCAACAAAAGCATTTTGGTTAAGGTTCTGAATTAAACCAGACCACAATCCTTCCACATAACCAAGTCCTGTGAGTGCCTGAACGTAACCATAAAAAGGTTGAATTATGCAGTAGTTACTACAATTGGATGTATTGTAAGATTGGAGGGGAGAAAAAAAACGTATGTGTTGAGTATCTACATATTTGACTTGCCAAATGTATTCATTTACAACATAGCCTCATTATGTCAATAGAAAATGTAATCCAGTCAAGGTTAGCCTATGTTTCCTTCAAAATGTATTTGCTGTTGAAAATGTGTATATATTTATATATATTTGTATATAGGGACAGGATTGCTCTGGGATGTAGAAACATAAGTGTAGAAATGTATATACTGTACATTCTGTAGGTAACAATAATGGTTATGTAAAATAATACTACTGCTATGAGTAGAGGTTGGCTTTACCAATTATTTCCTGGAAAGAATAGTAATGAAAACAGCTTAAGCACTGTAGCTTGCAGGCCTATAGGGCAAATACTATTTAGTTAAAATGTGTAGGCCTATTAAAGTGCAAGACTAAGAGTCTTACAGGCATGCTTTGACCTCAATGTTAACATCACCATAACAATAACAATGCGATAATGATACTGTTCAGCAGTTTGATTTTTATCGTTTTCCCTATGTCATACAAGCATTGAACACAAAATGACTGCATCAGGCAACACTTGTTACTTGTCTTGTTTTTGTTTTTCTTCATATATATGATTTGCACTCAAGTATTTATATAATCTGCTGGCACCCTGCTCACTTGCACTATTGTATATTGTACATGTTGTATATTATTAATGGTGTGTATTTTGGAAGAAGCCAAAGACAAATTTCCAGTAAGGTGGACAAGTCAATTAATCATCAATGTTCATATTTTACCAAACTGATATTGGATTATTAGCAGTAAATAGCATAAAGGTACTGGCTAATTAGTACGCCATTAGTTTTGTAGGTATTTGAACAAAGTTACATTTTAGTCTGATGATGGTGCTGGGGGAAAAAGTAAAGTAAGAGGCTCAATAAAGTTATTACAATTCAGCCTGTGGAGAATGTCATTGCCAAATCTAATTGCAAATCCTAAAGATGTTAATGTGCTGGTGGCTCTAAATAAAAAAAAAAAAAAAAAGTCAGGGGGTCACCTAAGTCATTGGGATTCATCCTCTGGGGATCATGAATGTCTGTTCTTAACTGGCAATCCATTCAAGACCAAAGTGTTGAACACACCAACACCAACCTACCAACACTATATTCCCACCACTAGAATGGCTGATTATTGGCTCATTTGCATTATTTGACCTTCTATCAGTGGAAGATTTTCTAAGAAGATTTTGCTTACTGTTAACTGTGCTAAATAGTGTGTTATTGCAGCATTAATCCATCAGGTGAATGGGGAAATCATACCTGGATTAGAGTCAGTTTAAACCAATCTACTTTTTTTCGGTAAAAAAGCAGCAAAACCAAACAAGTTTTACTAACCATTAAGCATAATTATTATTGAGGTTACAGATCAGTCCTCAACAGAAATTGCAGTAGCGGTTTAATAAGGCTGATATTTTTCCGTACTTTGTGCAGTGATTCTGTTCAGTGTTGATTCAGATCAGATTACTGGTGACAACTTCGACTTTTCCCTTTATGAGTTTTTCAGAGACAGCCAATCAGCTGTACTATTTGCGCAAAGTAGATATATGCTAGATATATGGCCTTTAGAAGACAAAGGTTCATTCACATCTACAGTTCACGTGTATATTTTCAATGCAAACATATTTCACAGCATCTAGCATGTTTGACAGCTTATGCACTATATACTAGACCTGTCTGCAACATGTGCCACATGTGTGACTGTATCAATTTGCCACTGTTATACTGAGAATGGCAGGCTGATCTCATGACTCATTAGGTGGGATGATCATCTCTGTCAAGCTCACCGCCAAACTTTCTCTCTGCACCACTCCGCGGGCTATTATTAGTCACCAGATGAAAGGTTGGACACCACTGACATATCATTATCTCACATTAATGAGTTGAAACACCTGAACTTATCACAGTGACATGTATGCTACAATTTGATTTGTGTCTGTGTGTGTTGGGGTAGCTGTGAATTAGGTGTAAAGTGGCATGTATGTTGATTATAGCTTTGAAAATGTTTATGACAGACATTTAAATGTCTTCTCACAGACTAATTCAATGAAACTGTTGTGAATACTAAGTAACTTTTCTTTCTGTTTGGTCGACATGAGCTTTAACGTCAGATTAGAAGATTGGAAGCAACCAGATAGGTCAGAGGAGCGTTAACACAAATGTGTGAAGAACAGTAGCTGTAAATAAAGATGATAAATATAACATTCACATATACAATATCTTACATTTTTACTTCCTACTTCTTCTAACCTGTGCACCTTTTTTTTTTTTTTATTTCTGTAAGCACAGAACTTTAAATCGTTTTGACCACAGATTACATTTCAACCACTTCAGGAGTCAATTTCTTTTGTTGACTAGTGGGAGTATACACTGCAAACAGAACAGAACATAAAGAGCCCAGTATCGATGTTCGTTTTTAAGCTTTTTTAATTACAAAGCTGATATATTCAGTACATCACTTTTTGGCTGCAGTCATTTCTTTTAGTGTCAGAATGATAAAGGAAGCTACCAAATTCATTCTGTTCAGCAAAAGAAAAAAAAATACATCAAAGAGAATCAACTGAGAGAACTAGACTGTTTTACATCGAACATTATACAGTGGTAGAGTATTGGTCATTTTAGTTTAATGCTTCTTGGGTTTACAGAGAAGCAGAACATAACCACTCAGCAGCACAAAGAATGGATAGGAAAAATCCTGAGGGAGGTTGAGGGGAAAAAAAAGAAAAAAACTGAAACAAAGGGAGAAACACCAGCGCAGGGAAGAAAAAAAAAAAATTATTTCATTACTTCTCTTCAAGATTCAAGATGAAGGAGAACAGACTCTGCAGAAACTAGTGCCTGTTGTGAAATAAACCTAAGTGAAAGAAGGGCTATGCAGCAGATAGCCTACAGTTCAAAATAGAATAATGATGCAGATTTTAAAACACAAGTACAGAACATTAAATACATTTCTACACATAATAATCATGGTTATGTAAGGTAATGTGATTCTATGAGTAGAGGCGCTACCCCTCTGTTCAACTGACCAATTACTTAATGCAAAGCAGACTGCTGATAATACTTGTTAACAAGTGAACAACACTAACAGCCTGCAGTCATGCTAGCAGCTCTCTGTGAATGTACTTAGGCAAAGCGAGTCCTTTTGAGATAAATGCTAACATCAGCATGCAAACATGCTTTAACTGACAATGCTAATATGATGATGCTAATGTTTGGCACTAGATTACAAAGTAAGAGGATCTCAAAAAATATATACAGTGCATCCTAAGGAGAACATGAAGGTTTGTAACAGATCCAGTAGCTGCTGGTTAGTTGACACTTAACTCAAAACCAAAAATGTCAAAGTCATAGTGGTGGTATAGGAGTGGTCTCCAAATTACCTGGGATTCTTCCTCTGGGGACCATTAATGTCTGTACAGAACCTTATGGCAATCTGTCTCACAGTTGTTGAGACACAGTATTTGATTGGATAAGTTAAATATTTTAAGCTGTTGGTGGCACTCAACGAAAAGTAAGATGATCAGCAAAGTAATTAGGATTCTTCCTCTGGGAACCACAAATGTCTGCACGGAACATCATGGCAATCTATCTCACATTGTTTGAGATGTAGTATTTTGTTGGATGAGTGAAAACTTTAAACTGTTGGTGGCACTCGATGAAAAGTAAGAGGATCATTAAAGCAATCGGGATTCTTTCTCTGGGGACCATGAATGTCTGTAGAAGAGTTGAGATATTTCAGTCTGGACCAAAGTGATGAACTGACGGACCAACATTGCCATCCACAGATCTCGTTTATTTGGCGACCCCTCAGATCTATCTTACAAGGACATACGGTGGTTGGGAAACACTGATTTAAGTGAGCAATGTTGACATTTGCACGTCATTTATTGGTGGAATTAGTCATCATGTGTTGGGGTCTTGCCTTTTGTAGGTTTCAATAATCCTAAAATCTGTTCCCTGCTAGAATTTAAAAGGCTAATGTGTGCTGCAGTTCACAATCATCTACACTGTTTGTGATCACAAACACTTTTCAGGATGGTAGGACGGGGACTGTTGCTGCTTTACGCAAAAATAATTTAAAATTAAATCGACTGCATGCAAAAAAGTTCTCTGACTACACAGACAGACAGAAAAATAACAGCTTTGGTCACATCATAACAGATGGTCGTATGGTGAATCTGCAAGAATCCTGAGTAAGAGACTGAAGGATTACTGTAAGCGTGACAACATCAGCAGTCTGTGGAGACCACAGCATCAACTGGAGGGAGGTCAAAGACATTGTCCATAAGTCGTTTAACATCTGAAGACAGATCACAGACGCCATCTCTGAACAGAAGCAGGAGTTAGAGCATGTAAGTTATTCAGACCCTCTTCAGCATCATCTCTGTATAAAAATACATGTGCAAGTATTCTGCGCACAGAAGGCCATTGTAATGTATTCCATCACTTCTACCACTGTCAGCCTCTGCTTCTTCTCTGTTCTTATTACCTTGAGACAACTGCACATGGATTTGAAGTGCATAAAGGACAAGCAGGCACAGGTTGGGAATAAACACTGATCTGGCAAGTAGAGATGCCCAGGGTGAGGCAAAGAGCATACACAACAAAAACACAGACTCTACATACACACACTCACAGAAAAATGCTGTTTTGAGACTATCCTTTCCATCTGTTGCTCGTTTAATACTATTTCACAGTTCAAACAAGCCGAAAACACGGCTATAAAAACAGTTCATTGGATTTCCTCAAGAGAATATCTGATTAAAAGTAAATAATAAAGACTTTCATTACTTGGCTGCTATTGAAAAAGCACTGTCAAAGCTAAAAAAAAAGTACTATAAAAGTAATTGAAACAGACAATGAGTCTGTGTGTGCAAGTGTACAGTGGCTTCTTTCTAGTAACAGAAGGGCCACATTCAGAGGACGACTCTGTCCGCATCAGGTGTTACATAATACAACTAAAGAGAAAAAGGTGTAGGCATAACCTCGTAGATGTCTACAGGCCACAAGGCCACAGTGAACAAAATACTGACACCTATGGCTAATGCCTTTTTATAAACAGAATTTAAAGTTCGGAGCACATTCAAGGTGGGATATTTTATTTACAACAGTGCAACATTTCTAGCACAAAAAGATTACCTGCCACTGTGGTGATCACAGGCTCTTTGCATCCACTCAAATGATGACATGAAGTGTGAAAGCAATTTTTAAGGGAAGGTTTCACAAATACATGCCAGGGTTGATATTTTCCTGCATGGAGAGAATGGTGGTGTACTTTCATTAATGCCGCTAGTAGCAATATTTAATTAAGTTAATTAATTAAGTAATTAATTACTGAAAGCATCAGTGTGTTGTATGTCTGTCTACTGTCTTCCAGAAGAACATACAGAAAAGAGAGAAAAAGAAACACCTCCACCACCTCCTATCTGCCAGCTGTAGGAAAGCTTGCCCAGTGTCTGTGCAGCTGCTCACTTCTTTTTTTTTTTTTCAGATTTCCTGTTTTGACTTTGAAAGTGAATTTTTTATCAGTCCAAGGCCAAGGGACCTGGCTCACAAGGAAAGAGCATCCTCCATAGCTGTTCTCACAAAACCAAACAATGGTGAACCTGCCCGACCAACCACAGGAGGAAAATCCCAGCTTCACATCAGACAGGTGGGAATTAAATGCATGTACTGTATGTATTAAATGTAAATGTAGCCAGGACAGATTCAGAGCAGAATATTTGAGTTGGTTAGTCACTTCACCGGAAATTACTCCTGAGCAATTTTGATAAGGATTTACTAATTGAAGTCATTTTCCAAGAAAAAATGCGAGATCTCCTAGTTCCACCTTTTCAAATGTGTCAAATTTGATTTTTCCAGAGCAGCAAAGTTAATTTGACTGAAATGACAAATAGCATTAACTACACGACTAAAATATGACAAATGTGGAAGTAATAAAACAATCAGTGGAATACACTAAATAATTGTGAGATTATGTTGATAAATGCTGCAAACAATATCAACAGATTAAGCAGACTGTGAAAGTGGATATAGGAAAGCTATGTAATGACTCAGGAGCAGAGCAACACAAAACGCACAAAAACTGTTACTGCAGCTCGGAGAGGAGCGGAGAGCCGGAGAAAAAAAATTGAATTCGGTGTAAAAGCATGAACAGGCTTATCACTGCCTGTCGTTAAGGCACAATGGGTAGAACCGTCCATCGGTACAATATTGTGTCACAGAGAGTCTGGGAGAAGATCTTCTATTCATCTGGTATTCTGCAAGGTTGTGGTGAGGGGGGTATACGGGGACAATCTGCTGCATTAATCACTGCGGGGAAGTCAGTAATGAAACGTTAGCACATTAATATGCAACAGTGACTGTCGTCCATGACTAATAACAACTGTCAGGCTACCTGAGAATTCTGGAAATGTAACAAACATTTCTGATATGATAATATTAATGATTGTATTAATCATCATGTAAAACAAATGAGCTCTAAGCTCCACTGGTCTAGACCTCTGCACCATGTTAATTCAACTACACAGTGACTGTATGAGCTGTTCTATCTGAACAGCTCGGACTAGTTGACATTCTCTTCATCTGAAATTTTTTTAACTTTCAAATTATGTGAATACAAGTACAGATAATGCAACATGAGTTATTTGAATTATAATTATGTTTTAGTCATCTTTGCATAGAGTTGACTGGTGAAGGCTGAGGCTGTCTTCTTTTGAATAAATTAAGGTTGAATAAATTTAAACTTTGTTCCAATTCTTTTCAACACAAACCACGTAGCCTTGATCATTTTGTGCAGACTTAAGTCAGGCTGAACTTTGACAGGTGAAATCTTGAGGCTCTGCCCTGCCCAGCCAGTCTGAGAGAGGATTGTGACTGTACTCTCATTCAGGAAATATTGATTGTTCATATGATCCCATGGCAAAATAATACAAGTAACAGTGAAAGAGGAATAAACATTAATATGGTCAAAATATTAATAATTTTCAGCTTGTCGAATTTAAAATATGCAATGGAAACATACTACATGATTGTAGCACCACTAGCTGTTTATCTAAATTAACCACTTGATGAAATCATCTAATATTTGCATAATGATAGTGGATGGAAACATATTAATTTGCGCTTTCTTTTGCAGATTATCTGGAAATTCGGTTAATATACATTTGAGTGGAAACCTTGCTTATGTCGCTTCACTTAATGGAGCTATTTGTAAGTTTTGCTAATGCTACATAACCAGTGTCTAACAGTGTCTCACAGCAGTTTACTTACCGGTCTAGAGGAAACATTGCAAGTTCAGCATCAAACTTCATTCCTTTACTCTCCAAGAGCTGTTAACTCTTGTATCTATCATGTACCAATCTGCCCTGAAGACATAGCACTGCTTAGAGGGCATATTATACCTCTTGTCTTGTAATGATGGCCAAAGGTCTTGTCAAGCGACAATCACCACCACCTCCTCCTTGCAAGTAACCACATTCAGAAAACTTACAAATAACCCCTTTAAGTGACAAGCTAACAGTGAGGCAGTCGCATTTTACAAAGTCAGCTGACAGTCTTACTTTTATCCACATTTTTTTATTTTAAATATAGTATCATATCCAAAATCCTTTCACACATTACTTTTCATGTGTTTTGGTGTCAAGATTGTTCAGCACAAATTTCTCCCTTTTACATTAGGAAAAAGAACAACAATATGATAGTTAGATAGAACAACAAGGTGTTCAATGAGCAGGCAGACTGTCCATTTAAGAGGGAGTCACATGCATGGCTCGTTGCACTTACACACTGTGAATTTTGAATGTGAAAACATCATTCCATAGCCAACATTTCATTTTTTTTTCCATTTTCGTTATTTGAAATTGAAATAAAAAGTGACAGCCCTGTTAAGGATGTAAGTAAGTATGTAGATACCACATCTGTATCACAACCAGAAATTCCCACCTAAAACACACCACAAACTCACCAGGACTCACCACACATGACGATAAAAAAAAAAAAAAAAGGATTCACTAAATTTAAAAAAATCACAGTTTTGTTTTCAGGGGGAGTCAGGATGAGATTTGCAAGTCAAAGCAACCCAGTGACCATTTGTTTGATGCTGTAAGGAAAAATTTCATCTACATTTTTTGCTGGCTCTAGGAATACCAATAATTGTCAGAATGTTTAGTATTGTCTGGCACCTTTCTGTTGCCTCAAGGGGTCACAAAGGAGACCTGTTATCACTTTAATCCTGAGTAGATATTTCATATGCTGGAGTAACTGACTTTAATTCTAAAGTGCTCTTATTTTATTACAAGGCTAGAAGATAACATATCAGCCCAGGTGTGTCTTCCCAGCATAAATGCATGAATAAATCACAGTGAAGATCCAAAGTTCTTATTCTGTGAACAGATAGCAGAAAGATACATGAATTATAGAAGCCAAGATTATTATTATACATTATAATGGGTAAACAGTCTTTCAAATCATGAGCTTTGCACCAACCTTTGCACATAAGATTCCATTTACATTTAAAATCATGCATTATGATTGATTTAATGTACCTCATGATTGATTTAATGTACTATTTTATTTATTTTATTTTTTTATTTAATATTTACAATATTTATTGTATTTAATGAACACCATTTCTAATTTACCAGCATTTCTTCTTCAATTCATTGCCATCTTAATCCGTTCATATAATTTCTGCTCAACTCAAGGGCAATGACTAATATTCCCCTTTTAGAAAATGTTATTCAAGGGGTCAAAAGGTTTAGCCCTCAAAAAGTTTATACTCAGGATTGCTCCTGGGAAGTGTTTATATATGAGTCACTGGTCCTGTGAGTCAATCTAGCAGCAAACATGTCAGCCCAGTTGCTTTCTAAGCAGATCTCAAACACTGCAGAGAACACCAAACTATGAATGCCGTTGTCACCTCTGCTGTGGTGTAGTTTTCCCAGATACTGCTTTAAAAAGTGCCACGAAAATGAGAAATGCCTTGCTTTGTGTTGTCTCCTTGAATCCCTTTGCATATTTTAAACCAAAATACATGCCTGTTCCATTGCAGTAAGGTGAAATTTTCTTTCAATGTTCCATCATGCATTTGAAAACATATTTAGAATTTCATCCAGTTAAATTTGATCATACGTTTTGGGGGGATCCAGCTCACCTTTCCCATCATTTCAAATCTGCAAATTGACTTTTGTCCTTGAGGATACACTTTCTGATTTCGTTATAGTTAAGTTTTAAGACATCAGGAGATTTCTGATTTAAAGGATACTGCTTGTTGCTATAGCAAAGGCAGGAACTATTTATTTCTTAAACTAACTGTCTCTAGCAGATGGAGTGTGTTTATGTGCTGCTTTGCAACAACATTATCATTAATGTGACCCCTCTCTGCTCGAAAACTAAAGAATGCACAGCCCTTGTACTCTTACCTGTTAGAGTAGTCCATGCAGGCAACAAAAGACTGACAGCTTATAATCATGTTCATAATACAATTTCTATCCAGTCTGCTTTTGAACTCGCAAATAGGCTCTTCCGTCATTGAGCCCAGCTACCACATCCTGTTTCATGTCAGGCTAATTTAATTAGACCTTTAAAGATATAGCTACAACTATGTGGCTCAGAAATTGAGTTCCAATAACGCTTCTTTCATGTGTATAACATGCAATCTGCAAAACAATCAGAGCCTCCAAACTCTTCAGTGTATGAATGTCTGATACAAGTGTTACTTAGTAGCCTACCTCTTTTGGAGCTTTCAATCCAGTATAATAGGAATGACATCAAAATGGCATTGTGGCACTGTGTCACTGATTTCCAAATAACCTTTTTCTAATGTTTGCCTTTTAATTAACTGTTACCATGAAATTTCCCCAACCGTAACCAAGCAATTTAGTTGTGTTCTAGCACAGTAGTAGTGCTGGAGAAATCATATGTTGACACATCTAGAAGCTAAGCCCTGTGGCTTTACCAATACTGAGATCCCTAAGAAAGGATGAAGGGTTTACACAAGCCCCAGTAAAAAAGTACATGCCTGCCTTGACTGGTTGGAGGCAGATAGGAATGTCACTCACACCTCAGTGTGGTTTCAGTTAGCACAGCGGTGCTTTGAGCTGAATGCTAACATCAGTATGCTATCTTGGTCACAACGACAAACCTAAGATGTTGCTATTCACCATCTTAGTTTAGCATGTTAGCAAGCTAATTAGAACTAAACAGTAAAAAGTCGTTACAATTCATCCTCTTGGGAGCCATGAATGTCTTCAACAAAGGTCAAGACAATCCATTGCATAGTTGTTGTGATTTTTGGATGATAACTAAAAAGGTTACACCGCTGGAAGCACTGGAGAAGAAGTTTAAGTCACTTTAGTCATGAAAAGTCATCCTCTGGGAATGTTGAATATATGTAGTGAATTACATGGCAATCCATCTGATAGACAAGTTACAGCATGTCACTGTTGATATTTGGTGAAGGAAGGCTTCTAAACTTGTATACTGCAATACACCCATGCATGTGCGGTTTGTATCTGATATTACAGATATTTTTTTGCACATTTTTTCCCATTGTATTGGCAGTATCTTAACTTAGATGTGGGTGAATCTGTAATGGTGTGCATATTCACAGGTATACAATTTGTACGTAATCATTGTAAGGGAATTTTTCTGTATGTCCATCATGAGTGAACGACTCGGGGTGAAAGGTCAGTATGAGGCCCTTAGGTCACAGTGCCACAGCTACTGCGTAAAATCTTACACACAGACACAGCTGTGGTTTTCCGCTGATATTGCTGGTGCCACGATTGATAACAGAAGACCTTGGTTTTCTGAGACCAGCACCGTGGCGTGTGTAAATCATGTTTTCTTGTCTATGGTTATTGGACCAATAGAATGCTTACACATCCCTCTTGTCCGTAAAAATACTTCAGGGATCATGGTTTTTATTCATTGTCCTTCATTGTCTCAACAAAAGGAGATTCTCACTAATCCGCAACGTACCAACTGTCTTGCCTCGAAAAGTTGACTGCTGTGACTTGTTGCTAGTTTCTTTTTGAAAGTGAGTATAAAGGACAGGAGTCTAATGTAATGACAGACCCTGTGTATTGTATGTTCACTTTCTCAGGCTAGTTTGCAGGCCATAAATTCTACACAGCGCATAATGCTATTGCTTTGAACAAAGAGTGGGTGGTAAAAGGTTAATGGTGCACTCATACAATACTAGCACTTTCTATTGAGGAGACAAGGTGAGTATGTTGTAGCGTCCATGAAGTGTTGAAATAAGCGGAGACATATTATACAGTGCATATAGTGTATGTGACATTGTCAAACAGGAAAACAGGAAAAAAACAAAGGATCTAACCCTGAAAGGAACATTGGTACTTTTTCAGATGATTGTTACTGGAGCTGAGAAGAATAGAGAAACAGAGCAATAGTGTCATGGTCACTTTGGTGTCTTCAGTTTATCCCTTGTGTTTCTGCTGTTTTTCCACTTCACTTGTGTTTCCTGTCTTCTCCTGTTTGTCTCCCACTGTATTTGTGACCATGCTGTGGGTGTGGCAATCCTCACTATATCCCAGTGGCCTGATTGCCAGTCTCTCTACACACCTGCTATCCAACAACTCATCAGCCCAGAAGTGTATATAACCTGCTTTTTCATCCACTCTTTGTCAAATTGTTCCCTCAGCCAGTTTGGTATCAAACGCTCTCGGCCACTCAGAATTGCGTTTTCTGACTTTTCCTCCCCTTGTGTGTTCGCCTTGAACTAATCATTGTTTCCCTGTGCCTCAGGATCATCTACTGCTTACCTGTTTGCCTGCTCAACTCTTCACCTGCCATGCTCACCGCTCAGCTCACCTTCCCAAAAACCTGCTCATCTCCACCGCCCTCTGGCTTCCCTCAATCCAAAGTTATGCCTGCCAGCTCCTCTGCATTCATTCCCTGCTCAGCTCAGCTCAGCCCCGCCATCCGCCATTTTCCCCTTTTGTCCCCAACCTTCGCCTGCTGGCACCCTCACTTCTCCGTTCACCATCCATTACCGTAGCCTTTTACAATAAATCTGTCTTTGAGTCATCTTTAACATCGAGTCTGCATTTGGGTTCACCCGTTAAACATAAAATATAGAGGAGTAAATAAAGTTATGCAGCTTTTCCAGAGGCCTCTGCAGAGTCTGACACCTTCTGCTTAATTAAGAAGATTTTAAGATGATACCAGAATGAAAATATATGAGGTGTAGTAGGAAAGTTATTAATAAAAACTTGTCACAGCTGAGTTAACACACTTTCTTTCTGAAGAACACTGACATGTATGCGCCTTGGTTCACGAACAAGGCGGCCCCATTTACTGACTCCTACAATAAGTCTGTCTTAATTGCGTTGTCAGTTCAGAAAAAAATTTGCATTACACCAAACTGAGCAAATTATTAAATTCTAGGGATGTCATGCATTAATGTCATTCCATATCACTGAAAACATCCTCTTCATTAAATCATTTTTCGAACATTATTCAATCATAATAATCTGTTCATTGTTTTCACACTGGAACAAAGCTATGGTGTTGTCCATAAACACTGACAGAAGAGAAAACTTACACTTAATAAAATCTGTGTTTTTATAGTTCTGTAGGTTTTGTATTGAAAAACTAGACATGCAGTACCACAAAGCATGTATAATCTGAAGCCCAGAATATCTCTGATATGAAAAAGTGATTTAAATATCTAATTTTGTAAAACAGCTATAGGCTGTTATTCAGATTGTATAATATGCTGAACAAAAGATTACAATCTCCAGAATATCAAAATTATAAAAAAAAAAAAAAAAAAAAAAACCTTTTGTGTGCTCATCTCAGATTGGGTACTGCACTGAAAAACAGAAAGGACATATAAGCTTGTTCTTATCAACACTGAAAAAGGCAGCACTTATTGCAAGATAAGATTTTTCAAGGAACTGGGTGTGTGATGATGTAATTCCCCCTTTTTTCCAAGTTGTGTACAAAAAGTAGTTCATGTTCAAATCCAGCAAAGTTTGAAATTTAGTTTTTATGATCTACTATTAGACGGCATTAGACCACATGTATTACGACCAGAAATAATAAAAATAATAATAAAGTATTTCTCATTACTGTGAGAATCATATAATGTTCTTTTTTATGCATCTATGGCTACAATGGCCCTTCATTTGACAGACAGGAGGTTAGTGTTCTCCTGTGATCCTGTGATTTAGAGTATTTTCATTATAAACATGACAACAAGGCCAACAAAGTCAAAGTGGAACATTATTTCAGAGCTTAGCAGCAGCTTTAAAAACACTGCCAAGGAGCTGCACGCTCAGTTAGATGCTTGAGTCAAAAAAGCATCACTGCTGAAAAGCCAGGGGCACAAATATTCTTAAGTGGCCTGGTAAAAACGTCAGCCATATATCCGGAGATACAGGGGTGGAAGCTGCTCAACTAAAGCATTTAATTAGAAGACAGGCCACTAGTTTTTCTGATGTGTTCAGATCCAAAGGCTATCATTTGAATACCATCAGCATTCATGTCTTCATCTTAACCTGCTCCGAGCGCAAGGGATCACGAACGACATACACTGTTTACTCATTCACAGCATCATCATCACTGATGACAGTTTTACAAGGAATTAGCACAAGAAACTTTGACTGCGAAGGTAGCCTAAATAATCTTGTTGGGTATGCTAATACCTGGCTTGAAAAATGCTTTGATTAACAGTAATAGGTTGAAGCAATTCTCTGGCTGTTTACAGTATTATACAGAACCTTCAGTCTAACATCTAATGTCATGAGTCAGATGATAAATGATTGTGTAGATGTGTAGATGCTACTAAAACGACACAACCAGGCACAATAGAAAGTAACAAATGTAAGGTAATGATCTAACAAAATAAGTTGCCAAAAAGTGTCATGAGTTATGAACATGCGAATAAAAAAAAGTCATCCAAACTAAATTATGTTAAATCCACTAGATTTTGTAATGCAGTGCATCTTCATCCCCTTTTAAAGGAGCTATTTGTTAGATTTGCTATTGCTACATAGCTACCATTAGCGTTAACAGCTGTTCATTTACCAGTCTAGAAAAAAACATTATGAGTTCAGCATCAAACTTCATTACTTCCTTCGGTTTAAGATAGCAACTCACTGTGGCCTCCTATTCTGCCCTGAAGATTTAGCGCTGCTCATAGGGCGTGTTATAACCTCTTGTCTTGTAAACTCAGTCATGGCTGAAGCTCTTGTCAAGCGACAATCACCATCAACTGCTCCCAGGAAGAAACCACGTTCGGCGGGAAAAAAACGTACAAATAGCCCCTCTAAAACATGAACACAGTAATTCTACTGTTTCCCTCATGACTGTCACAACAAAAGATAAAATTACGTGATAACTGTCGAGAGATGTAAATTCCTTCATCATAGTGCACACTTTGAAGTGTTTTGGTGTCGTATATAAGCATTTACACACATGGATCTATTCTCCAAGTGGACTTCCTTGACAGCATTTCATTGTCTCGCTTGTATCTGTAACATGCTCTCACCAATAACAGCCCCTTGCATTTTCTTTAACACAGGACTGTTTTCATTCTGAAAGATGCTGCACCAATCTTACCATTTTTTGCCTCATTCTGATACTTAAATTCATGGTATTGATTGGTTCTGTGTGCCAATCCAATATCCAATATCTTGTTTTCTTAACAGTTACATATCCCTTGTCATAAGTGGAGAAAAAACTTTTAGTTTTTTATCCTTTCCTTGAGAATGTTTGAGAGTGTTTATGAAATTGTGTTTTCATTTTCTAACACCAGGGAGTAATAAAGTGTATTAAATGTGTGCTCGTTACATCTGGCCAGTATAAGGTCAGTACTGGTGCCGATATGCATCCAGTGCATCTAATCAATGCATTAGTAGCTAGTAACTCCATAGAACAAGCGCTAGATTTAATCAATCAAAAATGGGAAGATCATCTCTACCCCTAATTGGTCAACATAGTTTTAATTCTAATCACAGGGTACTGATTTGCTGAAGCACATGACACCACAACACAAAGGCTTCATAAACTTGTTATTTAGTTTCACAGGGAACATGGTGAAATAGTGTCAATGTGTTGATCTTGAGATTCTGCACAGGTATATTTAATTTTTTTCAATTCAAAAAGTCAGAAAAAAGTTATGCAAATATTTCCAGTAATTTTTATAGTGTGCACTGACTGAATACAGCTGCTGACTCCAAAAAAGCTCCTCTGTTTCCATAATTCTGTAAACAGTGTGTTCCATGCTTTTGCTGAAAAGAAAAACAACAATTATGGCTAAATCTCTGCAAATTGCATCACAATTTCTGCCATAAGCCGCTAAAGAAAACCTCTGTGAAATCCTTTGGGGACTAAGTTATGGTTCATAAGCTTGGCTATAAAGTCTCTGCCACGGGCGGCAATTTAGATGTGGTGAAAATATTACAGTCTCTTTGAGACAAATCACCACATGTGCTGTATGTGCATCTATTTGCTGTCATGCATAAAAACAAAACATAAACCACCAGAGCAGGTCTATGAATAAATTAATATATTCATGAAATTGCCATGTGTGTGTGATCTGTGTCACTGCTGGGATTTTCATCTTCTCAGAATTGAATGTTAAATATCTTTTAGAAGTGTATATAGAAATATGTTTATCCAGATCAACGATTATAGCAGGCGTGTTCTCGACACAGTGTGTGCACATATGATTTATGGGTAATATCAAAAGATATTGAAGAAATCCTCAAATTTGTGATGCAGCTTGAAAAGAAGAGTTGTGTTCAGAAGAGGCACCAGCTGGATGACTTAAATGTATAGGAGCTCTGATGCTCATATCACAGCTCAGTCTACAGTAAAGCTGAGGCTGAAGATCGCATCTGTAAGGCATTCCAGTGTGGAGATGAGTTTGCTTTGCCTGCAAACAAGCGTGAACACAGTTAAGAGGGTCAGTTTAGCCTGTGAAGTGTATGTCATATTAGTCATTCACTGCTCACGTCCATCTGCTGGCTCATATCCTATTCAACAGCTCCAAAGCAAGGACCCATTGCAATTATAAAAGGGCAGGATTCTCCTTTCAGCCAATGTCAAGGGGTGAGAAATCAATGCATGCTTATCTTGTCTGCTGTCACACAACTGGAACAGCAGTTAGGAGTGTGCATTTCCACACAGACACTGATACATGGGCAAGCTGGTAGTTTTATGCTACCGAGAGTCTGGTCAACGGATTCACTTGCCCCTGCGGCATGGGAGGCCATTAATGGTTTATACCCATGAGCCAGAGGCAACGCTGTCATTCCTGCTCGTTCTCAGAGTCACAGAAGAAGAGGCATCGCTGTCAGGCAAACATGAATGAATCACATCGAGAGGATGTGTGTGTGTGTGTGTGTGTGTGTGTGTGTGTGTGTGTGTGTGTGTGTGTGTGTGTGTGTGTGTGTGTGTGTGTGTGTGTGTGTGTGTGTGTGTGTGTGTGGGGGGGGGTCCAGGTTGGTGTGACAGTTGAAACGTTGTGGACATAGTACTGACTGGAAGTACGCCTGCCGGGGGTCCACAACTTGACAATTAACTGTCGTGTCACTGGCGTACTATCAACCAGCCACTCACACAGAAACGGGGATATTTAGAATAATGAGCATAGTCTATGCAAGCCGTCTTCCCTCTGGTTATAATCAGAAACCCAGTCGTGCCTCTTCCTACACAGAGCGTGATCTCAGCACGCTATCAACTTACACTATTTTCGACCAGACAAACAGTTACCATCAGTGTCATCTGGAAAACATCTGAGTAACCTTTGTGCAGCAGATTTCCTATTTGTGCAATTGTTTATTATCTAGCAGTGTTGTATATTTGCTCCATTTAGCAGTAGTTTTTTTTTTTTTTTTTGGGTTGTACTGCTTCAAGATCTGAGGAGGAGATGTTTTCAAAGCAGACACAGATGAAGAGTATTTTCCCAAAGTATGTTCAAAGAAGTGACATCTACAGTTGCATCCAATTAAACTTCATGGGAAAGTGAAAAAAAAAATCATTGTAAATGATGTGGAAGGCTTCAGCACAGTGCAGAAATTCTCAATACTCAAGTTTCTTGTTCAAGGTAATCCTTAGCTCTTAAGACAGACCATTGAATATTAAAAACATCAATCAATGAAAGACAATACATATATTAGTATCTAACAATTGTGCTGCATGACAAGGAGACTTGTATTTAATATATGTATATGCATTTAATAATGTCTATTCGATAGATGCAGCAACAGATTTTAAAGGAGCAATTTCTAATTTTTGCTGTTGCTACATAGCTAGCATTAGCATTGACACTTTTCTTACTTACAATGTCTGTGCGGGATCAGCCATCATTGCATTTGACAAGTGATTATAATATGCCCACTGTGCAGCGCTACTTCTTCAGGCAGACAACCGGCCTGGGGGCTAGCTGGTAAGCAAGGCTAACTTCAGTAGAAGATAAGAAGTGATTCCTTTCAATTTCAGCTAGTAGTGATCAATTAAAATATGCCCTGAACGGCTCTGTTACTGACTCTTAGGAACATCTCTCTGAAAAAGTAACCAGGTCAGCATTAGTTTTCTCAACAATTAACCGCGATCATTATCTTATTCTGATTCTGAAGGAGCTATTTGTAAGTTTTGCTATTGCTATATAGCCAACATTAGCATTAACAGCTGTTTGCCAAGAGCTTCAGTCATAGTTGCATTCAATACTCCCACTTAGCACCACTACTTCTTTAGGGCAGACTGAAAGATACACTGATTCGGTATTAAAAATTGACGAGACAGGCCAACCCAGCCAGGGCTAGCTGGTTAGCATGCTAACTTCAGTAGAAGTAAAGAAGTGATAGATATAGAAGCAAAACAAAAACATTGCTTTCCACTGCTGGAGACAGCTCTTGGTCGGTAAAGGAATGAAGTTTGATGCTGAATTGAACACATGTTAATGGTAATGTTGTCTATGTAGCAATAGCAAAACTTATAAATAGCTCATTTAAAGAGACATAGTAAAGTTTGAAAACAAAATTTTGTGCAATAGCTACTTTCGTATTGGTGTGCAGCACTTATCTTACTCATCTCAAACAATTTTTTGAATGATTTCCAGTGATTCACTTGGTGAAGACATGTGGGTGCAAATTAGCTTCAGAGTCAAAACTGCTGGCTCACACTCTGAGGTATTTGCTCTCAAAATTGTAGCGCCCATGTAGAGACAAACAGCATATTTATGGCCCCTACCAAGAAGTGCTTTTTATTCCTTTACACACCTCTTTCAAGCAATGACTTGAGCCTTAGACATTCAGAAAGTGATGAAATCCTAGTCAGTGGACTATTGATGCAGAGTGAAGTGTGTTTGAAAGGGTCCACGGGAGTCCTGCTCTGCACCACCGCTAACGGACTCCACTGTGCGCCAATCACATGAAGCCAGCAGGAACCCCACTCCCCTGCTGAGGTGAAACTCCACCATGACTCAGGCAATCAATGCAAGCTTAAGGGCTTGGATTGGATGTCCAGTAGCATTGAAGGGGTCGAGCAGGGATTACCCGACGTTGCTGCACTATGACTAATATGACTCAACACAAGTGACCTATGAAAGGGGAAAATGTCCACATGGTCTGCAAGGCCACACTGCACATTATTAGACCTGATGAAAAGCAGAATCATCCATTAATTAGGCGTATGAGGTAGGGACACATTCTTCTATCGCAGCACTGTAATTTTCTAACACAATATTTTAGGTTTTACATAAATTCAGTGATACTGATAGATAAAATAACCACACAAGAATGGAAGTTTCTGGCTTATCAAGTGGATTAAATACGTGGCAGTTTGGACGGTATTTTATCATCCTGATGAAAAAATTTATCCTGTTAATTAAATATTATCAGAAGGAGCCCTGGTCACTGATTTGCTACTTTTCCCCACAATGGCCTAGTACAATTAGAGATAATGGGTGGCTAAACCAGACCCTATCACCAGAGATGCTCCTCAATATTGGACAAAAACCCAAATAATATTAAAATAAATTCTCTCCTTGCGCAATATCTGTGTATGGCATCAATGGTATGGTTACAGTTTGGAAAAGATTGTGGTTCCTGCTAATAAAATGTGGTTTAGGAATGTTTAACTAATGAAAGATATGGTTATGGTTGAAAGATTTTTTTTACAGGAGAAAAAAGGTGAACATTGAGGGTCTTGTAATATACAGCTTGTTAAGCCCATAGCATCCAACATGATATGCATATGGCATTTTGTCCATCAAAATTACAATCTACTGTTTTCTCTCATAATCTAAATATCTGGGTTACACACCTAATGATATGAATCTGGAATCTGTGCAACTGTACCAAACAATGAATTAGGCATCACACATTTGTGCAGCCTGATGAAGAGAGAGAGAAGGAGAGAGAGAAAAAGAGACAATTGTGGAAATGACTGACAATGTTTTACCACAAATAGGCTCCTTCATGATAAGGGATAAAAAGTGAGCACAAATATATTTAATGAACGTGACATTTCGCCTTATTATCTTGTAATAAGCCAAATGTCAGGCTTGTCCTTGGTTTTGCTATATATCCATCCATCCTTCCAGTTGGGTGAGAGGCAGGGTACACCCTGGACAAGTCGCCAGTCTATCACAGGGCTGACATGTAGAGACAAACAACCATTCACATTTACATTCACACCTACAGGCAAGTTAGGCACGCAAATTAACCTTCATGTCTTTGGACTGCGAGAGGAAACTGGAGCACCCGGAGGAAACTCACGCAATATGATGCAAATTCCACATAAAAAGGCCCCAGCTGGCCAGCAGGACAGCATGTGCATACATGGGTACTGTCATTCCACTTAATCTACTGTGTTAATGTCTGGGCTATGACTTGGCCACTGTATGCATTATCCTGTTAGATAAACTTGGGAATTAATACCCCCCCTTGATGATGGTGTGCTGTCCAGGCCCAGAGGCAGCTAAGCAGCCCTCAATCATGATGCTCCCTCCCTTCATGTTATCATGCAGGGCCATTTTTATGCCATACAAAGTGCTATGTAGTAGAGTGTGTGGAGTGCCGTAATGCTCTTTGGCAAACTTCAGGGATGCGGTAATGTTGTTCTTGGAGAGGTATGGCTTCCTCTGTGGTGTCCATGGCAGGAACATCATGCTTCATGCATGCACCAGGATTGGTGTACGGTAGACTTATGAACCAGCTCCGATGATTCCTAAAGCTTTTAGCTATTACCCTCACTGAACATTCTGCATTGTGCTTTTGGAGTCATCTTAGCTGGGCGCCAGTGCTTTATTTGTAAATCAGGGGGTCCCTTAACACAGAGCGGGTGCATCCAAACATCCACATTGCCTGGAGCACATTGGACAATGCCTAGGTTCTAGTCACTAGTCAGTTCACTAAACAAATCTGTTAGAACTAAACAAATCTGAACAAAACTGTCATCCCAAACAAAGTATGCATTTATTTATATTTTAAAATCAGAGCATTCACAACAATAATTCAAAATCAGCAGGGGGAGGCGCGTAGATACAGCTGTTTATGGCTTGCAGCTCTCTCTGCCTCGCTGACTGTCCCTTCACTTACATGTCCCTTCCCTTCCCTTCCATCTGTGGATTCCTACAAGATGGAGAAAAATGGAATTAGGGTTAGAATTGTAATCAAAGGTTGTATTTGCAACCAGGAAAAGGAAATCAGTTAAGAAACCAAACCAGGTGATGCATTCAGTCTGTCAATCGGTCTCCTCCACTCAGTCGAAGTACTATCAGCGCAGCACCTACACACAACAAACAGCGCTGTCCATGGTTCTGAAGCAACAGGCAATAGTCACGTGTATCTTGCTTCAGGCATGACTGTGCCGCCTGAGTAATTGACATCTCTCTCTCTTTTTTAATCATAGTTAAAATGCATCCAAAATAGGTAGAAAAGCAATTTACAAGTCACTTCAATGAGAAATAAAATAATGACAAAGAACATTAAATATTACACAAAATTTTATCACAGAATTTGATAGTGACAAAGGAGGGGCCGGAGGTGTCAGCCCCAATCTTGGAGATCCTGTTCTGTTCTGAACTGGCAGTTCTCCCTGCTGGGCACCCATGTAGACACAGTACTAAATCACGATATATCTATAAACAAACTGTAGACTAATGAATAGCTTAACTATTTGATATGACTTTGAAACCCTTTCAGCTTTGTGCAAATCAACAATTCCATTTCAATAGTATTTGACACAAGTGTAAAGTAAGCTTTATAAATGATATGTTATGATCACTGACTTCAGAGATGAAGAATGTTGTTGTGGTATATGTTGAACTATTTATCTGATCAGTAGAATGTGACATTAAATGACAAATTGAATGTACATTAATCCTAGTGTATGTTCACTTGTTTACCTTTAACTGAAGAAGACCATCAGTCAATGGCAAAATGTCAGTCACGCCCACATACAGTCACCGAGCACTTTATAAAGAACACCATACTAATACTGGGTAGGGCTTCTATTTGCTCTCAACAGCTTCACTTCTCTATGGAATCTATTTCACAACATGTTGGAAACGTCACTTTGAGATTCTGCTCCATGTTGACACAACTGCATCAGATTTGTCAGCTGCACACTCATGCTGCCAATCTCCTGTTCCACCACATCTCAAGGGTGTTGTGTTGGATTCAGATCTGGAGACTGCTTCGTGATGTGGTGCATTATCATGCTGGAAGTAGTTATTATAAGATGGTAAATTATGGCCATAAAATGATGGACACGGTCAGCAACAAAAGGTATTAAGAGGCTCAAAGTGTTGCAAGAAAACATCCCCAACACCATTAAACCAGCAGCAGCAGCAGCCTGGACTGTTGACACAAGCCAGGCTGGGTCCATGGATTCATGGTGTTGATGCCAAATTCTGACCCAACCATCTGCGTGCCTGGCCATTCTCCTCTGACACCTCTCATCAACAAAGCATTTTCTACCCACAGGACTGCAGCTCACTGACTGTTTTCTGTTTTTCACTCCATTCTGAGTGAACTCTAGAGACCACAGATCAACACTTTCAGGAAGTCAAGTCAATTTTTATTTATATAGCGGCAAATCATAACAGAATTTACCTCAGGTCCCTTTTCATACAGAGCAGGTCTAGACCGCACTCTTAACAATGTTATTTACAGAGACCCAGCATTCCCCCATGAGCAAGCATTTGGAGACAGTGGCAAGAAAAAAAAACCTCTCTTTTAATATGATGAAACCTTGAGCAGAAGCGGGCTCATGGTGGGCGGCCGTCTGCTGCAGGGTGAGAGAGAAAGAGAGAGGGGGAGAGGTGAGAGTGAGAGGGGGTGGGGGGGTATAGCACAATGCAAGGTCCACATATGAATGTATTAAAATGATAATAATAATACTAATAACTACTAATGTTGAGCAGGATCAGGGGCACAGTAGGTGGATCGCGGTCAAAGATCAAGACTCTACAGCTGTGGAGGCAGGAATATCTGCAGAAAGCAACAGGGGGAGAGAGACCAGAAAGCACAAAACTACAGGAGAGAAAAGATACAGAGTTAGTAACACGCATTAATGGGATATGAATGGTTTCTGCCTCCCAGACACAGACTCAGATGGCTGTACAGTAGTGGAAGGCTTTGAGACAGCTCAGTCGACTGAGATTCCTCAAGTCAAGCATTCTTTTTGTGTGTGTGTGTGTGTGTGTGTGTGTGTGTGTGTGTGTGTGTGTGTGTTTATCAATAAATGTGAAGTATACATGTGTCAAGTCATCCCATCTGCTCTCCAAAGACGTATGCGATGGGTACAGACAGCTGCGGACCCAGACCCGGAGCGATTGTGGGTCTGAGTGAGACAGAGACAGCTGCCCGGAAGAAGAGTGGCCATGCCCATGTCAGGCCCTGAGATAGCGGTATCTTCTGCCTTCTGTTTAGAAGTGGTGAACTTACAGCTCACAGCAACTAAACATGATATACTCTCTGGCTTTTTGTTTAATATCTAGTGTCGGCAAAAACTGTTGTCGCACAACTTTCACCAGTGCTGTCTCAGTGCAGTGATGCCCACTCAAAATCCTGCATGAAAGTCCTCAAATAAACTGTTGTTATGTAGAAAATCACCTGAGTGTTTGATGTCGGGTTTCTCAAGGATGATAGAGAGAAAGTGAAGGGTAGATATAAGTCTATAGTTGGCTGAAATGCATGGATCTAGGACAAAGGACTAAGCTGTTTAAGAAGAGTTTTAATTACAGTTACTTTCAAGCACTGTGTACACGGGCTGTTAATGAAGACAGACTGATCATATCAAGTAAAGAAGAGCTAAATAAGTTTAAAACTTCAGATGAAGAAATCACTGAAGTTATTTGGTGGAGGTCGATGGGAGAGAAACTGTCTATGTACGTATCAAGTTTTACAGCTGTTTCAAGGATCTTGTGTTTCAGGATAAATCGGTGCCAGCTGAGGGCAGGACAGTGGCGGACAGCCCATCTGGGGCACCGGGACATTTCCTGGTGGCCTGAGGGTCATTTGTAGGACCTTTTGCATCACCTCACCAGTGTTATCACTTCACTGAAATGCTGCAGTTCGCAGTGTGTGTCCACACCGTGACCGCTGCCAGCCCTATCTTTCTACACAGAGTTTGATAATGGTCAGCAATAATAATAATTATCCCATTGTTGATGAGTGGTCACAAAAGTAAAGAGTTGTAACCTTTTTATATACAGTCTGTGGTTGTAGCCAGAAAGCAGAAGGGGGTTGGGGTGGGGGTGGGGGAGGGGACAGAGAGAGCGTTGGAACACTATTACCCTTCACTGAATATTTTATTAACGTCTTGATATATATAATTATAGCCTGTGGGGTTTTTGCTTTGACTATATAGCACACTTGTAGCTTCCATCCTCTCCTGTAATAACATGCAATTAAAATAAGTAAAGAAAATATGATAATAATAACTGAACATATTTTTTCTCATATTTCTTGGTCAGTCGCTAATTTTTATTTTGTAATCTAGATAACTTTCCTCCCAGATGAACATAGTTGCCAAATTCAGAACTAGTCTGGTACCCATTATGTCAACAAATAGGGTTAGACTACAAAATTAACAGTCTGATGGTTTGCATGAGGGTGGCCCAGGAGTCAAATTGTTCCAGTCTGTATTGTTTCAATCATTCTTGCAGATTGGTAGACGCAATTGCTTTTCAAGTTCTTGCGATGTTTGCTTAAAATTGTGGGTTTGGGGGTTAAACCATGAAGCTAACCTCCTTTTGTTTTATTATCTTCTTTTTTAGAGGGGCATCAGTGTCGAGTGTCATTCACAGTGAGTCTGCAACAATATCAACAAGTTGGTCAGTTTAGGGAGGGGGGACAGGAGTCCTCAGTTTTATTAAGACATGGTATTTAATTAAGTCATGATGGAATCACTTCCTTAAATTTAGCTACACACTATCACATCTAGGATTTTTTACCTAATGTCATTTAATCCAGTAATAGGAATTCAAAAGGAATGAAATAGTGGTCTGATAAAAGAGGATTCTGTGGAAAGATTACTAAGACTTCAGTTTTGATGCTATGAGCCATGAGGGTGTGGGTAAAACAGTGAGTGGCTTTATTTACACTCTGAGAGAAGTCAATTGAGCCCAATCAGATAAAGGCAGATGTAAGGCTTTCATTATCGACGTCCACATGAATATTAAAATCATCTACTATAATTACTTTATATGTACCACAGACTAAACTGAATAATAACTCAGAGAATTCAGATAAATTTCGGAGTACAGGCCTTGAGCGCAGTACACTATGAAGAATAGAACTGGCTGTAATGTTTTCCAGGTTGGGTTTGAAACACAAAGAACGAGGATTGGGAATAAGTTATGACTGATTTTAGGTTCAGGGTTGATTCATGGGCCTGAGTTGAAAATGGCTGCAACTCCACCTCCTCTGCCACTGCCGTGAGGAATGTGAGTCTTAATATGAATGGGGGGAGTAGATTTATTTAAACTAACATATTTATCATGACACAGCCACATATCTTGACCTGATATTAGATCATTTACTAAATCAGCTTTAGATGACAAAGATCTATTGTTTAAGAATCCACATTTAGTTCACCTCCTCTGTTGTAGTATTGGTGGTCAGTCATCACTATCAGTGGTGTCGTTTATGTCTAACAGTTTTTATGAATTGCTCCTGTTCTGTTTACTTTTGATATAATACATTTACATGGTAGGGCGACAGACACAGTCTCTAAGGGGTCTTGGGTGGGTGTAGGACTGACACTCAGACTCCTGGTCTCAACCCTGGGTTGTCATGGTTTTGGTGTACTAATAAACTTCAGCCAGATTTGACATGAGAGCTGCTCCATCCAATGTGGAGTCTCTCCTAATCAGACCAGGTCTTCCCCAGAGAGTCCACCAGCAGTTGATATGTCATCACTGGTCAGATTTGGCAGGAGCTCAGACAAAGTCTGACATTGTCTTGGCATATGCACTCACTGACTCAACATTCATTTTGAGATGAAATACTCAAACCAGCCTGTCGGGCATCAACAATTGTGCCACAGTCAAAGTCTCTGAGATCACATTATTTCCTCGTTCTGATGTTTGATTAACTGAAGCTCATGGTTTTATGCATTACACTGCTGCCACGTGTAATAAAGTGCTCTGTGCATGTGTAATAAATGAGGCCACCACACCCTTACTTTTACTAACTACATGAAGGGAACACCCCTTCCAGCTGTAGCATTGAACAATGACACTGGATGAAAAACTTGATACAATTTAAATGTTATATTATCCCTTAAATTATTAAGTTATCCAAATTATACACAATTCCAAGGGATACTGTTGTATAGTTTTTGTGCTAGAGGGGCAGCTTACACAGACACAGAGACTAGCAGTCACAAGCAGCGCAATACAAGAAATAAAAATAAAAATACATAAACTATAATATGAGAAATATGATACGTAAATGCAAAAATGAGCTGTATATGTTATGGTAATAATGATTATGACACACTAGTGCAATAAAAGCATAATAAGAATAAAATTAGGCTGTACAATGTCCACATTATAATTATAATATTGATACAATATGGAAATGATGATATTAGTACAATAAAAAGTACAGTGCAGCGTGTAAAAATAGCTGTAACCTCACAGTTAATATCCTCATATCAAAGCACACATCTTTTTTCTTTCAGTGCTGGAGTTTGATCAATAAAGGATGTTAATAGAGATGTCAATAGAGAGAGTTTTCCAATATTTTCCTCTTTCTTCTTCCCAAACACATGAATTGCACAAGCATCTTTGGTAAGAATCCTTGGAATTTTGTTATTAAAGTGATAGTTCAGGTTATTTGACGTGGGGTTGTGTGAGGTACTTGTCTATAGTCAGTGTATTACCTGCAGTACATTCAGCCCTTTCCTTTGGAATAACACTTTCTCAACCATTGAACTACTGTATTCCTACGCACAGCCACACTTCTTCGGACTCAAAAAGCTGGCCAGGATAGACTGTCCTCCTGTGAAAAATGAGCCCACAGGTCGTTTGTGCAGCAGCTTATTACGACCCATAGTAATTACTAGCTAGGCGTAGTAATCATGACAGGAACAAAGGGAAAAGTGTTGTGACGTAGTATAAAGAGCAACAAAGTCCACGTCAGGAGGAGGTTGGAGTGGATGGACGGGTCAAAAAAACTGACACAGGAGATTTGTGTTTGATTCCCATGTGAAACCAGTACTTTATATTGCTTCTATTATCCATGACTGTTCGTTGTTATTATTGTAACCATGACAACAAAGATTGTCTGATGTTTATGAAGTACCTATTTTAATGAAAATCATGATCTTTTCCTAACCCTTACCAAGTAGTTTTTGTGCCTAAACCTATCCAAGCCGTAACCATTATTCTAGTAACCATGGCAATGTTGGGTTCGCTGCTCTCTGCATGTTTATTATGGTAATCATGACAAACGAGGTCTGGTATGCATGCCGCTTTAGGGGCGCTATTTCAGGAGACATTCCTATGGGTCATATCAGAGGGTTGAAAAAATGACCTATATGGTTGTTTAGGTTGGAGGACTTGTTGGGCCAGGATAGTGACCTGGGAATTTCTCAGCCAACTGTCTTAACAATTTACTTACAAATTAATTTACTCCCCGAAAAATTTACTTAAAGGTCCCATATTGTATGAAATGAGATTCATGATGTTTTGATTATAAAGTAGGTCTAGGTTCTATATTAAAACAGTAGAGGGATCAAAGTGCTCAGTCCACAGAGAAATTTGATGTCACAACAAACCAGTCGCTCTCAGCAATGCCGCAAGCCCAGCCCACCCTGACCCACCTTGCAGGATTTGCTTTTTCTGAGTGTTTTCTTTAAATCTGTCATTTGTTTATTTGATCACTCAGAAAACAGTCATCCAATTAAGATGGTGTTTGGTTCTTAAAACCACAAATATATCTTCTTATGCATCAAAACCTCAAATAAAACACTGGAAAAGTGTAAAATATGGGTCGTTTAATTACTTATGCACACACTGAGTTACAGTAATTACTTTCAATTGACAGTCAGCCCACGTAAGGCAAAAAAAAGATGAGTCAATGAAAACATGAGTCCAGGGGAACACTGAGACAGATGGTCAGGCAAGAAAAGAGGGAGAGGGATTTCATAGTCACAGAGAGGGACAGCGAGGAAGGGGTCATATCTTTGCACCTTTAAAGTGGATTTCCATGTTTGTCTGGAGCGTCTGCACTAATAGGGTTAAGGTTAAAAAAAAAAAGAAAAGAAAAAAGAAAAATTCCAAACTAAAGGTCACTTAAAGGTCACTGTTCACAGAATAGTAATAAAAATGTGTTAATGGACACCACCATGGGTTGGAGTGGCTGTATTGTGTTTGTAAGACACGAAATGACAGGAGTGAAAACTCACAGCATCATAATTTCTCTCACTGGTGTATTCAACATGAAGTTGAACATGGCAACAAATGGCCACTTTTTCTAACCTAGTGTCACTTAACTAACAGCAGAAACAGAAATCACTGTCAGTACACATTGCAAGCACAACACTGCCTGCTGGCCTGTTTGCAAAGAAAAGAAACATCATACAACAAACTCTTCCATTCACATTCTTTTCCATTTCTAGTTTATATGCTAAAGAATGCTGTGTTTGTGTTTTCACGTGGCATCACCGACGTCCTTTGGGGGTCTCCACATTATATCTCTTCTCTTGCAACAACACTGAAAACAATGAAGTGGAAGTTGCCTGAAATAGAAACACAGACAGAAACAGCACAGCATACAAATGTGTGTACACGCACTGCAGCTTTGTGTTTCTTTGTTTATTAATACTCTATAGCGGCGGAGCACATGCAGATTAAAGTCTAACTGTAACCTGGGGATACTGGAACTAGAGGTGACAGAGAAATCAGAGAATAGCAGCATCATCAGCGGCTCTGCTGAAAAGAGACAACAACAGAGGCAGCAGAGAAACCAAAGAGGTTTAAACATGTTTAATCAACAAGTTCATCAGCACAATTTATTGTGTTGAGTTGACCCCAGCATGTTAGAGAGATCTCCACAAAGAGAGGAAATTGGGCATTTTTCTCACAATTATTATGATCTCATACAGACTATACATAGGTAACTCTTTCAAACAGCCACTTATATTAAGTAGGGTGTTCTGTTCAAAAATCTCTTCACAGTAATAGTCTAGACAAAGTAGCATTGACAATCTCCCACATATATTTTTCTTATTTTTCAACATCAGGCTATTTTATATTTCCACAAATAGAGCCAGCTTTTGCCTTGCAGGATGAATGCACCTTCGCAGTTCACTTGCATTCCCTCCATCTAATATTTCAAGAGAAGCAGCAAAAGAAGAAAAAAAAACATTCCCTAGTGCTCTATTACTTTCCAGACACGTCAAAACAATCAGACATCAGACTCTATTTATCTGCACTTTATGTAAATCAAATGGACCGGGCTCATTTACATCTGTAATCTTAGTAAATACCCTGCTGAATTGAAAAATTGTGGCGAGGCAAAGTGTAGCTCCTCTTTGTAGGCTTATCAAATGTCCCTGAGGATGTTCAGCTCAAACATGCACTATATGCAAAATGTTTAGAACCAAAGGTTTTCAGTTTTCAAAAAAAGAAAAAAATAATGGCAGTGCTTCTTGACTCAGACCACTTGGAAGTGACACATCACCATCACATCTCATCACCTGCCATCAAGTAACAAAGTCAAGCTCCAGCAAAAGCACTTTCCACTTTCTTGGAAAGATGAAGAAAGGGTGCCCTTTTCACCCAGCCCCTGTTACCTAGTGAAAATCCCTCTGGTGAGGGTTACCTGCTCCAGCTGACTTGCACATTAAAGGCCCCATATTTAACACGTCCCTGGTGTTGTCTGTGGTGTCCCTGTGTCGAAGTTTTGATATCCATAAGAAGAAGAATACACTTTCAGATCTCCTCTCTCTCTACCTAGCTCTACCAAGAACAGGACATTTTTGTGAGCCTCTCTTCTGATTGGCTGACTGTTTTGTAGTGGTCAGATGCCCAGTCGCCACTAAATGAGCAGAGCAGATGGTGAAAATTCAGACTAAAATGCTCTGGTATTTCAGAAAAAATTGACTTTAGCCACTGTGGTCTCTGATTTTGGTAAGACTGTACAATGATGTATTGGCCTCCTGACATCCAACAGTAGTGCAGCATTTCCTCAACATTTTTCTGTCTTGTAGCTTGTTAGCTCAGTGATGGAATGACCGCTTGCTGTTGTGCTAAAGCGGAATTAGATAACGAAAAAAACAACAACAATGGATGATGGTTCTGGATGGGCCATGCTGGGGGCATGGTTGAGGGCAGTGTCTGTATAGTTGTGACATCACAAAGTTGCAGCAGTCCTGACAGCTCGTTTAAAGACTCAGTTTATGAACACAGGCTTTGTGCATAATTTCTCTGCGAACTGAGCTTTATTCATTTCACAGTATTAATATAGAACCTTGACCTGCTTCATGATTAAAAAAAAGACATGGAAATCTAACTTTCTACAATGTGGGTCCTTAAAAGAATGAAGACACAGAGTGTACCTGTTCCACAACACTCTTCAGCCAGTTATGTTTATGAAGTAGAAAGACTTGGAGTGGATTATGCAGTTTATATTCATGGTTGTTTTTAAAGAATATGTACTATTTTAATTGTTGTTATTTTCCTTGAATTACATAATAACAAGAAGTGACAGGGAAAAAAATATATTCAACTGCAACACCATTATGCCTTTTTAAATATTTAATACCATATGTAAACAGCTCTCTCAGATCAACTTTGACAGGTAACAATAATTCTGTCAGGTTATTGCACACAAATTTAATTGTAGCCAAAAATGAACAAGCAGACAAAGCTGTGTTTAAAAAGAGCTAAGAAAAGCATCAAAATAGTGTGGAGATACTCAGAATTGAAATTTATCAGTAGAACTTCAGTTCTACTTGTTCATAACGTCGTAAACAAGAAATGTTTTTATGCTCTCATCTGTGCTGAAACAGAACAAACTGGAGTCTAGCAGTGAGACTATCACTTGTCACATGCTGTGTATCAGAGACGAAAACCTTTGGTGTGATTTGACTGCAGTATGTATGCCGTCCCGCTCAAGTATGTGTCCTTATTGATCAAACAAATATGAGATATGCCATCAACGGTCTTTGCTATTCACCATTTTCTACCTGTAAGGTTCAAAGACAAAGGCCTTTATAATGGATTTTGAGCTTTACTTCAAAATCCATTATAAAAGCCTTTATCAGTCTCTACAACGCATTGTATTTCACATCAGATCATATTATTTTATTCTACTTATGTTATTTCACATAGAGGATGTTGATCTGTTCATTCGGTAGTGCTGTAGTGTCTGATTCCACAGCTGTATATTCGGCCTGGTTAGAGTAGAGTATCGTCCAACATTACACATTAGTGCCTCAGTTTGGACATGTCCCCTGGCTGTCCTTGAAGGCAGGCCTACAGAATGATGAATGCGGGAGAGGAAGAGGAAGAAGAGGAATAACACCTTGTAGTCTAAGTAGGTTGTCAAACTCCTTCAGATGATTTCATCTTTTTGCAGGGAAGTTTAATGCCATTCATGTACATGTACTATCCAAACTAGAACCATAGGAATCAAGTTGAAAATCTGTGAAGTCACCCTTTATGGCAGTGGTTCCCCTGAACTGACATAAAGTAGACCATAGACTCCCATTTGATAGGATTTTTGCTTTTGGATGTTTTATTAAAGAAAGTATTTAAAACAAATGAGCAAAATAGTCATACATTCTGTCATTGAGTTACTTATAGATGGAATAAAGTGGTCCCTGGATCCCACTTTGAGAACAGCTGCTTTAAGGTATATTAGCTTTACTAGACGATCTATGAAAACAAGGGTAATGGATGATACTAAGCTTCTATTTTGTAAGAATGTTGATGGTCTTTTTCACCTGGCACTCAGTAAGAAAAAATACCATGACAGAAACCAGGAGACACATTCAACATAAACTGTTCACATACTGTGTAACAAATAAATGAATGACATACTAAATACCAACCAAATAAAAATTAAATGTGTCAACTAAAGGCATGTCTGTATCCAGTATAACCTCTGTCTGCAATCAACAATCAGGTTCACAAGCTGTCTGCAGGCAGGAACCAAACTGTTCCCCCCACGCCAGCACCACACCTCAACCCCCTACTGCATGTCAACACCACAGCTTTGTCAGAGTTGAGCAGAATACCAGGTTACATGCTTCAAAATGTGGATTCAATCCCACTCCTCATTTGGTACGTCATTTGTGATAGACATGTGGAGACATGAATGTAGAGGTGTGTTCGTGAAAATACTGATTCCACTGCCTCCTCTTTTAGTATCATTAGGGGTCCAAGCAGCGGAGCAGCGGGAACCTGAATGTTTTTGTTCAGATTATTCTCTATTTTCCTCCACTAAAATTGTTTGGGCAGAAAAAACCATAAAGACCTAGAAACAATCAAACAACAATCAAAATGTCTTCATACAGTATGTCTTATATTTCAGGCAATGCATTGTTTCAACAACGCTCTCTGGATTTTTCAAATAGACTGCTGGGAGGCACAATACTACAAAACCCTTATTTTTTCAATGAAAAATTATAAGAAGAATGGTAAGATTTTCTAACTTTTCTCAAAATATTGCTTTGATAACTTAATAAATGTGGCTACCAACAGCCAATCAAAATTCAGCATTTTGTAATTTCCACTGTGAACATCAAATCAACATGAAAATTGATATGTAGGTTTAAGATATTATGAAGATGTGTGTTCAAAAACCCTGGAGAAAATGGCCTCGATGTGGTGAAACAACAATACTATTATTATTTAAAGGGGCTTTTTGTAAGTTATGTGTTTTTTGAATGTTTTCTTGCTGGAAGCGGGTGGTGGTGATTGTTGCTCGACAAAAACTGTTAATACTGATGCTGGCTATGTAGCAATAGCAACATTTAGAAATATCTCCTTTAAGCATATGTCTCACAAATCACCTAAATTTAAAATTCCTTTTTGTCATACTTCTTACATTGGGCTTTTATGAATTTGCATCATAAATTGTTAATGTTAATTGTTAATCCTTTAAAGAAACGTTTTTTTTTTAAAAAATACACAAATACTTCACAACAGCTTTGCTTGAACTGAGAAAATTAGCTACTTTTCTTGAAAATGATTACCAAGCTTTGCATGTGTCATTACAAAAACGGTACAAGCAACAAAATTTCAGGAACGTGAAAGCGTAGAGCCTTGACATTTCAACAGTTTGTGTGAGTAACTTCAGTAGGTAAGCATACTTTCCCAAATAGCTCGGTGGTAAGCTATTTGTCTGTCAATCCTTTTTTGCTAAGGGTTCAAGCCCTGGCACAGGTTTTTTTAAACTGTTTTGAATCTTCAATTTGCTGCCCAAATGCTCCCAGTCTGCTTGGACCCTGATGACTGCTGCTTGTAGTTACAATTTTGTTGGAGGTTGGAACTCAGTCTGAAAATGTGAAAAGGCATGGCAGTGAAACTCCCCAATGCAAAAAGAAAATAAAGGTTGAGGGTGAATAGTGTGCACTTAACGATGAGCGGAGTGAAAAAATGTGTGTTCTTCCTGCCCAGGGGAAGCGCAAGACCAGCATGCTCATTTTTCAGTGGCCACTGTGAAGGGAGTAAAATGCCTTCTCTACTGTCCCCATAACACTGAGGTAAGAACCACAAAAGTTACTGGTTGAAATTGTCAAAATAAATCTACTGCAGAATAATTATGATAAAGAAATGATATAAAAAGAGAACTCAGTGGAACATAGACATAGATTTGAATAAGGACAGTAGGGTCATTAATTGTCCCTACTAGTATATCTGTCTAATCTCTCGTAATTATGAGTTGCCAGATTTGTGTGTTCTCAGCAAAACTGGGGTATGGGCGATACTTGACTATGATCTGGCAGTTCTTCAAACTGCATCATGTAGTGTTGACCAGCTCAGCCTGGCAGTAGCAGCAGTGGAGTTGTTAATGAGCAGTGGTGAATCTTAAATGGTAAGTGTTTATATCAGTTTCAAAAGGCACAAAATTGAAAATGTCTTCACTGGACAAAATTAACATCAGTTGATATGATATTTGATATTTTCAGTGGTTAAGTGTTCACTAATTTGTGAGTTGAAAATGCCTCCCCTAAGCAAATTAAAACATCAGGTCCCTTTTTAAAGAAGAACTCAAGTGTAAGTAACAGCCAAGCTAAGCTAATAAGGAAGTTCTGTAATCCATCCAAACATGTATCTTCTTTGAAAATTGTCAGAGAAATATTTACTATTCAAAGCCTCCCTCCTCCTTTCTGTAAGTGGATCAAGAGCAGAGTTCTTACTGCATATGGGTCATTAAGACATGAACATTATTTATAAAGTAAATTAGCCACAGCTTGTCTAACACATTTTTGTTAATGTCAGACATTATTTTATTCTGAAATTCCTGTCAGCAGCAGCCTGAGCAACACAGACACACATACAGGTGAGGCTCTCAGGTGAGCTGTGACGTCCTACTGACAGATCTTGCCATAAGTTCAGGCACTGAATGAAAAATAATTCGAGAATAAGTTTTTGACATAACATAACTATCAGTCAGAGCATCGCAGTGGCTCCGTCATGAACCAAAATGAAAGGACAGAGCTGCGGAATCTCATATGAGATTTGAAGACGGCTCATAGCAGAAGTTGGTTCAAACAGAGTAGCACAGCAACTGCATTTATTTTTTTGTAATATCTTCTTGAAAACCTATCACATCAAGATTCATATTACATATTTCTATATTTAAAAGAAAGAGTCAAATATCTGAGAAAAAAAAAAATCAAGTCCAATTTCAGGTTATATATGTATGTATGTAGCTAAACAATTTTTATTCAAGTGAAATTTCTGCAGTCAGGCTCTTCATGAGCGTGTGTGTGTGTGTGTGTGTGTGTGTGTGTGTGTGTGCACACATTTACGTATGAATGAGAGAAGAGAGACAGAGAACAAGTGAGCATATTATTTTAGCCATCTAACAAAAAACGTCCCTACCAAAGATAAAACCAACCCTACACCCGTGAAAAGGAATCAGCACTTTTTTCAAACAAGAAACACCTTGACAATCGTGTCTCCGCCTGGCCTTCACAATTTGTTTTTTGTAGGCATGTCTCATGTCTCATTTTTTAGGGCCTAAATCATAGACTGTAAATAAAAATGGACGTAGCTCCAGTGGCGTCACTCATAGGTTTCTGAGGAGCGGTTTTGAAGCTCATCTACTCCCAGCTAATACAAAAATTGCAATAGAGGCGGGGCGTTTGTAGAGCTCAAACTTCGGTGCATGTCGGCTCAGTAACCGCGGCACTCATACAGTTATCGTTAAGTTAGCTATGCAGACCAAAACCGTTTTTTTTGTTACAGGCTGTGAACATGTTTATTTCTGCTGTTAATGTGAGATTTTTAACATGGGAGTCTATGGGGACTGATTTGCTTTTGGAGGCAGCCCCAAGTTGCCATTTGAGGAAGTGTAGTTTTTGGCACTTCCGTGTTGGCTCCATTTCTCAGCCCTGGAGGTTGCTGCTTGGCCTAAACATAACTTAATCCACTCTGGACCTTTGACTCTAGGACTTCTGTTTAAGGATCCTTGCTCTGCACCATATGAACATTGCACTAATTCTTCTACTGGCAGTGGATGTTGCCACTGAAATTAAAACATATATATTTGCTGCATTTAAACATCATTCATAAGAGGCAGCTTTGCAGTCATTCATGTGGGACTTGACAGTTGCCAACTAGGAGCTCATGTTCAAAAACTCTGACAGATTTGTCCACACGTGGGCACATGTGGAGTCTGAAAACACTGCAGCATTTACATCCCACTTATAAATGTTACTCCAGAGGCAGGAGCTGTTTTCATTTTGGTGATTACCTTTGCTAAATACTAGACCCTATCGAGAAAAAGGGCACAGACGAGGAGTGGGATTGAATCTACATTTTGAAGCATGTAACCTGGTATTCTGCTCAACTCTGACAAAGCTGTGGTGTTGACATGCAGTAGGGGGTTGAGGTGTGGTGCTGGCGTGGGGGGAACAGTTTGGTTCCTGCCTGCAGACAGCTTGTGAACCTGATTGTTGATTGCAGACAGAGGTTATACTGGATACAGACATGCCTTTAGTTGACACATTTATTTTTTATTTGGTTGGTATTTAGTATGTCATTTATTCATTTGTTACAGTATGTGAACAGTTTATGTTGAATGTGTCTCCTGGTTTCTGTCAGACAGACAGAGGTTAAACTGTACACAGAAAAGTCTTAAGCTGGCACATTCATTAGTGCTGTCAAATGTTCATGTTACACACTATGTGAACAGTTTATGTTTATAACATTCTTACAAAATAGAAGCATAGTGTCATCCATTACCCTTGTTTTCATATATCCTCCAGTAAAGGGAAATCTACCTTGAAGGGCGACTTCACAGATTTTCTATGGTTCTAGTTTGGGAGTACATGCGTATGAATAGTTATAACTTCTCTCTGCCTTCCCGATATTAAAATATATGTACACCAGTCTGCAAAATTACATCACTTGGAGGAGTTTTACAACCTGCTTAGACTACAAGCTGTACTTACTCCTCTTCCTCTTCTGTATTCCTCCTCTGTAGGCCTGCCTTCAAGGACAGCCACAGGGCATGTCCAAACTGAGGAACTAAAACAATCCCTCTGCCACCCTCTTCCCTGGCTAGCAAGAGGGAAAAACTAACACTAAAATACTAGTACATTTGAGATAAAAATAGTTTCAAGGTATAATGTTGGATAATGTTTGGCTCTACTTTAGCTAGGCCGAATATAGAGCTGAGGAATCAGACACTACAGTGTATGGAAGAGGAGACTGCAGTAAAAACAGAGGCCCTGCCGTCCGGGCTGCTTGGTTGGTTGCCCCTGCTGGTGCTCGATGATAGCCGGTGTGTGATGGTGTGATGTCTGTGTGGCAGATGCACAGCCATGTAGACAGAAGTGAAATCGCCTCGCTTGCAACAAACTTCACTGTGCTCAGTTTCTTTCTTATTTATTTATTTATTCTTGGGATGAAGTTGCCAATTCCACTGAGAATGAAGGAACACAACACAAAGTTTTGAGCATCTATGACAGAAAAGCTGATACTAAAATTAAAATACCAACCTATTTAGAAAAAAAAAACTCCTGCTGTGACGAGGTGAAATACAGGTTGTGGAATATGACTAAACAGTGTATGGAGAAGAAGGCAGTCGCCAAAGCTTCGTGACAGCTGACACTGAGAGGGGTCATGCAGCTGGCATGACTCGCTCTGTAGCAACCGGTGTCTGGTGGGATGTCTGAGGGTCAGATACCCACTGATAGACAGATCAAAACAAGTTAAGTTTAAAACTTAATACAAACTGAAAAAATAACAATCCCAGGGATAGTAAATGGACAGATGAGCATCGTGAAGTCATAAAAACTTAACAATAAAAATATATAATCTCATGTGAAATACAGTACATTGTAGAGATTGGTAGCACAGCTTTCATTGAAACTTTAAATTCCATTATAAAAGCCTTTGTCTGAAAACTTAGGCAGAAAATAGTGAATAGCAAAGAGACTTGATGGCATATCAACATTTTTTTTTTTGCTCAACAAGGACAAATACTTGAACCAGACATCATCTTGACTGCCATCACATCACACTCAAGTTTTTCTTCTCTGATACACAGCATGTGACAAGTAATTCTCTCACTGCCAGACTCCCATTTGGTCTGTTTAAGCACAGACGAGAGCATAAAGTGTTTTGTTATTAAAGTTATATAAAAGTAGAACAGAGGTTGTACTAGTAATCTTGGTCCTGAATATCTAGACGATTGATGTTTTTCTTAGCTCTTTATAAACAAAGTTTTGTCTGTTTATATTTCAGTTTTTTGTATGTATGGTGCTTTGAGTACAGTTACATTCACATACGGGAGGTGGTCTCATCAAACTCAAACAATGATTCATCAGTATAGCATTAGATAACACTTACGTTACTATTGATCTTATTCACAATAATCTCACATCCCTCTCTACCTTTTTGTCGTACTTGGGGGGGCTGGGTGAAAAGGGTACTGGTTCATCATCTTGCCAGGAGCAGGTTAGTGGAAGGTGATTTTTGGGAACCTGACTTTGTTACTTGACTTATCTTAACGAGTGTTATACTGTACTTTGCCAGCTGTGAACACAAATAAGAGCGGACATCAGAACAGCACAACAGCGGCTGTGTCACCTGTGTGCAGCATTCAGCTTCAGGGTTCTGCACTAGAGAGTCTCGGTTCTTTGCTGTGCATGTTCTTTGCAAGATGTTCACTGAAGACTTTGAGGCTTCTGACTGTCGGTTGCTGTGCTCCTGCAGTGTTTCTGGCTAGTAGTTGCAGTGAACCTTTTCAGTGATCTATGTAACTGACTCCAGTGTGCCATTTGTTTTTGTGATCCTTCCATACTCGCTTCATGAATGGGGAAAAAAAAGAACACAAGTTAAAATGGTAACTATGGTTCTGTGAATTCCTGGATAATTGCCAGTTTTACAGTAAACAAAGTAGATGTGTTGCTTCACACGGGTTAATGTCTTAAATAACCAAATTTATAAATACTACGTGGTAGCCTGCATCTGGCCTCTAACAATCTTCTTGCCCTGAAAGGTTCCGAGTGACCGGTAAGACTGGCAGTCATCCAGAGAGCCATAGTTACTCTGTTCTGTTTCAATCCCTCTTGTGGATGGCTCATACCAGTAGTGTCACAAGGAACCGATATCCACCTGATGGTCAACTTGTGGAAGCAAATGGCAGAATAGCTAATGCCCCCCCTGGACCCAGAAGTCACATTAAGGTGATAGAACCTCAAAAATGTGTAAGACGTCCAGCACACCGCAGGTCTTCTCCAGTGACATCCCCCTCATTGCTGCCCCAGATGTGGCCACACGCCTGGGAATAACAGATAACAGCTGAGGGGGCAGGTTCTATGGCCTGATTAATGTAGATGGGGGATAAAACCTAATTATTTGGTATTATTGGATAGATATTTGGCCAGTGTCACCCCTGAGCTCTCCACCTTCCATCGCAGGAACGTAGGAAAGAAAGTGTGTGGAGTCCACTTGCTTGTCTGTCATAACTGCCAAACCCCATCCTGTCCCATCCAGCCGGGAGAAGAGAGGCATCCTTACTGGATACTGTCAAGGATCTTGTCCAACAGACTGAGGAGTGTGTAGAACCAAATCCTCAATGGCTTTTTTGGGGCCACTACAAGGACACTGTGATTTGACAGTCTCACCCTGTGAAGCCTGGGCATTATCAGGACGATCAGAGGGAATACATGAAGGCCAGGTGTTAGTGAGAGCATTTATCCCAAGTGGTGCACTGGTTTCCACCAAGGTAACCCACATACAACCATGAGTCATGCTCTCTGAGGTCAATAGATCTACATGGGCTTTCACGTAGTGATCTGTATTACCTGAGGGTATAACCTCTTTTAACCAGGGGGCTGCCTGGGAGGTGCATTGACCCTGAAGGAGGCCAATCGATGATAAGCCTATGTCCACAGTTTCTGGGCTTATCTCAGGGACTGCAGTGACCTGTCCCCCCATGATGGTTGATATTGTGGCGTTCCACGCCCTAGATACGCATCCTATGCCACATGCCCTGAATGAAGAAGAGTTAAGAGTTAAAAAAACGTCAGGGGTAGACCCCACACTGACGCATCCTGCAAGTGGCTAGTCTGTCCGCTGCTTCTTCCTAGTCTGCCTGTCCATGGCAGCGAGCACAGTTCACTTTTGCTAGACTGCTCAACTCTGTAACCCGGATTCTACTCATTCTACTCTCTACCATGCAGAGAAGAACAAGGCCATCGAGAGTTACCCTTACCTTGACCCACCTGTGTAGACTCAGATCCATGTGGAAGCTGCTGTACCACCTCTGCAGAGAGGGGAGATACAGCCGCTGTGACTGCTGAGGCTGCAGTCAGCATCTCCAGCAGCTTGAGCCATGTCTGGATGGTCAAACCTACCCCCCAGATGGAAAGACTGCAGTAGGCCCTGAATCCTCTCCACCCACTTCAGCCAGACGTGCCCAAATTGAACCCAGAGACAAGCCAAAGAAGGAGGTCTGCTGTGTTGGATCAGAACTTGTTGCAAATTAACAAAACCCTCAGAAATAGAGATATATATTGCTGATCAATGCCAACACGTCAGACGATGCCAACATGTCAGTTAAAACAGATACTAAAGTGAAAAACAAAAAAACACACCACCACCAGCAGAAGGCTTTTGGAAGGTGCCCATAAAAGAAGTGGCCTGGCAGGCTCTGTGCACAATGCATTCAGTTTGTTGCAAGGGTTTCTGTCGTAGAGCAACTTTTCTCTGACTATAACGTGCTCATTTTGAAATAAATTGCACATGTCTACTACAAAGGTGACCTAGTTTTACGAAATGGCCTTTTTCCTGCAGTGAAGCTCCACTTAATGAATTGGATAATTGAAGTAAAGCACACTGTGGACAAAAAAAAAAAAACTAGCTAGTGCTGCTTCTATGTGGTTCCCTTCTGTGTGTAGCACCACCATACATGTTTATGACTCTGCAACCTAGCAACTAAATCTGCAGCTTATGCCTTTACATCATGAGTTGGACACTTAGAGGCAGACTAGATCGAGAAAAATGGGAAACTGTCTTTGGTTAGACTCGTGTATGCATTGTGGTACGGAGCAGTCAAAGTGAATATTATCACGTATCTGGTTATTAGTACTTCAAGCTTTGATATTTCTAATCACAATCGATGATGTTTTTGCCTTTCAGGACTTCAATATACACACTGCACAGTGTTTATTTTTCATGCGCCGCAAAATGAATGATAACTATTTAGCTGACCTTCACAAAAGCAGCACATTCGACTTTTACAGCGTTACAGCTGAACTGCACTCAGACCATCTGCCACAGGAGAGCCATATAAATGAACATTGATGACTGTCTGGTAGAGTGATGCGAAGTAGCTTCTTTTCTCTTTGTCTTAGCCCTGTGTTTCTCTTTGTCTCGGCTCTTTCAAACACACGCACACACACACACACACACACACACACACTGAAGATTCTATTAAGATTAACCTGTATGAAATTGTACAAATTGAAAAACTGAAACTTCATCTTCAGCTCCAAATAAAGTACACTATGCTAGAGGTTCTCCTTTTATCAGTTTGCTGAAAAGGAAGTCCTTGATTCTTTATGCTCTATGGGAAAAAAAGAAAAAAAAAAAATCACCACAGCAATCTTTGAATCAATGCCAACCATCTATGAATGTAGATGTCACTGGTAAATTTATTCTCCGGAAGAGCATTTTATAACCCTCATATTTACCCTTTAATACATATGGAACATGAACTAAATAAGTTCATTTCAAAAACTACTATGCTTGGCTAAAAGACAATAAAAAGATAATAGATCAGTATCAGTGTTTTCTGTATTTATTAACACACATATCACCGATATTGGTATTAATATTATTCTAATATCAAATTGTGAGTATCAAAGTGTATTTTAAATGGAGAAAATGTTTCAAACCTTTATATTGCTACTACTCATAGTATTTATATTATTACCATGGTTGGCAGAAAATGTTTCAATGTAGATTAATGAATAACCTTTATACTTTGGTATAAGGGATACTTTGCATCAAAATCTACACAACTGTTTCTCACTTAAGCAGGTCAGGGTTAACAGAAAGACAGGGTAATTGTTTGAAACCTCAACTGTGCTCTCAGTGGAAGAGCAAGGTGAGCCTGAAGCGTGTGCTTTAATGTAATGTACAGTATATGCCCATTGTCGTTTTCATTACAACACAAAAAGGCAGGAAAGTCATACTAAATATTATCAAGAATCTTTCATCTGACAAGGTTTTTTTCATCTCTGTGACCAGGGTTTTATCTCTGTACTTTCTCAAAAGGGGTTTTGTGTTTGGCTGTTAGGTTTACTTTGCATTTCCTCAGTTTATTACACCAACAGTCAAAAGCTTTAGAACATCCCAATTTTTCCAGTTTTTGTTAAAAAAAAAATCTAAGCAGCTCAATCCCAGTAAATACTGGAATTTAGCCCCGCAGACACAGATGTTTATGTTTGGTTGATGCCAACGTCAATGTGACAAAGACTGCTGACGACAGCGGCGTTTGTACATTTCAAAGTTGTGCTGTTACATAACCGAAATCTGACGTCTTCCAAATGTGTCATGTCAACACCATCTTGACATATAAAATAAAACCCAACATCTGCTAAATGTCACAATGTCAATTACCCAACGTTGGCATTTGACATCAAACAGATTTTAATTTCCAACCAAAATTTAATGTCTGTCCGACATCTTTCTGTCGTTGCATTGATGTGAGTGCCTGCTGGGTTAAATGGTAGAAAGTGAAGCGGTAAACTGTCACCAAAAACTGAAAAATGTAAATGTAAATGAAGGTGCTGAATCCTAAGTTTAGAGTATCAAAAGCCATTTTCTAAAATAAACTGAAGACAATGTCTGGACAACCAAGTCTGAACATTGTCCAGAGTTGCCCTTTCACACATGTAGCACACAACAGGAAATTGCCCATCTAAGACGTGGTCACACCTACTGGAAATACTCTGTTCGGTTTAGGTGAAGGATGGCGACTGAGTAGAACATGCAGGAGGCTGGACATGATGCAAAAAAAGTGAGCTGTGATGACCTTTCTTCTTCACCCTCAGATGTTTTTATTCTTCAGGTTTTGCACCAGTCGCATGATAGAGACATCATGAACATATCTCTTTGCTTACTGTGAATTCCCCCGACAGCGACAACATGGACATGCACTCGGGTATTCACACATGTACTAGGGAGCTGGCGGGGTAAAGTCCATTTAATGTCCAGTCCAACTGATTCGGATATTTGCGTTCTCAGATACAGCTCCTCCGGTTAAGATCTAGATAAGTAATAGTCGTGGATAAGTAAATGTCAGCAGGCTATGTGTATTTCTCACTGCGCTACACATCACACTGCTTCCCGCACTGAAGCTATACATTAAGACCGATTGCAAATCGGCACTGATAACTTCAATTATCTGTAACTACCTTAATCTGTTTGTTCCATATCCTTTTTTGCAGCCAGGGCTGTAACCAGTCCTCGGTGTCTGTAGGGGTTGTAGCGAGAATGGGAGAGAAAAGGTTACAAGTCCTGAGCAGTAGCTTCCAGCTGTTCCTAATCTGTCTTATCCTCTGTACCTCCTTTCCCTCCTCTCATCCTGAGCTCACCCCCCGGCTGTATACGTCTTTGGGCTGAGAAGGCGATTTATCTATGGACATTTTCTCAGACTGTATCACTGTACCTTGTGAAAAATATGTTAAATATGTTTAATATAAATACACTGTATATTAAATCGGATAAAAAACATTTTAAAAAAATTTTAAAAAAACACCATGCAGGTTAGCAGAATTGTTAGATTTGATTCATTTAATTTTAATAAGAACCAGAGAGTGTGGGATGTTGTCACTGTACTGGGTCAGACTTTATATTAGTTTCCTGTTTTATTACTATTTGAATAACTCGGAAGCAAGTAACTAGCCAAATGCTGAAAACAGAACTGACTGAGTAGCATAGATCAGACAGAGGCAGCCTTCAAAATACTTATACAACCGCCAGAGAAGAGGCAGTAAAGTGCAATCACCTTGTCTCACTCAGACTCAAACATACAAACAAACAAACAGACAAAAATGAAGTCTGATCTGTGGAAAATAGTGCCAAAACTGTGGCATTCACAGTTGAGAAGATCTGATGGAAACCGAGTGCTTGTTGCGTCATGTATTAGCTGCATCTGTCCTCATCTAAAGTTTTCAGATCAAATCTATAAACTGAAGACACAGTTTTTTTTAATCTGTGAAAGTCATATTCGTTTCCCCTCATGTCCTGTATGTTATACTTTTCATTGCGACCTAAAATAACCCCTGGGGAAAATGCTGCATCCCTGCATATTTATGTATACTAAATAACTTTATTCCCTTGCTGCCAGCGAACATAATTCCCGGCCTTTTAACACTTTTAAGCTGCTAGTCTTAGTTTGTCTAGACACTTTTTACCGACTACCTGTAGCATGTAGTTTTACTGCGGCTGCAACAGCATGCAGTACTTTCTCCCTCACAGACAAAAGAGAGAGCTCTACCTCCAATTACCACTCAATGACCACATAACACATACAGGTTACCCACCAGGCCCCTGGTCTTAAAGGGGAAAGCTGGGCCAGCAACACTATGTAGGCCTATATCCTGTATTTATCATGTTTGAGTCATGACATTAGCTTCCTTTTTTATTTTAACACCTACTGAAACCTGGCTACATTCATCATTGCATGGTATTGTAAGAGAGGAGCATTTGGTTCCTTGTCTGATTGTTTGGTTACTTGGCTGAGAAGGTGCTTTGCCTCTTGCAGTGTGTTGTGTGTTTATTAAATGAATTAAGTACTTGTACAAATAGCCTGGGATCTTTTTCCCACGAGATGTAATGTTAAATTCCCTGAGTAGGCTAATGTCAGCAAGCAGCTTAATTACTGGCTTGTGTATTTTTCGTAGTCGTATTTCGTACGCGTTCATGGTCTGTGTGTTTCACCCCCATCAGCAAAGTAATATTTTGGGTTTTTCACTGTGTTTTTTTTTTTTTTTTTGGCTTTGAAAGTACTTGCAGTCCACATTGCAGGAGATTCTGAAGCTTAACGCATTTGATTGCAAAACCAGTGAAGAAGAATCAAAACCAGTGGGTTTTGAGAATGATTTTAGCTTGTTATGATTTTACTTATCATTTACTCCCTGTATGGTGTGCACAGTTTGCCTTGCCTCACCTCAGCCTGAAGGTAGTCATGACAGAAGATACTCTTGTCTTGGTATTGATCACCTTAGACGGGGGCTGAGGATGCATACATGAATTGCAATTACGTCCCGCGAGGTTGGCAGATCTTGAGCGGAGCATGACTGTGTGCTGACAAGCTGCTTCCATCTGGAGTCATTGCAGCGAACCTACTATACCCAAGATCCAGAGGCAGCATGAGGCAGACGTGTAAGAAAGAGGCAGGACCCCTCTCACCACCAGAGTAGAAAGTGAAGTCTCACGTTTTGATAAGATTAGGAATCTTTTCACCAATGCCTTATTAGCTTTATTAGGTGTTTCCATTCACCTACTTTTAACACACTTTTTTAATTAGCAAATCAAAACAACCTGTGTGGAAACACAGCAAATTTAAAAAAAAATATTGATGATGTATTGCTATGAGCAAAATGCAACAAAGTGCAATGGAAGCAAAATAAATCATGACATTCACAGAGCATGTGACCTAAACATCAAATGCTCAGCTGAAGAGATTCAAAACATCAGATCTGTGTGAAGCGAGACAAACAAATGCCAATGGTTTGCTGACCTAAGCTGAGGAGCCTCTCAGCTTCCATCATTACCTGATGCCCAGCAAAGGATGCTGTCCAAGGACCCTGCAAGTTCAGGGAACAAACTATAGCACTTCAGCTAATGGAAAGAGCTTATATTAGTCCCTTCGACGATTAACCCCCTTGCAGGCTTCAGGTCCATTGTCGACTGCCAAGTTTCAGCAGAGTAAAAATGACAATAGTCAAGTATCCTATAAAGGCCTCGGCCTTAAGCCAGAAGCTGTATGTTCTTTATCAAGCTGCTACATTCTACATCACAGCTCAGCGTCATCTACAAAATCATCCCAAACCACAGCTTACATATGTCCAATTCCGGACTTGACGTATCACTTTCTGAAAGTGCTACCCTTTATCACACTGTGCACAGGAGATTATTGATTTTAAGGTTGATACCCTTATTGATATTTTAGAGTTTAAAAAAGAACAATGTTACCAGCCAATGCATAATATACACATACAAGCATAATATAAACATTTTTGATGAGGGGCCCTTTAATTTGTGTCAAAGATACGTTTTGTCTGATCATTTATTGTTATTTATTACCTGACACATTTGTTGATATATACTGAGCTAACATCAGCCAATTAATCTACACAGAAACATACATAGCATAGGTCTAGTTCTAATCCAAAATATGTACATTTTATGTGAAGGACATACCAGTTCAAACTACTCCCACCTGGGATTTTGCTAGCTCGGTATATATTAACAAGATGCATGGCAGCTGCACTGGCCCTGCTGCAGGCAAGAGGAATGTGAATTCTTGTATAGGTAGATGACTGATTGCTGAGTACAAGGGCAATCAGGGACACAAGCGTCACTGATGAATAACTACGCAGCTTGGTGTCAGTATCCGGCAGACAATGTTCATATGTGTTTCTTCTCATCCTTCCCCATGTGGGAACCTGCATGGGCATGTGATGGGATAGACCTATCCAAGTGCAATTTTGGTAGTGATCCAGAATTTACAGAACATTTGTAACATAACATTCACATCCATACGATTGCCCTGTGAAATTACATTACACACGCTAATTAGAGATCGTACACTGAAAATACTTTTGGCTGTCAGTGTCGTGTATTGATAAAACTTCAGTGGAGAGGATGAGCAGTGGCTTATTATGGTAATGTGACCTTATCTGCTTGACTGACCTCTGCTGAATAACTGACATGCATGCTCACAATTTATGTCAAATTGAACATGCACCATTTGAACTAGTTAAGAAAGAGATCAGCCCTGAAGCCTCAGCTTGTATTTTTAAACTGATTTACAAAAAATGACACAACACACTCAGATGCAAGTTTATGCAGCTACAATTTTTATTTTTTTTTTCATCCTTTGATATTAATCTCTGTTTTTTGACATTTAAGTACTTGTTTAATAGGAATAGGAAATTTGTTGCTCTGTGTTGCTGTTTTACTATTCTAGCCATTTCCAATTAATTTAAAATACTGTATAACCTATGCTGTGTTTGCCATTTGTTTTTGTGTATGAGTGGGAGAAGTCCAAAGTAGTTGCCAAAGTCAAAGTGAATAAAAGGAGAAATGGGGTTGTGTTGGTTGAAGTGTGGCTGCTAATTGGAGTCGCAGTGAATGGTTAGAGTCTGTGTCGCAGTGTGTCCTACCACACTGGCAGGAAAATGATGATTGTTTCTGAGCAGGATTCTCGGTTCTTGAAGTTGAGACTCCACATGAGAATGGCTCGCAGCTAAAGTGCTCAATCAAAGGCTTCCTACTCAAGAGAAAACATGGCCAATTCCGGGATTCAGAGCTTTCATTCAGCAGGGTTTCATCAGTTTGGACATCTGTTGTGTAGCAGCCTTTACCTTTATGTAACATATGTGGCCAGCCTGACTGGCAACCAGGTGCACCACAAGATCTGCCACTAGATTTACCTATAGTTACAAGCACTGTTTACAGTTTACATTTTACTCCCTGGGTTGCATGATAGTCTTGATAGCACTGCTCTTTCACCTGCTTTTTCACCTGTCACCAAAACCTTGTCAGTACAGACAGCAGGAGTTTCCTCATGCTGATATGTCTTGTAGTCGCCCATTTGATACACAATAAACTCCTCATTCCTCTAAAACTCCTGAGTGTGGGTGTGACTGAGGCTCAAACATGTGGCTGAGTCTCTCTGATGTTTCCTCCACTAACCATCTTGATACGCTCTGCTCCTTCACCTGTGGTGGGCAAGACATAAGGCCTGATACAGATTTCTCAATGAGGAAGTAAGCATAGATGTGCTTACAGACCCAGTAATCCTTTTTTTCACATTTTGTGAGCGAAAACCACCTTCAACAAGATAATCACAGCAGAGTAATTTTTACATAGTTAACAGATCTGGAGATTGATCTGATTCATATGCATGTTTTTGTACCCACTTTCTCTCTATTTTGTACAATACCATCAACACTCCTTTATCATGTTGAATTGAGCAGAACCGTGTTACTGTATTAACAACTGTATTTTCTATGCATCATCTGTGCAGAGTTTCATTTTTTTTTAAATTCTGTGCAGGAACACACTGTTCCCATCAGGAGGTAAACAAGAAATAATTAATGGCAGAGTAATTTGGGGGGAAAAGTGATGCATATTGTATTTTTAGCTGTTTGTACAAAATATCTAATAAATACCTGGTCACTGTGAGAACGGCTTAGTCATCAATTCTTCTTTTGGGACAACATGAGGTAATGAAACTGTCCCTAAATCCTGTCTGTACTGAGCAACACTCAGCTATCTCTTACATGCTCTGCAATTCCTCCATGTAAGAACTCTTTAATATGAGCCACTATTTATTTTTACTGCAGATCAAGGTGTCTCAACAACTGATGTCAAGATTCATGACATTTTCAGCAGTTAATTAGAAGTGCTTTAAAAGGTGCAACCAATGGCAGGGAGATCAGTGATTCCATTTGGTCCTCCTATATGCATAAACATTATAATGCTTTTTGGTAAGTGTGGAAATCAGCTGAAATATTTTCATGGACTAATTACAGTGAGTTATTAACTTACACAATGCAGACGCAGTCATTTCTGACGTATGTGCAGCATTGATTTGTCGGAAAATGAATGACTTTGGCCACTTGAGATTTACCCTGGGAGACTGAAGAAATTTATATCCTAAAATAATGACTAGGAAACTCATAGACAGCGGTGTTCTTAGGCATATAGCTGTGGAATCCAACTGCTGTCTTTAATTTCAGCCATCTAATAAGCGTGTGATTTTAGACTTTGGAAACCAGACAAATATAATTATCGACCTAGTAGGATAGAAACCCAGTGGGATTCTGCGTCTTGAGGGCGGTAATTGAAAACCACTGATATGCAGATTTAATGGAGCAGCACGCCACTCACAGAGCTGCAGCTCAACTCACAGAATCGAAGAAATGTGTCAAAGACCAGGTATTTCACACGTTTTTAAAACTTTTATTTTCATTCAGAGAAACGTTTAAACAAATGTATTTATTTAAAGGAATGCTTTGACATTTTGGGAATTCACTTATTTTCTTTATGGCCAAGGTTAAGATGAGAGGATCAATGCTGCTCACATGTCTGTGCATTCCTTATGGAGAGAGATTTGGGAGTCTTGGCAATCAGTGGTTGGGTGCAGGGACGTTATGAAGTCTTGAGCTGAAAAATGATGCCAACATGGAAGTGCAAAAAACTGCCGTTCCTCTGATGACCACTTGAGGCTGGTTTCAAACGCGAGTTAATCCCCATAGACTCCTATGTTAAAATGTCCAACTCTACAGCAGAAATAAACATGTACAGCCTGGTACAAAAGATGCTTTTGGTCTCTACAGCTAATTTCCCCCTTCATGACAAGTGTAATTTTTATAACTCAGCTGTTCATATTTTATTAAGGATTAAAGTTCTGCATAATTGAGGGCGTGCCACTCTGAGTGACAGCTGGGCGAGTGTATGCTTGCCACAAAGACACTTTCACCGAACTCTTGGCTCCACACGCGCCCCGCCTCTTTGCACATTTTTGGATCATTTTGGATTGCCAAGAGGGTGACGGCTGAGCAGCCCACTCTGAGCTTCAAAACCACTCTTTAGAAACCTATAGGTGACTTCAGAGAGGCTACGTCCATCTTTCTTTACAGTCTGTGTACATTTCTTCATCTGTCCAAGTCCGTGAGCCTATGCAGACATCTGTGCGCTTCCCAAAATTTGTGACCACACAGAAAGTCTGCACTACAAAAGCACTGCTGCACATGCAAAAGAAAACTGGATGCTTGACCTGTTGATCCAGTTTTTAACTGATCACACAAACTGTTTTCCTATTTTTGACTCATAATCAGCCAGATACACATTTTCCTATGAAAACTGTCCATAATATGAAGGACATTGTTTCTGGGTGGACAAGTTCCTATTGAGTGTTTTAAATATCATATTTACATCATTTGAGCAAAGATAAGATGAGACATACATTATTGTCCCAATAATAGATTAATTGTGTAAGTCATTTATCAGGCAACAGTGCCAAACTTTTCCTGGTTTCAGTTTCTCGAAAGTAAGGAGTGGCTGCTCCAGTCAATTCTAGACCGCTGTAAAAGTCTTATCTTTGGGTTTCAGGGTTTTAGAAGAAAAAAAAAAAGAAAAAAGAAAAATCTGATGACATCTCTTTGGGCTCTGGGAAACTGTGTTGGCCTATTTTTCACTTACTCTCTGCTGTTATAAAAGACCAAACAATTAATTGAGTAATGTGGAAAATAATTGTCCGAGTGATAACAGGTATAATTGTTAGTTGCAGCCAAACATGAGCACCATTAATGGATTCCCATTGACATTCATTAAAAAAGGGGCAGCAACAGAAATCTTGTGAGGCTGCTGAATTGTCTTCACAACTAAACTCTGACGCACTGGTCATTTCAGTTATTTTGCTATGGCTGGTGTTGTTGAAATTACACATTGACCACTCGTAAGTGGGCAATTTATTTAAAAAAAAAAAAAATCTTAATGTTTGATTTGTGGAGTGGAATGAGTTGAACACTGATAAAGTGAGTATTTCTGTTCAATTCAATCTGATGATTCAACTGTGTTAAATCACTGTTTTACTGCAGCCTTTCCTCCACAGTTTCTTTCTTCCACTTTGACTCCAGTTATCGATTAACTGGTTGATGAACGCAGACGGGGGCATGCCAGTGATCATGCCATGTCTGGTGGCTGCACAGCATTGTGAGCTCCTAGTACAGATGCTCTTATCTCTGCCTCTTAAACAGAGTTTCTTCCTGTTGCTGGTGGAAAATAGTGAGTTTAGAAAAAAGTCTTTGGTCTTTAGGAGTGACACCAAAAAGGGAATGTTTGATGTTTCATAAAGCTGGAAAATAGTTGAGCTAAAAAAAGTACTGATGTTATCTCACCTTTTTTTTTTTTGCATTATTTGAAAAACATACACAACTAACCACAGCCTAGAAAATGCAGCTTACATCACCAATAAATTTCAACACAAATTTAACAATGGAAAACGTTTTGGAAGTCTGGATTGTGCATTAAAAATGAAGACGTCTCATTCTTCTCTCCTTCAGAGTGCTGACTCTCCCATGATAATTTTCAGACAGCAGTGGCTTTACAACAGCAGGCGTGATGTGATAAGGAAAGATGGCTGCCTAGTTGAGACATTTAACATTTGTTATTCACAGTACAAGATTTTGTTGTCCTAGATATGACAAAAAAGTTTTCACCACTGACTTAAACTTGCAGCTGATTCAACAACAGAAGCACGTGCAGATCCTTATCCTAATCACATCCAAACTGCAGAGCAATGAAACATTTACGGAAATTTGATGCCCACTTTAATCCTCAAAGAGATAAAGGCAAGCATGAGAGGAAGCCCCTTTTTCTTCCTGCCATTCCTCTCATAGCCAATGAGCGTTTTTAAACTGAAGGGACTGTATCATGCAGAATGTTATTAGCAACACCACAAATTCACAAACATTACCTCGGAGAAGATACATTTAGGAGATACGCCATGCTCAAAGAGTTCAACCTGTAGCTACTTGCAATGAGAGGATTTCATCATACACCACTGCGAGGGAGGACTTTGAAGGTTTTTTTTTTAATTTTTTTTATTCGAGCCCTTGCACCATTAAAATTTTATTTAAACAAAACATTCTCAAACATGTATCAATACTCGTAAAGTCACAGAGGAAATCATGAAAGGTTGTAACAATCTGAACAAAAAATGAAACCCACTGGTTACCTATTCATAAATCCCCCATCACAATCCTGTTTTACACCCACACAGGTTAAGAAATGTCAGGTCACAGACGGATGCTTTTCTTCCCTGAGTTTGTTCAGATGCTCAGATGTGACAAGATAAAAGCAGCTGACTGCAACTATACTGTATACATATAACACTGTTTATTTTTTGTTTTTGTTTTTTGAATGTGTACAGTCAGTAAGTCAGTTGTTTATGTGTACAGTTATGTTATTGTTACTCTCATTATAATAATACAGGTTATTGTTTTTGCACTGATGTCTTTCATATCATTTTCATTGTTTTTCTTAATGAGAACAGTTTGGCTTGCACTGGTTGTGTGTTTTTCTTTTTACTGTCTACTTTATGTGCCTTTTAAATTGCCCCCTGGGGACAAATAAAGTTGCGTGAATCGACTATTTAAACAATATCCAGTATCACTCAAATTTCCATCCATTGTTTGTTAAATAACGGCCATGACTGATCCAGCCAGGGTTTCTTCACCTCAAACTCTCTCAAGTTATGGAGACACATGATTTTGAGATTTTTATGCCAACTTTTGAAATATCCATCATATTTTTTTTTGCTACCTCCCAAAACAAGAGAGGTACATGAAATTTAATGTGCAGAGCTCGCAGCATTGATCGAAAATCCTTTACGGAGACAGTGTCCCTGTTTTCAATGTTGTGAGCCCCAGTAAAAGAAAATCCCCTTTACCGTCTTTGAATGTGCAATTCTTCTAACTGCCCTCCAGAACGATGAGTTTTCTGATTAGACGCTCTAAGAAATTACGTTTGTAAACAGCTAAATTGCAAGAGCAAATGTGCTAGGAAGGAATCATAATGCAGACTAAATTATATTTTCTATCAGAAGAATTGAAGAAATGTTTTTCATTTTGAATATCTGGTAAGTTTCAAGATGTTGATGGGCTACTGCAGGGTGACAGGCAGGAGGGGGTCACAGGTGGATTTGAAAGAAAAAAAAAAATTAACTATCCAAAATGAAGAAAAACAAAAACAATTTCTGAAATGCAAAATAAAGTTCTGGGCCAGTGAAAGAGGTCAACGAAACAGAACCCAGACAATATTAACATAGAAAAAACTGATTACAGCTGAAAGACATCAACACAAAGGGCAACACATAGTGTGCACTGCTGATTACATCATTTTGAAACTAAGAGGTAACACAGACAAACACTTCCAACTACAATTACACTCTCATTTTAAATTATCTGGCATCTAATCCAAAACAAAAGTATTAAAAACTAATATAGTCTAAAGAAATAAACAGAATCTATTTTGCTGGAGCAGGAAGTAGAGTTCAACTGTCAGTTAACTCAAAAGACAGAGAAATTAATTAAAATACCTTAATTAAACAAACTTGTACACTTCTAAACTAAATGTGTATCCTTCATGTAGAGAACAGTGTGGTGTCAAAAATGGTAATAAACAAACTGTAAACCAAACAAACTGTTTTATTTAATCAAAGTGTCTGTAAATGAAAGAAACTGAACATGAAATGATGATGTGGGTGAGTGTGTGAAACGTTAAATCTTCAGTTGTGTAGCAGTGACGAAAGCGACGAAAACATCCTCTTTATGTGATGCGCATGTGTCAGCGTTTTGTGTATCTGTCAGACATTTTTAAGTCATATTTAACCCATTTTATTTTTTTACGGAATACTTCTAGATCTTGGCTTGGCCTTGGGTTTTATCCATACGTTTCAACAAAGCAAAAGCCACAATCTGGCTTGTTTTTAGCACTTTTAGCATCTGGTGCTAACTAAGCAACGTGGAATGCAGACACAGAGTGCCAAACGAACTACAGACTGCAAACTTATACCTAAACTCTGCAATGGGTCTGCTTTGTGGACCCATGTCAGTAAGTTTTGCTGCTTGATTTTCTTTTTCTGTTTATCATCTGCATCACCTCTGCTAAAACTTATTGCTGTGGGCTCTGGGTCAGAGTCCACACGATTAAGAGTCTATGACCTCCCTGCCTGTGGCTGCTGCTATCAACAACTGGTTGCTAAAATTTTATGCACTTTTTAGACCTGTACTGGCCTCTTCTTTATTTCTGTGGAGGGAAGAATCTCCAAGTTTTACCAGATCCACGAAGCAGAGAAGTTCATGGACACCATCATCTTTGGTCCAACACAAATTGTGGCCAAGTGCCTGATACCACTGATCCTTGTTTCCGGCTCACTGTCCCAATGGTGATGCCGGTCACCATCCCTGATGACTCCTAGACACAGCTCAGGACCAATCCTAAAGCCCTGGTCAGCTCCACACCATCCAATCACAAGACCTGGTCCCTGGTTGGTGCTCGCAGCAAGAAGAGGCAGGCGTTCCTCTCATGCACCGCCTCACTTTAACATTAAGCTGGAGAACAAATACAACATCCTCGACCTGCAGGACTTCCCAATTTCCTCTTCCATCTTTGATGGCTGGGAAGATGATTGCGTCTCTGTTGCCCCCGGTCCCTCCACCTGCTGTGCCTGGACCCTCCTCCTGGACCCTCCTCCTGCACTGGGGCTCGGCACTCCATATGGCTCTTTACACCAGAACTATGAGGAGCTCCAGCCCCACTCTGTCTGACATCCTCCATCTACTCTGTTATCGGACAGGTTCATCATCAGGCAGGTCGCTGTCTAGTGATGACGTCTTCTCAATGCAGGCTTCTGCTGCACACATCGCAGACATTTAAAATCAAAAAGCTGTAGTAACCCACTGCATACCCAGTTTGACCATCTTTTAATGAACTCAGAATCTGTGGGAAGTCCGGCCTCATCTGAGGACCCTAATCCCCCGATGGGCTGAGGTATCAGACGCTTTAGTTGGCTGATCTCTCTAAACACCTGGCTGCAGTTATTCTATGCATTAAACAATTTGGCTTTTATCAAGAATTGGAATATTTTCTGGGAGCAAGCTTCCTTTTATAGTAGAGATGGTGTCCAGTCAACATGCGGTTATAATTATTGTCATCTACACCACCTCAAATGTCAGAGCAAGTGTTTATCTATCACAGTTCACTAACGTCCTAAAATTGCTAAAAAAACAAAACAGCTTGTTGGGTGATATCATAATATGATATCGATATTGTTATTTTTGCTGTAATAAAAACTCTCAAAACCCTGAGAAGCCACACTTGCCGCATTCATTCAAAACCTCTTTTAAATGTTGATATTAGGGATACTGATTGAAGCAACAAACTGTCACTTGAAATTCCAGAACAAATTCTGGCTCAGTTATTTGAGAAAGTGGAGACAACACGCAAAAATTATACCACTGCCTAGAAAGTTACAATCTCAACAAATGAAACTACCATGGGTGAATTCTGAAAATACTTAAGCAGAAGGCTCACTCTCTCAAAATGCCCAGATCTTCAAAAACCTTTGAGAATAAAACACATTTCATATAGATTAAAAACAAATGCACAACTGAATTATGCAAGGCTAAAGTGGTCTATTTTCTAATCCTAGCACATTATAGTAGACATTTAAAATGGTGAAAATGAGAGGGAAAGGAACAACAATATTCAAATTTTTCTACAAGGTACTCTTATCACAGAAGCTGAAAAATATTGCAAGGACTAGTGCAAGTGATACTCCCTTTTACCCTTTCACCTGAAGTGACATCTTCTCCCACTTACCTCCAGTTCTCTTCCTCTGAGACAACACAGAATGAGTTTTCTGATCCCTCGACCTCTTTGTGCTTGTGACATTTATAGTTTAAATGTGCATTTCTTTAAGACTCGTGCTGAGAGTTTTATGCCTCCTCCCCACCATCTGTTATCCAAGTATCAGGATTCATGTATTTCCCTCCATCTGGAAAACTGCTCAAATTATCCCTGTTTTTAAATCTAAGGATTGAATTTATGTTCTGAAATACAGGCCAATATCCATTCTCCTAGTCATATCAAAATCATTTGAAAAAAATCTCTCTAACCAATTAAACAATTATCTTGAAAGCAATAACCTCTGACTTCTAATATGGCTTCTGCTCTACCCGATCAATCATGTCTGCAGATGCTAAGATACTACAAGAGGCTAAGTTCCAAATGGTTTACTCTTTCGTCAATGACATTCCCAATGTGTGGAAATACTCTGGAAGTCTATTATATGCTAATGACACTGTAATTTCTCTTTATGACTCAAACCCTGATGTGATGTGCCTCGACTACTGCAATGCCCATCTGGTGGGCCTCCCTTCGTGCACAGTGAAACCGTTACAGATGGTCCAGATGTCAGTCCGCTACTCATCGACCTACACTGGTTATCCATGGCCGCCCATATCAAATTCAAGTCACTAATGCTTAGCTTCAGAGACTTCTGGGTTTGCACCCATCTACTTGAACTCAATCATACAGGTTTATGCTCCTTCTCTGCCACTACTTCAATCCCTGCACACAAGGCAATGATAGTCCAGACTGTTCTTGTCTGTGATTCCCAGATGGTGGAACCAGCTACCAAATGCTATCAGTGCAGGGCCGTCCCTCTCTATCTTCACAAATCTCTTGAAGACTCATCTCTTCCGAGAGCACGTCCTCTCCTGACACCTCTAAATCCTAACATTACTAATTAGCACTCTCACTTGCACTTATGGAATTGATGTAGTAGTTAGTACTTGTACCAAGGTTTCCTACTGCACTGAGGCTTTAGTGTTGCCCATCACTTGTCAGTTGCTTTGGATAAAAGCATCTTCCAAATGAGTAAATGTGAATATAAATGTCATAAAGTCAAAACTCTCCTCTGAGCTTCAGTATAAAAATCAATCAAGCATCAATCTCAAGAAGGAAGAAAGTATTTCCATTCCCCTAAGAAACCTGTATCCATGTCTGACCTACTCATTTTACAAATGAAGCACTAACCTTCGCATCTATATCTTTGGGGTATTCCTGGATTCACATCTTATTTATCAAAGCTGCATTCATAATCTAACGAAGAAGCTCCACCAGAAATTGTATGTTTTCATAGGATCAAGCCCACATCTCACTCCTACCATCTCAGACCTTCATGTAATTATTTTTCGACAATATTCTATTGTCTGGTCCCTCACCACAGAGAAAACTATCGAACCTTTTGCAAGACAGCACAACAGAGCCTATAAGATCCATGGTAACCATCCCCTTTGGACTCACCGCTATACTGCAGTTTCACATTCTAACACCTTGACTTCTCAGAACTACACAAATAATTTACCTGGGAAGGACACACATGCAGTTGCATTGGTGTGTTGCTTCTGTTTTAACTGTGACATCATTCTTTTTTTCTGTGCTGCAGAACAGGAGCCTGCTGAAAACCAGTTTCAACTGAGTCAGGCCAGTTTAAATGTAACACAATGTTAATGTTAATCTTTTCAAGTATAAATAAACGTGTCCCAGCACTTGGGTAAAGTGAGGGAATGTTCCTGGTCTGGTTTAAATCAGAAAAAAAGATCACAGTGACTTCAGACACAATGTGTTTATTAACATGCAACCAGAACCGCAATCTTTCCCTAACCTCAGCAGAAGTGCAGGACCATGGATGCGAACCCTGATCTCTGGCGTGTCTGCCGCCATTAATAAATGCCACGCTTCATTTGTTTAAAACAAAAAATTGCTTCTGAACATGATTACATTTCCTGTTGCAGTAGTTGTCTTTTCCTCCTTTGCTCCCATTAGACAAGAGTCATAATTCACACTATATGGCCACTAGAGGGCTTTGTCACTTGAACAAAAACATGCCATTTACACTATGAAAATGCATCAATGACTGATGATGTGATGTTTTGCATGACTACATATCACAAAGATAAATGAGAAAAATCTGATATGATTCGTTTTCTAGCATTAACCGATGAAGCTGAATTTCAAACGATAAAGTCTCCAGCCTGATCTTCCTCCGCTTGCTCACCTGTCCTTTCCCCCCCGTGTTATCACTGCATCCTCCCTCTTGTCCTTACCTGACATCTCTTCACTGCACTTGGTTGCCGTTCGACCCTCCTCCTTCTCACCGCTGGCATCAAGGCTCTGTCTGTGGTCAAGGAGGAGGAGGAGGAGGAGGGGGAAGAAGGGGAGTGAGAGGGGAGGGGGGGAGGGGGGGGGGGTGTCTCCATAGCTTTGCTGAATTACAGCTCCGCCTTCTTGTGACTGTGGCTCCAGGCGACCGGGCCACCGTCACACCTCCAATCAGACTGCTCCCTGTGCTTGTTAAATGAATTTCATGGCTCTTGTCAATCCCGCTCTCAAGTGTCTTGCTTGTCTGAGCTTCACTTCACAAAATGTTATAACCAGATGCATTTTTTTTAAAGAAATGTGAAAAATTCTAGGCAATGCAGCAGAGGCTTTAATGCTCTCTAATCGCACTTTTATGACATATAAAGATGGGAAAGGTCGGACCTGGAGGAGATTCTAGGAGACATGGTCGGTTTGTAAGGTGAAATCCAAAAAGAACAGAATAGGTCTGACATTCCAAGGAGCGCTGACCCATAAGAGATTATTGTGATACTATCAGTTTGACCACTCAATCCCTGATACCGCAGCTGTTTCGCCCACAGCAGGAACAAACAACTAGTTAGGTCAGAATATATCTGCTGCTCAGATTGTATAGAGCTGATTCCAGTTCTTTCTCCTTCTTATGTGGCTTTCTGTTAAACGTGGATACTGCTTTTGAAAAGTGGCTAAAGAGATTAAAGTCAGATAATTACAATATTAAAGAGAAGTCTCTCCTTGAGAGAGAGTTTTCTTTCAAGAGTATGAAGCTCTTTAAGAGATGGTTTGCATTTTAAACAATCTGCCCTCTGGTAAGTAGCCTAAGCTGTCTGGCTTGTCATAAAGAATTCAATGAAAGCAGCGATAACAAGCAATATACTATATGGCCAAAAGTAAGTGGACACCCAAACCTAATAACCATACATGTGCTTGTTAAACTTCTCACTTCCAAACTATGGGCATTAATAAAAAAAAAAAAAAACACAAGAGCAGGACTGAAGACTGCATTTATCATCACTTTGAAGCTCATACTTCCAACGTCGTGCTGCCATAAAACTTTCAATAAGTGACTACATAGTGTGACAAGGCTAAATCGAAAGTCAAGTCAAGCCGGAGCTGTTTCTTAAAATGGGAACATTTTTTAAATTTATCATCGTTCTTCATCTCTTGTGTCTGAATCATCTGAGATAAGTACCAACTGGATGACTAACACCACTCCAGGAATTAATCACAATCTGAAATGATTAGAGAAGGTGGGACTAAATCAAACATTTGAAAGTGTTATGGACTGAGGATATAACTTCAACTGAGTGTTTCAAATTAGAGACAGATGTTATTGCAGTGGGACTTTAGTTATTGCCAAAAAGGCGTAATCACAGCTATTTATGATCACATAAAATCAAAAATATATTGCAAATTTCTTGTTTGGACAGTGACGTGCTCCGTAATTAGAGAGTTTGAAATGTTTCACTACTATATAATGCTTTTCAAAAATGAGGTGAAACCTGTCCAACAGCCTCCCCGCTCCAATAGAAACCTTGCATTTAGCCTTCCTATCTGCAATAATTATGCAACATGAGGTGGGATCAGGCAGGCTTCCCACTCATGCTATAATGATCACCACATATAGCCCTCAGCATATCCTCCACCACACCTGCATAATGGACTTATGGAAGAAAAGCATGGTAAAGGGGGAGACGGCTCCAACACTGCTGTGTTTGTGTTGGTGGTGATGAAGATGGATGAAGCAGATCAACGAGAAAACAAAAGCAAATCTCTGATTTGACCAAATCTGCTTGCAGCTGCTAAACACTGCATTGAATGCTCTCTCTCTCTCGCTCTCTCTCTCTCTCTCTCACACACACACACACACACAAAGTCTCTCTCTCTCTCCTTTTCTTTCTCCCACATGCGCGCGCCTGCACACGCTCCTCCACGCAGCCGGGCGCGCACACGGGAAACCTGCTCGCCAGTGCACTGCACAGGGGTCCCTGACAGTGCCCGTGCTTGGCTGTGATCGCTGCCTGGCGTCTCCGCTGCTCCACTGGATGTTTGCGCAGAGGACATTCGCCTCCGCCGGCGACAGCACCGATCCCCGCGGCTCAATCCAGCTCGTTCCCACACCTTTAACTTTTTCCAACGCGTGACTGTTTAGTCGCGGTCAACCCTTTCCGACACTGACTATGTTCCTCTCGGGTGAGAAAACCCTGTAGAGCCAGGCGTTATTTGACTTCCAACTTGCGGGCTTGATGGCACAGTTCTCTGAGACAGGTTTGGAAAGTTGAGCTGCGTCGAGGAAGCATGGGCGCAAACTTTAAAAGCTTTTTATAATCGAGCGACAGTTTTTTATTTTATTTTATTTTTAATTTTTTTTTTTAGAATGAAGGCAGGTGAGTCACCCGTCGCGTGAGAGGCGCGCATAGCTCCACGGCTCTCCAGGTGCGGGGAAGGAAAAGGCTACACGGAGGAAGTCGTGATCTGTGCGGCGGATTGCGCTACGGAGGACGGAGGGAACGGACCGATGAGACAACATGGGTAAGTAAGTGGAGGACTGTCTCATTTAGAATCGATTGGATGGAGGCTCCGGGAGTCTGCGAATAATCACTGTTAGTAGTTGCGAGCACTTGTGGTGTGTACAGTAACAGAAAGGCTTGTTTTTTTTTCTCTCCTCTGGCGCATCTGTGACTGTGTGGATGTTTAGTAAATTTCCTCCAAATATTTTCGCGGCTTATTCCTGCGCAGCAAGCTGACATCTGCAGTAGGCTGTTTTCTTTTCCCCCCTTTTTTTCTCTGCTAAGATTTTCCTCAGACAGACTCTGTATTATTTGTAGTTTAAAGCATCATCAGCACTGAGAGGTGTCCCCTCTCTGTTCATGAATTTGAATAACAAATACTGCAGGCGGGAGTGTTCATGCCCCTGGACATCAAGAAGGGAGGAGAGAGACATTAATGTCCTCACCTTTACAATGTGTAAGTGATGTCGACCGACGTGGATGCGTGTGTTTGTGTGTGTGTGTGTGTGTGTGTGTGTGTGTGTTTGTGTGTCTGCTGGTGCACAATGAGCAGAGGCTAAATAATGCATAATGTGTCAGATAACGTCTTTGCTGTTGGAGCTGCAGTGACAAGTTCATTCACACAATCCCACCCTGACCTTAAATGTCCGAATCCTGGTGATGAGATGTGTCTGTTTTCTGTGGCCTCCACCCCCCCCCTACCCCACCCCCTCCTCCTTCGGCCTCCTCCTCCTCCTCCTCCTCCGCCTCCTCCTCCAGCCACCCAGGTGTCCAACCACACCGAGGCCGACCTGAAGAACAAGGACTGGGTCTTCATCAACTACACCTACAAACGCTTCGANCTCCTCCTCCTCCTCCTCCTCCTCCTCCTCCCCAGCTTCCTCCTGTCTTCTTTCCCTTCAAACCTCTGACATGTTTTGACTCCGTCCAATTTCTTCTACCTCCCCGCTTCTCCCTGACAGCTTTGGGCACCTACAATCTCATCCCACACTGCCTATCACCTCCTCCATTTTACTGACTGAGAGTGCTCCAAAGCTAAATTCACCGATCAGCCTCACAAACCCACACTTCTCTTCTTTTCTTCTTTTTTTTTTTTTTTTTTTGGGTGTTCAGAATTGTTACTGAACAGCCTGCGCGCTGAAATGATGCTGTCACTCTGAAGCGGTCTCACGATGTTTCATGCAATTTCTTTCAGTGCAACTTCTGTTGCTGAAAATCGCAGTGGAGGGCTATTATTCACGCGCGGGCACTTGCACCACCCATGCACGCGCGCACACACACGCACAAAACACAGGGTATGTTTGACAGGAGACTAGGTTGCACACAGAGAAAGAGAGAGAGAGAGAAAGCGAGAGAGAGAGAGGGAGAGAGAGAGAGAGAGAGAGAGAGAGAGAGACATTTAGTTACTCTGCAAACTGTGCCCTTGTGATTCAGTTTGTTTGTCTTGACCTCTCACTTGTTGAATCTGTGCTGCCGTTTTGTTTTATTTTTACTTTTTTTTTTTTTCCTTTATTCCCAAACGTAGTGAAAGGCTGACACAGGCTGGAGGGATGCATGCTGCCCACACATCTGTTCAGAATTGTGGCATTTTCTCTAATGAGGAGCTTAGTGCTGCTAATGAGCACATACTATTACAGTTTTAATTATGTCACCACAATTACTATAAGCCAAACTAAGTGTTTGCATTTGTTAGAATATCAACACTTCTGAGTGAAGCTCTCTCACTGGATCCACCCCATCCATCGCCTCCTGTTCCTCATGTGTGGGCATATTGAACGGGAAAGAAAAAGTTTGTTAGTTTTTCTCCCTGAATGATTTGATTTAACTAGTCACTCACACAGATGGGCATGGTCAGTGTTGGCAGCGTCTGAGAGTAACAACTACATTGAGTAATGTTGAGAGTAGCATCTCTAGTTGCAACTAACAATCATTTTTCAGTACTGATAAATTATTTTTGACAAATCCATTAGTAACTCAGTCTAAGGTTGGAAAATTCCCATCACAAATTCCTTCAGATTCCTTCACAACACCAGAGTTTTCCATTCACTATGCCATAAAACAGAGAAAAGCAGCAAATCCTCACGTTTCAGAATCACACAGCAGAGGAATGTTTGGCATTTAAATGATTAACAAAAGTGTTGCCAACATTACAAAAAAATGAATAGAACAGGAAAAGGAGGGACACACTTTTGACTTACAAGCCCGACTGCTGAATTTTAATCACCTATTTGTGGCCTGACCTGTGAAATGTATATTCATGCTTCTAAAGCCATGAGCCTGTGAAAAAGAAACAGTACGAAACCTTGAACATTAGTGCTGCAGCTGTAGCTGACTTTAAAATAGCTGAAGCCATCACCAAGGATTATTCTGTCAGTGTGAAACATGTTTCCACATCCTGAGTCTGACTGAAAGTCCCCATCAGGCACTTTTTTGTGGCAGTTTAGTAATATTCACTTCACCAATACATACACGCGTCAAATCGAGCAGTCATAAGACACAACATAATGCACTGAACTCTTTCAACGTACCTCTGCGTAGTCATTCATTTTGAGCCTGTTGTGTTGGACCATCGTGAATGACGCTTCTTCCAAGTTTGTAATTCTGTTCTCTTTCCGTTTAGTGTTTTCCTTGAAATTCTGAAATTACTGTGAAAGACCTCCCCAAACAATGTGTCCTGCACATTCAACTCATGCAGTGAAATATGGGCAGCGATACAAAAGTGAGAACAGTAGTCTGGCAGTAAGCACTGGGAGCTGAGCTTACACACATGCACAAAAAAAAAAGACCGTCAACCAAGTGGCACATGATAATGTGTCTTGTATTTGGTATGTCACTGGGCATCTGGTTGTCATGGTTTTATACATTTGAATTATGTTGGCTTTCTTATGACTTTAGCTTTATTTGCATACCAGTCTTGCTGCCTAAATGACAAATATGATCCTTTGTCAGTGCCTTCAAAAGCAACCTTTACTGATCTTTCATATATATCTGCCACCTGCATTGTTAAAGGTCCCATATTGTATACAGTGAGATTTCCATGTTTTCGTGAACTGAATGCTTTGATACTTTAACAGTATTAATACAGAACCTTGACCTGCTTTATAATCAACAGAGACATGTACACAGCCTGTATTCAGAAACAGAACCTTAAAATGAGCCATCAGGACCTCTGTGACTTTGTGATGTTACAACAAAGCAGTCACCGCTCTCAGCTACGCCCCAAGCCCCGCCCACCTGGACCAACCATCCAGCCTTGCAGGATTTGGTTTCTCTGAGTGTTTACCTGAAATCTGGTATATTTTTATTCTATTTATTCTATCACATTCTATCAAAAACAGTCAGCCAATCAGAAAAAAAGGTTCAGAGCCTCCTTTCTTCTGATTGGCTTGCCGGCCTGTTGTTGCTAGAGCTCCAGAGCGATGTCTGAGAGAGGAGATGTAAAACTACACTGAAATGGTTTTTGGTTTGGTTCTTATGGACCAACACCTCAAATAAAACACTGTAAAAGTGTAAAATATGTGACCTTTAAGTTTAGGCAACTAAAATTACTTTGCTGAGATTGGGGACAGTGGTCGTCATGGTTACAAGATGGAGACAAGATGCAAACTTTGTCAAAGTGATATAATACTACATAACACTACTTCCATGACAACTGTCACAAGAGGTCCCTTGTCAGGAAAATGGAAACATGTTATTTTTAAGCTCCTTACAAAGTGGTTTTATATAGTAGTAGTATTTCTCTTTAACATTAAATATTGACAATCAATCAATCAAAGTTCATAAAACAGCATTGTTAAGAGTTTGATACTCTTCTGCTTAATCAGACTGGATTGTGTGGGCATGGGTTTATTACATTAGATCCCACAGCTGCCATCATATGTATTTTGATTCAAGTATCGCTAAATTCTGATTGGTGCAAAAAATGCAACATCACCTTTTTCCAGCATAGTGAAAGAGAGGTTAGACAGAAATACAAATGCAGAAATGTCCTATGGGAAATAGCAGAAAAATGAGAGTTGATGTATGATCCCATTGCTCATAATAAAGAGCTGAATTTAGAAGTTAGGTCTTCAGGGCTTCTAACAAATGATATCCACATCAGGAGGAACATCTGGGTATAATTTGTGCAAAACGTGTGCCAAATTTATGTTTTATATTCAATTACCATGTATGGAGATGGTGCACTTATTCTGAAGTCTTATTGCTGTTGCTGCAAGTGGAATTTATGAAATAGGTCTTTTATTTTCCCCCATTTATGATATTTTCCTCCATATTCATACATCCAGGGTCTCCAAAGACATAACCAGTTAACTAATATACTATAGTTGATTTGTCAATGTAAAATGAGCCACTTAAAGTGTATTAAACAGAAATAATTAAATTCACTCTGCTGCACATATGGACTAATTAATCACAGGCGTAAAGTGCTAAAAGTATATATTGCTTTTTACAATCCTAAATGGGTGGACATAACCTACGCTGCTTCTTACCTTTACTGATTACCAGCATACCGCACTCACGCGCGTGCACACACACACATACACACACACACACACACACACAAACACACACACACACACACACACACACACACACGCACACACACACACACACACACACACACTCATCATCCATGATGTCAACTCCTCAGCCTTTACAGCAGGCTCGCCTCACAGTGGCCAGCTTAAACGTCTCGGTTTGTGCTGATCTTTTGACATCAGCACTCATATCGATCAACGCAGCTCTCTGCCTCCCTGCACAGAAGCCAATAACTTCTGTCTATGTGTGTGTGTGTGTTTGCCTGTGGGTCCACAGGAAAGCCGGAGTCAGTAAAGTTCCTGGTATTTGTGATTTTATGGGCCTGTGAAGACTTTCAGTTGTCACTCCTTGACAGGCTGAGTCCAGATGTGGAGCGCTGTGGGAGTGAAGGCTCTGACTCTGGTGCTGCGGCTGATTTATTGGCTGCAGCTATTAGAGAATCAAACTATCTGCCTCATTCAGTTCACTGGGCCGAATAATCGATCGACGTTGATTGTTAAAAATAAAACAACCTCACTTTGACCACACTGCACTTCCTAAATGTCATCAGATTAAATAGTCTCTATTGTGCTTTAATCATAATAGGGGGAGGAAATCAGTAAGTTTTGTGTATCTTTATAGCCGGGGAATTAAGCTTCTGCCAGTGTCTAGGAAAGATAAGGAGTAGCTACAGTAACTGGATAAAACAGCAGATACCAAGACCAAAATAAAATCTCTACACTGTTTCATAAATTTAATGCTTATTTCTATATTTCATGGATCCTCATCAGGCATGAACATCATGTCAGATCAAAACAGATAATTCAAGTTTTAATACGAATGTAAAACAATGCACAGACAGCTCAGATTTAGGGCTATTATTTTCAGTTTTCTAACAGTGCATATGTACATTTTGTAGTTGCGTATCCTAAAATGTATACGTGTTTCAAACAGACATGCTTTAAATGGGTGCATGCTGGATATTTATAAGCCCCAAACTCCCTCCAATATCCAGCAGGGCAGTTGCTGAGAGACAGCTGTAGGCACCAGACCAGCACGGCTTGGCTGAAGCTCTTCTAAAAAGTCACTTTTCTGAGCAGACTTCCATCCAGCACTTCTCATTAAGGCCTGCCTTTTTTTTTTTCCACAGGGGGTGGCTTTCATGGCCACACAAAACCTGCTGGTGTAAAGACGCTGACATTCAAAAATAACCAATTAACCTTTTTTTTTAAAAGGTTTTTCTCCAAGCAAAATTATATTTTACGCCCTCAACAAATAGAGGATGTGGTTTCTACAAATTGGCTGTAAAAGGTTGTGGTTTCTATGAGACAACTGTTTGCTTTTTCGAGATCTGTCGTTTGCTGTTTGTGTATGATTTGTTGTGAAGCTTCACTATAAAAGCTTGTGAGACATCACTTATAGTAGAGATATAAATTGTCTCTAGAAACGCCAAAACACTTACAGTGAAAACAAATAACATAGTCAATGAAAAAAAACAAAAAACAGAAGAATTATTTAGTTATTAAGCAAAAATACTAAACATGATCTGGTTCCAGATAATCAGATTTGCGGATTTGTTGCTTTTCTCTGTTCTATATCAGGAGGAATTGAATGTTTTTATTTCTATGTTTTGAACTGTTGGTCAGAAAAAACAAGCAATTTAGAGAGAGAACAAAACAGAGTGAAGATTTATTAAAAAAAATCAGCATATTAATTAATTATGAAAAGAAACTATTTGTTTAACTTGACTTATTATCAGAAATGTGTTGAATTACTAAAGTAATACTACCCTCAGCCTCCTTGTCATCGATTAACTTGGAAGGTATTTTCCTCCTTATACCAGGGCCTTTTCCAAGAAAATGCCACATGTGCTCAAATTAAATTTATTTAATCTGACTCTTCTGTATTATAGTTCTTGAAATATAGTTCCTGTGTCCAGGCGAATCCCTGCTGCTTAAATTGCTAGGCAACATCTACATCCACAAATCAAGGAGTACGTTTCACTTCGTTGGTCTCAGAGTTTGAAAACCCTGATAAATTCTGAAATGGGAATTATTTTTTTTATTTTTTATTTTTTTTTGCTTTAACGTCTTAAACACACTCCATTTCCAAGAATGCAGAGCAGTGCCCAATCCTGCTCCTATTATTAAAGCTGTCCTTCCAGCAAAGATAATGTTGTAGCACTCTCTTACCTCCACACACACACACACACACACACACACACACACACACACACACAGGCTGCGTTTCTCTCTCCCACCCTCTGTCTGTCACACACACATTCAGAATTGTTCGCTTTCTATTGCTCCCTCTATTTCCCTGTCACAATATCACCGGTGGCTTCTCCAATTTTCTTTATTTCATGTTAGTTATATTTCCTCTCTCTCTCTCTCTCTCTCTCTGTCTCTCTGCTTTTCCCTGCAGCAGTCCGTCAGACCCCACAGGCTGTTAGCTTTACTGTAGCTAACATAGCTAATTATAACAGGCTTCTCTTTTCTTCTTCCTACACTTAGCCGATTTGAACCCAAATGCCAAGCACAATTGAAATTAAATTTGTTTTCACAGAGAAGCGATTTATCTGTTTCATTTTATTAGTTTCACACAATAACCCATAGCTCAAAGCTCTTCTGTCGAGCCAAGCCGCTGCTGCTCTCTTTACCTACAATTTAAAACTGGAGCATTAATTCAAAGTGCATCAAAGGTGTTTGGTTACACTGAGCGGCTGCTAAAAGACTATACCCGCCAGCCGATCAGAATCAAGAATTCTCAGTGAGAGTGATAGACACTTGAATTGATAGACATGGCGGCCTGTGCTGCTGCACTGATGTATGTTACAGGCAGTTCCTCTTGTGGATAAATAAGAGTTTTATATGTCGCTAATCTCATTGATCTGGAATCTATATACCTAATCATGTCATTAGCTCTAACTCAGGCCCTTCTCCTTTTTCCTAATAAAGTGGCCCGCAGTCAAAGCGTGAGCGAGCTGTCTGTCTTCATTCCCCTCTTTCACTGCTATGCTTGAGTAGGTCATGGGCTCGCTGGACCTCAGTTACTACATCCCTCACAAATCCAGACAGAATAACTGGAGCTAACAAAATTGACTGCTCATTTCATTCCACTTTTTAATGGCTACTGCCCCATTTAAGCTGTATTTTGCCATTAATGGTGTGATATTAAGCGGTTGAGCTCTATTTTCCATATATCTTGTAACTGTTGTACAGTATAGTGCGTATTTAGGACTGGCTGCTCCTCCTATCTCCACATGTGTGTGCAGTTCCAGTAGTAGTAAAATAAGCTTTTATCATAAATCAGCCGGGGTTTTTTTTTGGTTTTTTTTTACTGCCCTCTTTCTCTCTTACATGCTTTTGCAGTGAGTTAAAATTATAGCTGACTCCAATTTTCAAATTAATGGGTGTAAAATAATGGGTTTTAAGTGTGTAAAAGGTACTTCATTTCAATATCGTAATACCAGTGTGTCCAATTAATCACCGTTGCATGATGGGGCCCTGTGACTGGTAATATGTCACATATTACTGTGCCCTGAAAATATTTTTAATTTTATGTGCCTTAAATCTGAGTGAACACACTCAATAATGTAATATATCACACATGCTGCCGTGCCATACGATTCTGCTTGCCTAAGCTCAGTCACACATCACGCACTTTAAAACCCTTGGCTTCCATGTCAGGGAGGAGACAGTCAAAGAGGGGAGGGAGAGCAGGAGGTGGGGGTTGGAGGAAATAAAGTGCATATCTGAAGCTTTAAGGTCTATAAAAATACATAATATCATATATAATACTGTTATTTATCTTCAGACTAAATCCTCTTAGGTCTGTGGCGATGAGTCTTTCCCTAAATCATACCTCATCTCTGAAGATTATACTTTCCATATACACTGATCAGCCACAACAATAAATAGTTAACTGGTTTTAATATGGTGTAAATATATATTCAAGGTTATTAGATCATCAGAATGCACATTGAGGGCATTGTTATGCAGTGGAAAGAAGTGGAAATGAGGGGTTAACAAAAGCTATATACATGTATAGAATGAGTGCATTTCGAAAAAGTTGATTTTACTTTCCTGCCAGTCAATAACCTTGAAAAGCTGCTGCAAAAGAAACACACCCCTTTCCATTTAATGTGTGTAACGTGTGGTACAGTAGACCATTTAATAAGAAATAGTAGATATATTTTGTTTTCTTGCGCACTTTTCATTTCTTTGAAGTGCCCCAGCGTGCGGCCTTAGCACTGTTGGCCAACCCACTTGGGCACTCTGGGTAATAGCCTTTGCATCAGTGCTCAGAGCACCATGCATTCAAATGAAATATCAACTTGTCGCACCGCCAAGGAAGACGACAGCTGACTCTGCTGGGCCTGCCAGAATCCACTCTGTCCTCAGGGGGGGGGATGGGGGGAGCAGTCTCACTTTTATGGGATTTCAGAGAGGTTGCCATTGGAATCTGACCTTAGATGAGGTAATTGGGGAAAAGATGTATTTTAGGAATTATATAATAATTTAACTTGTGCTGTTTACTACATTTGCAATGCAAGCTCGTTTTAGTTGGCGTTTAGTGTGAGTGTAACTTTCAGCAACCTTCTCCCAGTCGGTGAGAAGTGGAGCCTGGGGGATGCTGGAGCACAGAGCCTGTTCTTTAATTGATATTTATTGGCTGCAATTGCGTCTTTATCAAATGCAAATTGTTGAAGTGTTATTCGTAGCGCACAATAAAATCAATGTGCTCCAGTTTTCTTGGAGGCATAACCACATACCACGTCCTTCTCTAACAGTGCTGTTCCACAAGTTCAATCAAGGGCATATCTTTGTGTTGAAAAGTGGAGAGGACATGAGGTCTCAGATGGAAAAAAAAAAGATTATTAAACAGCGCCATTTTAAGCAATATAATGGGGGGATTGGTTTGGTCAGAGATGATAATTACAGCAGGGAAAACATTGCATAATGATGCATCAAAAGGCCTGACAAAAGGGTTGACAAAACAAAAATACTCACAAAAGTAACACTCATGCATATAAATCACATCAACAGCTGCAACACCATGTCAATCAAACAACGCCAATATCACATCTACCTACGCACCAGCACGTTAGTCAGCCCAGCGATAGCAATGTCCAAAATCACTGCTCTAAAATATGACAGAATAGAAACAACTGAAGGAATAACGTTAATGTTAGCTAAACTAAAGATAACAAATCAACCTCACCTTTAGATGTTAAGTTAAACTTGTTTCGATGCTGCATACTTTTTTAAGGTTACAGACACAGAGTTCACAAGAGTTTGTAAGTCAAGTTCAACCAATCTAAACCTTTTAATTATGACATGAAACTTAATGCTATTATGCAGTGTTGTGCCAGTTCATACTTAAAAAGAACTAGTTCAACGTTCAGTTGATACAGATGAATAATAATTCATTTTTTTTTAAATTTTGAACTAAGTTCACAGTTCCAAAAATGAACTAGCTCATGTTCATTTGTTCTGTTTTTTTTTAAATAAATAAAGGCCGATATTTTTTTTCAATAGAACCTCCTTCTACCCATCCATCACCAGCCCCAAATCATTGCCACTCCCAAACTAAATGAATTATTGTACACCACTGAAGAATTACAGACATGAGTTACATTTAAAATCTGTATATAAATATAATCCGTCTGAGGCTTCACTTGTTGCTCATAAAACTGCTTCAAATGCTCAAACAAACTGGCTTCAGCAGTGGTAGATGCGTCTGTACCGTCCTATGACGTGCCTTAAAACCGACGTAAACTGATTTCGTTCAGTTCAGTGCTCACTAAAAATATGAATGTGTTCAATTAACGCCGTTCATTGAACACATTCACACACGACACTGCTGTTATGGCTGTTTGTCATGTTCACAGAGAGAAAATGGAAACTTGTACATGAAGAAACTGTGTGAAGAATTTATTAAAGTTACTGATCTTTGGGTCATGAATCAGTAGGGTAAGGGGGATTTTTTTTTAATTTACGTTACTTTTTTTTAGACAATGCTCATTTGTATGCACAATATTCACATTGCATTGCAAAATTCTAATTCTAATTTCTTGGTGCAAGCTATTTTTGCAGGATAAACGGTGGTGAGGACATATCCCCAGTGTAAATTACACCTATGAGTGCACTGCATTGGGCTTTGCTAACACAAATTACAACTCAAATCTGTCATGGTTTGCCATGGCAGACACTTTTTGTTAGAGTTTGTTTGGACTTTCATCACTTCCTACATTTTGTAGTTGGTTTCCTTGTGTGTCTAAATGTTTTTATTTCCTGTCTTGGTCCTGTTTCTCTGTGTGGTGTTTGTCTGCCCCGCCCTAATGTGTTTCACCTGTGTTCAATCACCCTTGCCCACCTTGTGTCTATATAGTCTCTGTGCTCCTCCTTTCTCTGTTCATGTCTGGTTTGTCCTCGGTCTGTTCATGTTGCCTGTTCTGTCGGCTGTTGTATCCCATGTCTCCGGTTGTTGTTCCTTGTGTGCCCTCGTGCTTCATTTTCCTGTTCTGTTGGTTCACCCATTTTATAAGTTCTTCAGTTAATAAACATGTTTGCACCTCATTCCCCTGTGTTGGCTGCATTTGGGTCCAGCCTTACCCGCACCATGACAAAATCGGCTTAAAATCAAGGTTAATTAATGAATCCAAACCCCCAAAAATCTTGGGGAGTAGGCTACGACTGCAATGTGAAATAGGTTGCATAAAGCTTTCTATGGCTGGAGAGGGAGCTATGTGTAACCTGAGAAATTGTCTTAAGTGACGTCATTTGAGTCAGCATTGGTTGGGTCTGAATACTACTGAAGTTTAGAAAATGAAAATACTAATAAAATAATGTATAGGATTCATTCTAGAATTATATACTGTAATTATAAAATCTATTTGCATAGCTTTAATTACATATTCAATTTAAATCAAGTTACCAACATTCTAGATGGATATTTAGCCACGGTCTTACCAGGGATGCAGTTTTTAGACGATTTCAGGAAACCTTTGTTGCCTGAGTGACATAGTTAGATTTCTTGCAGAAAGTTAGTTACTTAGAGGTGGGCGATCTGGCCAAAAACTTATATGACAATCTATTTTGGTAGAATCTCAATCCATGATCTGACTCACTGCATCCTTTTTCTGCTCTGATTTTATTGTGAAAGTCCTGACCAGAAGTTGTGATTCATATCTTCCCACCACTTTGATGTTTCTTTGGGATGTTTGTCCACTCGCCCCAACAACCAATCACACTTTTTGCTTAGTTCTTATGGAGTATTCATTTGGGCAGTGCTACTATTTGTTTATGACGAGACTATACATAAGTATTTTAATTAGAAAGTTCGGTCGCTGCCCTGGCTCGTCCTGCTTCATGATTCCCTCGGCCCATGGATGGACTGTAACTCCGCTGTCTTGAACTGCAGCTGGTGATGGTGGTTCTTGTCCTGCTCAGGTGGAGAACTGGTACATGTGCTGCTGTCACCAGCTGCAGTTAACGGGCTAGCTGTTTAACAGTTAACAACGGGCTGGTTAGCAGGGATTGATCTTTTGAAATCAAATATCTAAATAAAGCCATCAGTATATGATTCAGCTGAAAAGTAGATCATATACCAAAGTGAGATCGTCAGACCACCCACCCTTAGACTCCTTCCACAAAGTTCTATGACAAAAATAAATCTCTGTAACATGATTGTAAAACTTACACCCTCTGTAGAAAACAATCCCAACTGTCAGTCATACTTAAGTGTATAACAAGTGAGAAAAACATACTGTATTTTAGATTTGAAAGTTTCTTCAGAACAGATTTACCTTTGTGATAATTACACTCAAGTTTACTTCTGTGTCGATGTACTACAAGTTGTTCAAATCTCCAAGATTTAACTCCTACAAGATATGAAATCTTCAAAGCCCTGCAGCTCTGATTGGTCATGCTCTACTAAGAAGAGAGAGCCAGGTAAACAGATGTGTGGGGCTTACCACATGAGATCAAATCTCTTCTGAGGGGGAACAGATTTGATAGCAGTGTCTGCGTGAACTGAGATTGCAGTATTTTGCTGATATTTTAGGTTTAGAAATTAATATCTTTTCTTCAAATAACCTTTTCTGTCTACTCCTAATTTTGCCAGTTTTCAATTAATGATGATACCAAGACATACATCTTTTTACTTCTATTACCCATTGGTTACTCATAATAATTGTGACTGACAAAAAGGGGGGTATTTTTACACAGTGTACCTGTTTGTACAACCTCTGATGCATGAAAGCAGAGGTAAACCTAAGTGGTGCCTGCACATAACACCACATTTAATGATTGAATAATCAATCCGTACTAAAGTGAAAGTCTCTCTTCATTCTGAGCTGTAAAACCTCCCATGGGAGCCCAGTGTACACATGTCCAGTGGATTTCTATTACTCCTCTGTCTATGCAGAAATCCAGGCTTGAACCAATGCATGCTAATTAACGAAGCTGTCATTTGGAGAGCCAGTGGCTGAATTCTGTGGCTTTCTATCACATTGTACAGCCTAGAGTTTTCTGCCACATCAAATATGCCAGGATCGTTCTTTCTGTGTTTTAGAGCATGATCTGAGATGTAGTTTGCTTTCCCAGCGGGTCCACAACAGACCCTTCTAAATGCTCTAATGAGATTATCATTTAAGGAAAACTGATGAGTGTGTATGGTGCTATGGATACTTGGCCAGATCAGGGAGTACCTAATGGAGGTGATGGAAGTGGTGGTGAATCTATTGCTTGGAGGACTCAGGGGGTTTATTTATAGCGCACATTTTCATATCGCGTGTATCTTAACTCATTCTCATATACTCACCATCATTAGACCTGATTTACCTCCTCTTTGCCTTACTTCCTCTAGCTGCTCTACTTTTTGATTGCACTCTGGCATATTCATGAAAATCTAGCAAGATTTTGCATTATGTCTCTTTTGACTTCCAGACTTTTAACTTTGCATTAAACATAAAGTTTAGCACAACAATTGAACGTCCTTGTTGTTGTTAGAAGAAAATCTCAGAATTACCAACAGTGACAAAATTTCAGTACCCTTTAGTATGGTTGCCATTTTAGCTACTACTGAACTTCTACACTTAAAGAAAATCACATGGATTTATCCCATGTGATTATTTTGACGACAGGTGCACATGAATCATGTTTTGACATTTTGTTGTGCAGCCTCAGCAGAGCTGTGTGGTCTTGAAGTCCTTTCTGGTAGTCACATGGAACCGGTCACCAGGGCAGATCCGCTAAGTTTTGTGCAATATGGTATGCACTAGTGCACAGATGCTAATTAAAGGTTCTGTAAACAACTGTGATTGCCACTACATGTCGCACTAGACCACCAACATCTCAGACCAAAACAAATGCTCCCCCTTCCCTTCTTGTTCCCAGCAAGGTTTTATGTAAGGGAAAGCGACCACTTAACACACAATAAGAAGCAAGACTGAGTTACTGTGTACATGAGAGCCAAAAAAAAACTATCCAGCCACAACTGTTAGCCCTCACTAGCATTGCTGTGATATGCTTCACAGCAATGATGGCGGTAGGCTTGATAGCAATAGCAATATTTGCAGAACAAATTCATAATACGGGTAACAGCAAGTTAGCTGTTACCGACTATAGCCTATTGAATCATGCCTATTGTAGCCAGTCACTAATGAAAACAGACATGTAATATTAAGTAGCCATCACGTTACTTACACATAGAGGAGAAGAAAAGCCAGTTCTGAGTCAAGATGGTGTCCTTTAGCAGCTCGTAGGGTTCTCCATCTCTGTAAAGACCAGTATTGGCTCCACAGTCAGACAGGGGAATAAATTCAGTCTTGGACTCATCCATGGGGACCGCCCGCACAAATGACACTGACAGAGCTGGTAAAAACTTGGATAGATGGTTTGACAGGTCACTGGCGACCAGGATTTTAGCCAGTAGTTCCCATGGCCAGTCCAGTCTCTGAGCCAAAAAACATGGTTTCTTCAATGGAGGAAATCAGCTTTCACATGAACACTGTGCCATCTCACCTGTGGGTGGTCCCTGTGTCTTTCTAAACATAGAGAGGGACTCACATGCACATGCTGCAGGCACGGATACCAAAACAAAAAACAGAGAAACCCAGATTACAACACGCACAGAGGGGGTGTGACTTCATTCTCTGTTCAGGATGCCATGACTACACTATCTTAACATAGAAAATAGTTTTTTGCTGTTATAGTATTGTTTAAAATATCGTTTACAGAACCTCTAATGTTACACAGGAGCCAGGAACTGTTCCTTATTGTTCTTTTCTTTTGTTCTTCATCAACTGTAAAATGTCAATTGCGACAGGTCAAAGTGTATTTTTTGTGCTTGTTTGGCTGTTTCAAGACTTAATACAAACCTGCCTGTACGGCGGAATGGAGTAATTAATAATGAATATAGCTTGTGATTAATGCAGATCATGTGCGACGCTGCATGGTTGCTACCCATTTTAGCATGAAATTGTCACAGTGTTGTGTGGCACCCTCCGAGTTGTGGAATAATGGTGCATACTAATGTGCTCTGCATACTATATGCCACAGCAGGTGAGCACAAAGAAATGACGCCATATATTAAAGCTATATATGAATCTTTACAGGAGTCATCAAAGAGCACTTAACATACTGTTTACTTTCAGCTGTCTGAGGACCAGTCAATGAGAATGCATACTGTATATGAAGATTATGATGCATTTGATTTTCAAATTTACACATCCATCATAATTATAGTCTCTCTCTGTCTATATATCTTGAATAACGTCTGTGTTTCCACACTGTTCTATAAATATAGACGTCTCCAAAATTCATGTATCATGTAACACATCTCACCAGTAATATGATGCATTTCAGTTTGTATTCATGTCATTCACTTGCTGTCATTTTATAAACCTTGTCCAAAGTCAAACCAAATCAGAACATTTGGAGTGTGTGTGTGTGTGTGTGTGTGTGTGTGTGTGTGTGCGTTTGTGTTCCCTTGTACTGGTCTTGTGAGGGCTAATTTCAATTTTAGACATCGAGAGTGAGGACATTTATGGGAAGCGGGGACATTTTGTCCACAACTGACCTCTTCAGAGGGGCTGTTTGGGGGTTTGGAGTTGTTTTAATGGCTGAGGCTAGAATTATTTTTACTGTAGGTTAAGATAAGGGTTTTGGGGATATGTATGCAGTAGAGGTTGGGGATGCACTGTGTCAGTGAACCTGCTCACAAGTGCAGCAATACAAATGTGTGTGTCATAGTCAGCTCCCTCTGGGCAGCTAACATCAGGTCAGTTTTTCATATCTTATATTTAATTATCCATTTCTGTATCTGATTTCTTTGTTCTGTCAGTGTGTGGTATTGACAGCCTATGTGTGAGAGGAGAGATAGGTGAAGGTGCTTTGTTCATATACACTTGCAGCCTGAAGCTTGTGCAATAACAGCACTTTAAAAACATTAAATGTGCTATAGAATTAAAATACAAAACATTGACTTATTAACTAAGAGGACACAGATAATTCAACCACCATCTAATGATTACATAAATATACAGAAAACATCTTACAATGTAATAAATCTCTCTTTCACACACCCACGCACACACACAGACACACAACCACACAATTATAATCTCCGCAATTAAACAAAAGACGTTGTCCCACCCCACAATTAAAAAAAACTCCATGCATGTTGCAGCATTTATTATTAGAAAAGACTCGACCTTATATTTCCCTGTAATATAAAAATCCTAATTAGATTTCTGTTGCAAATACTGCTCTTCACTTCTCCACAATGCTGCCTGTCGTCCCTGCCTCTACTCACTTCCCACTCACAAGCACTGCTATTTCAGCCGGTCCGAACAAAATTAACACCCTCCCCCTCCCTCTGTGCCATTGTAGGCTAGCACTTCATTGTTAATTGTCAAATCTGTGGCTGTTAGCAGCAAAGCAGCTGCACAAGAGCAGACAGATGCCCGAGGGGCGGCTAAAGTACATTCGAGAGCAGCATATTGGTGAGAAATGAATATCGGTAGTCTGAGCGTTGCTCAGAGTGAGACTGGTAGAGAGCCCTGGGTCAAGGGTGTGTCCCTTGACATATTGTGCAGTCAAAATCCATTAGGTCACCGACACATCTTTCAAAGTGTTAGATCTGTACTGCATGGTGTAAAATTTGAAATCAAACTAGATTGTAAGGTTATAAGGCTGACTGTCAGCTTTAATTTAAGGGTGTTTTTACATTAGGTGACTCACTCTGCCTTAAAAAAAAAAAAAAAAAAAACCCAAAAAACATGAGTGCCTTGCCTGAATGGCTAGAATCCTGGTCCTGCTGCTTTGCCCATAAATTTAAGGGCTATGTATGTGAAGAGGGGCCGTGAGTCCCTGAAACACCCTTAAGGCAGAACCTTAAACTTGTCAGTCGTTGCATTTACAGGGATTGTAAAGGTTAAGGTTGTCACTGATTGAGATAACATGATATTTATATTCATAGACATTGAAGTTTTAGTTCTAAATTACTCTATGTGGATTTGTTAGAGGCAAGCTGTAGTTGTTCAGTAGTCAGGTTAATAGGCTAATTATTACAGTATAAAAGCCTTCAAGTATTTTGTGAGGGTGGAACTGTACAGTATATGTTTATGCAGATTTATCTGGTAGACTGTGAGGAGAGTAAGAAATATCAGGCCTTGTCTCGCTTTGAGGAACAAAATGCATCTGATTTCCCTTTTCAAATCAACAATAGCGGTGAAAGGGATCTTGCACATAGTGTCAAAACTTCAAAACTGAATGTGGGGGGCTTGAGCTTCACCTGAGAAAACAGTACTTTCACATGATCCCCTGAACCTTCTCAATTCCTCTGAGTTCTTAGTTGTTTCACAATTAAGCAGTGAATCTATTGAAATCTTCACCCAGAACAGATGTGTGGAATATTTGTCCAGATGTTCGTTATCTTTGAGAAGTCTGTGTTCAGAATATTAATATGTTTGAGGACAGCAACAGTGTATAGTGAACTTATGTGCTTTTGCAGAACCCAGTGTTGTGACCTGTGATTATATACAGACAAATGAAAAGATAACATGGGAAGCATAGATTGTGATTCTTGCTATAGCTAATTTAAGAGTCAGTACCATTACCAGCATTAGTAATTTTCCAAAAAAGCCAAACATGATGTTACCCTAACTTGGACTGTGAACATATGTCCCTACTGTGTTATTACTGATGATAAGAGGAGAGGGACTCACATTATCACTGGTGGGAGGATGCTGACATGTAATTCTTCACCCGAGTACAGGAGGAAGAAAGAACTTTATCTATGAGATCTGTATCTTTTAATGTAGCAGATTTCATATTTAGGCCTTTTTCAACTGCAACTGCATTCATGATGTTTTCCAGAAGATTGTTCTCTTTTACATAACCTTCATCTATTTTTTTATTTATTTTTTTATTCAATTGATTCAGCTCTTCTGGCAAGACTTTAAATGATTTCTCACAAGTTGTGAATCAGTTTTGCGATGCTGAATTTTTGTTTTGTCCATGGCTTTTTTGCAAATACTTCCTCAAAATGTGATTTAATCTTTAGTAAATTTCTGTCTCATATTCTCTTACAGGTCCACTGCTGTGTGATGGACGACTGACACACCTCCTCTTTCCTCTCCTCCTCCTCTTGCGGGCTCCCCTGCTGTTCAGCTTTGGTGAGCGCACCTGCCCCAATAGCTGCAGATGTGAGGGGAAAACTGTCCATTGTGATTCATCTGGCTTCATAGATGTACCAGAAAACATCTCAATTGGCTGCCAGGGCCTCTCCCTGCGCTACAATGAACTGCACACTCTGCTACCATATCAATTCGCCCACCTCAGCCAGCTTCTCTGGATATACTTGGACCACAATCAGATTTCAGCTGTTGACAGTCGAGCATTCCAGGGGGTCCGCAGGCTTAAAGAGCTGATACTGAGCTCCAACAGGATCAAATCCCTGCACAATTCTACATTCCATGGGATTCCTAATCTTCGCAGTCTGGACTTGTCCTACAACAAACTGGAAATCCTGCAGCCAGGTCAATTCCATGGCTTACGCAAGCTGCAAAACCTACACCTACGTTCAAACGGTCTCTCCAACATCCCGATTCGAGCGTTCCTCGAGTGCCGAAGTTTGGAGTTTCTTGATTTGGGCTACAATCGAATCAAGGCTCTCACCCGCACCACCTTTTTGGGCCTACAGAAGCTGATGGAGTTGCACCTGGAGCACAACCAGTTCTCACGGATCAACTTTTTTCTGTTTCCGCGCTTGGCCAACCTGAGATCACTGTATCTGCAGTGGAACCGCATTCGGGTGGTAAACCAGGGCCTTCCGTGGACTTGGTATACGCTGCAGAAACTTGATCTTTCGGGAAATGAAATCCAGACCCTGGACCCAGCTGTGTTTCACTGCTTGCCCAACCTTCAAGTCCTCAACCTGGAATCCAACAAACTGTCTAACGTGTCTCAGGAGGCGGTGTCGGCATGGATCTCGCTGACCTCCATCAGCCTTGCTGGGAACATGTGGGATTGTGGGACTGGCATATGCCCCCTTGTGGCTTGGTTGAGAAATTTTCGGGGAAGTAAAGACACCACTATGATATGCAGCAGCCCAAAGTATCTCCAGGGAGAAAAAATCATGGAGGCCACGAGGAACCACGGTATTTGTGAGGAGACTGATTACGTTCTGACTGAAACACCCTCACCAACGTCAGAGCTCATTTCTGAAGCCACTGCTGAACCAACCTTTGCCCCGACTAGCAGCTCTCCACCCATGCCACCAAGCAGCACCTTTGGCCCCCCCCCACCGTTCAGACCTCGACCTATCCCTCATCCTACCTTTCCGGGGCATATGAGCAAAAACCCTAGAGACTCAGTCGCTCGCACTCGACCCACTCACACACCACCCCCAGAGGTGGAGCACATGACTCTGCACAAGGTGGTGGTGGGTAGTGTGGCACTCTTCTTCACCATGTCCCTAATCTTGACAATTATCTATGTGTTGTGGCGGCGCTACCCGGGTGCAACCAGGTTGCTGCAGCAGCGATCCATGGTGGGGCGGAAGCGTCGCAAAAAGAGTCCAGAGCCAGAGCAGAACCTGAGCTCCCAGCTCCAAGAGTATTACATGAGCTACAACCCTGCTGCCACACCGGAAGCATTGGAGGTTCTAGGCAATGGCACTGGTTCCTGCACTTGCACAATTTCTGGCTCCAGGGAGTGTGAGGTATGATCCATCGCATCAGCCTAAAAATAAAAACTCAAAATCAAAATACAAAGGCTCAACACAGAGGTAAATCCTTTATCAAGTATTCCCTCTAAAAAGACACTGTTGAATCCAAGCTAAGCACCCCTTGATTTTTTGTTCATAACACGCTTGACTTCAAATGTTAGATGTCTCCAATTATTCAGGTTTTTATTCTTAAATTGAACCTAAAAGTGGAAACTCGAAGACAGCTAATCTGATCCAGTGGAAGCAATCTACACCTCGGGGTTCAGAGGATCGCAATATGACTATAATGCAATACTGACTTTTGTGTTCTCTGAGATTAATAGAGTGTGGCTTTAATTGCTGCTCTGCAACACACTATTCATCTCGGTATTATTTATTATCTAAATTCTTACACCTTTTCAAAAACGTTGCTCATGGTGAATCCACTAAGGGGGACCGTGACTAATTGGACACCGTCTAACTATTTCACAGACACCACTCCACAGCAGCATGGCATGGCTCACACATGTTGAAGGAATATGTGTGGCGTTTGTGTTTGTATGTGTGTTTTGGGGGAGTGGAGGAGGGATGTGTGCACTGCTACATTATACTCAGAATTTATTTTGCTGGGAATGTTCATTTTATTTTATCAGTGTTAACTTTCAGACTGCCATAACTCTATTACGCTTGTTGTAAGACACAACATTATCAGTTTGTGCAACATCCACAGCAAGTGTTGATGAGGTGCACTGGTATGGATCAGAAGCTTTGCTTGAATTGCAGTGTTTAAAATGTCTAATTAAACAAAGAACTTGTTCATTACAAGGCTGAACATCAATTATAGGACACTAAGGTTTGTGATGTAGACCGTAACCGCTCTTCGGTGTTAAACTGAGTTTTGTCTGGAACAGTGCGCACCTCCTCAGCTGTGTGGGGAGATTTAATGTTAATCTGCAAAAAGGCGAGAAAATACAGACCAAAAATCTTATGATATGGCTTAAATGTGGATCTCTCTGCTGTGATGAGTATATTTATAAACCCGGGTAATTCCAATCAACCAGCACGAAAACTCAGAATCATGGGTCATAGTTGTATAAATAATGCATAACTATGACAGCTTCAGCAATGGGTCTAGAAAGGTAATTAAAACACTGCTTGCTAAATACGTTGTTTAAAAAGATGTCAAATAAAAAGACAGCAAAATATCTGACACCAAAGAATTTTATACCACCTAAAATAGCAATTTATCTTCTTATTGCATGAAATAACAGTTGCTTTGACTCCTTTTCATAGAGACTCAAAATGTATGTTCTGAACATAGCGTTCAAATCCTTCATGATCTCATTATTGTGAAGTTACAGTATATTATACAAATGGCAATTAGAAAAAGATTTACTACTTACATGAACACAAATTATTATTGTTACTACACCTTAGGGCTGGGCAATTAACGCAAGTATCAAAACGGACAATTAGAAGCTCTCACTCTCATGTTGGTTCATTTGGTCAATACTTTCCACAGTGCGTACATTCATGAACTGTCCCCTTAAAAAAATACTACCTCGTGTTCAGTCACGTGCCGCCGCCCCATCCAACTAACATTAGTCTGTGTTCACTCAAAGCGAAGCTGGCGATATGGATGACACCGATCCTCTGGCGCTCTGAACACGCTGCTGTTTTGTGCGTGCGCGGCGGCTGCATCGCTAACATGCTGCAGCTTGCACGTGTGTGTGTGTGTGTGTGTGTGTGTGTGTGTGTTCAGACAGGCTGCGTTCAGAGAGGCAGCTCTATCTCTGTACATTGGATAAGGCCGTCCATACTCAAATGTTGGATTTCTTTTCATTATAAACCTGATTAACCTTTTTTACCCTTGTTCAGAGCAAGACACAAACACACACACACACACACACAGAGAGGGCGCGAGAGAGAGAGAGAGAGCACGCAACGATAAAATACTGCCCTTCACTTGTTATTGACATAATATAATTATAGTCTGCATAGGGTTTCTGTTATGACCATGTAGTTCATGTGGCATCCACTGTCTCCACAAGCAGTTGCTAAAATGGTAAAACAATGATTTAAAAAATATTTATATTTTTTCATGTCTAGGACATATTCAGATACAGCCAAGACCAGTGCTCCCAATTCTGTGGGGCTGCCACAAAATAATGTTTCTAAATGTTTTAAAACTAAATGATCTTTCAGTTCAGTCCTGAATGTTCGGTTGTTATCATTAGAATAAAAAGTGCTCTGAAAACATATTATTAAGCCTCTGTATTGTTATGGGGTCGGATGTGGTGCCGCCAACGCGTTTGAGATCTTTTGAGTGGGCCATTAGTTGGAAAAGGTTGAGAACCACTGGCCTAGACATTGAAACCATAGTGAAAGGTGTCAGTTTTACGTAATGTTACTGGTGTGTTTTCAATATCACTATCAGCAGGACTTTTCCCTGTCTATTTTTGCTTTGAACCACGCGCTGCTACGTGTGAAAAACAGGTGAGACGCCGAATATCTAGATCACCTAACGCAGCCATGAGGAGTGAGACAACTATAAGTGCCAAAGTAATCGTTCATTAATCGCAATCAAGGTAAAAGTTTGAAATAATCCTGATAATTATTTGAAGTCATATCACCCAGTCCTACTGTACCTCACTGAAGTTTTTACTTCACCAAAAAAGGCGTTAAAGATAAAAGTATTCAGCAGGGATAACTGATTATGTGCAGCGCAGCAGATATTTTATTTGATGGGTCCTGTCAGTATTGCAGCATTAAGTGAAGGTCAGATAAATTTAAAGCAAGTCAACCAAGTCAAGTCTGTTCTCTGAGTCAGAAGTCTCTGATATTGACAAAGGAGCACTTCCAGCTTTTACCTTTTTACATCTAATGGTAAAACATGTTCTCAAGATTCTAACATGCAGTAACTGCAATATTTTGTTACATCCTTCTTCATGTTCTGTTATCAGACAGAAAGCTTGACACCTAGTCTACTTAAATGATAAGCCCTACCATTTACCTCTGTAATGGGACTGTACGGTTTGTGGAGATTGTGATTATAAGGGTAATGTATAAGCAATCTGAAAAGGTAGTGGCAAAGAGCAGTATTCTGAGGTTTCACGATGCACAACTGAAAGAAATTGCCTGTAGAAAGTGCCTCAGTGACGCATTCCCATTCACGAAACTGCAATTTGTGCTCACAATTTGTATGCATATGATTTAGTAAGGTAGCAGCTAATTAAGCAATCAGTCACTGTTTTCTAGGTGCTCTCTTCAAGTGAATGAGCACTTCAAAAGGTACAGTCCAGCAGTGGTTAAGGGGCAAAACCAGTGTTAAATCTAAAGCCAATTAGGCTGCTCTTCATGCAGAAAGTTTTGCCTCCTCTCAGCAATTCAGCAGTTCCACTTAACTTATTTCTTGTTTCAATTTCAACTCATGACAAGGCGAAGAAGTTTAGATTTTTTTTTTCTTTTTAAATGAAAAGTTTGCAGAGGAAAACTTTATGCTTCGAGATGAGGTGCAGCTTGATCTAAACGCCTATGCTGTGGAACTCCATCGTCATCCAAAAACTCACAAAAGAATGATCGTCTTTGCTTTTTTTTTTTTTTAAATCACAGAACCAGGTTCATGAGCATGTTCACTGACATCTGCCCTGTTCTGAGCCACTCGCCAGAGAGCTGCAGCCTCCTCAGAATAAACAAAGCTGGGGCTTGTGCATTGTGCATGAAAACAGAGAGCAAAAATCACTGTTATTGTTTGCTTGCTTGATATGTGGGGCTCATCAGAGACCCTTAAACTGCAAGTTGAGCAAGGCCATTATTTTCATCGTCTTGATTTTTGCAGTTTTGCAGCGAAAGTTCAGCTCAATTTAACTTTGACCCCTAATATGGGGACTGTCATGGCATCCGCGCGGCATTGACAGGAGGCAGAGGTTATGGCAGTGTCACTGTCACTGTAGAAAAGAACGTAGGAGGTTAATTTAGTGCGTCTCTGAATTCAAAGACTTATCTGCCTTCTTCTCTGCAATCCCTCTGGGACGTGGGTAAAAAACAAAACCATGGCAGAAAATTGATATTGTGATTATCTACATTTCAAAGTCATCTGTGGCATCCAAACTAGCTGCTTTCTAGAATTCCAAAACATAAGAATGATGTGATTGATGTCTTTAAAAAAAAAAAAAAAAGAAACATAAATAAATAAGATATGTTCCAAACCTGTCATTAATGTATAATCAACTTGAAGCTGCTGCCATGCTCTGTGCTAAATATAATATGTCATCAACAAATTCACATGATGGCACGCCAATTTATTTTTGAACCTGAAGACAGGCTGAGAAAAGGCTGTGAGACTCAGGTTTATGCTGTATCCTGTGTCTGCTGTGTTAGTCAAACATCTGGCACCAACACACAGATTAACTGCAGTTTGCTACACAACGAACGCGCTGTTGTGGTTTTCTCACGGCACTGCAAATATTTCTGTAGCAATCAGCGTCAGCAAGTATTGTCTCTTGCTACATAACTATAATCCAAATCTCATTATGCCAAAAACAATCTTTCCTTTTCAGCATCACTGATGGGTGTCTACAGTTTTTTTTTGTTTCGGGGGGAGGGGCTCTACACTGTTGCTTATTTCAGGTGTTTAATAATTGAAAATCTGGCATCAGACTGGCTTACTTTGATGAAAGTGCCATCTTGCTGGTCGGCACAGCTGGCCATGCCTTTCATTATGTCTCCGCGCGGAGCCACCGGTCCCTGTGGACGGCAATGTGGAAGAACGAACGCCAGCACACATTTACCCTGCTGTAGCTAGGGGTTCTGTGAGGTATTGTCAAGAGCGGCACAGAATGGTGTCCGAGCCCGGCAGGATAAAAGGGTTGAACATTTCTCTGTCTCTTTCACTTTGGTTTTTTATAGGTTTAGACGCTGGGAACTCAAAAGCCCCTGCAAACCCAGGCGGGTGTTATCATTTTTACTCTGGCTGATTAGACTTCCACTCAGGTTGAAGTTGGATGCAGCTATGTTTGCTGAGATCACCTAAATCCATTCACTAATGCTGCACTCACAACTGTGCAGAATATAAATATGAGCAGTTGAATGGGAAATACAGTTCTGGCTTTCTTGAGAAGGGGAGTTATTGGGAATTTCTGACAGCTACAATATCTTCCCACTTGGAGAAAAGAACAGAAGTATGAACAAACTGCTCCCGAAATAACCACAAAGCCATCAGCTCTGGCTAATCCAATGCTAATCCAATCAGCTATATTGTTTATATTTGGTAGGTCGGAATTATTAATTGTTTTAGTATTGAAATTGTGATTTAGAAGGGTGCAATTCTCAAAACACCAGAGCCAGAGTTGTGATTGTAGCTCACATAATTAACAGTGGCTTAAAAATAAGGGTGATGGCAATACTGTGATTGATTCAAATCATCAATAGTGGTGGAGTTAATCTTCAAAGAAGGCAAGTGTCGGAGCCAACTCTGATTAGGCAGTCCAGAGTCTGTCAACAGATCTGTGTCCAAACAAAGTTCTGGATAACGATGGATTTGCCTTTAAAAACAGAGGCCAACACTTTGGTTTGACAGAAGACATTTAGCCTGTGGTGGCAGCCAGTAAATCACCGCAAACACTCTCATTTCATTATTGCTTTTAACTTGAAACACAAAGCCGTCTACTCCCACGCACTTTTCTCTGCTTCTTTCTGTTGGGACAGACAGTGACAGTGACCTAATTTCAATTTGCATTTCAGTGGACTTGAACTTCACTGAGTGGTTTGGCACAGAGGACACTGGATAACAGCCTGGAAATGGTCCCACCTTCTCTATTCAGAATTGAATTGTGACACCAAGAATCGGAATCGAATTGAACAGGAGCTCGCAGAGCTTTTTTTACATGAGCCATCTAGTGCTAGAAACTGGTTTAACCATCCTGGTGTAAGGGTTGTAACAACTGTATGTTTTGCCCATTCTGCTGTCACAGTGTAAGTGCAGCATTACTCAGTCAGAAAAATGTCAATCAAGCACAGTCCGCACAAGCCCACACAGTCATTACAAGAGGTCTAATCAGAGACACAAATGAAAACATTCATGTGGGTGAACCATGACTAGCTTTCAAATATGACAAGTAAACATTCAGTGGTACAGTATGGTTTCAATATGATCATGTTAGGTCACACCATTTTATCGTCCACTATTGCTCAACTCAATAGTGAATTTTTCTATTCAATGACTAATGCTGTACCCTAGATCTATCCAAGCAATACTATTTATATACTGTAGATTCTCGCAGTGGGTCGTGCTTTACTGATTAACTAGGTTAGTAATTAAGAAAAAAGAAAAAAAGAAATGCATCTAGAAAAGTAGTGCATGCATTGGGGAAAAAAACATAATCCATGGTATTTTAAACCCTGCAAGGTCCTGTAGTGCTTAGGTGTTACCTGGCTGTATTTCAACCACAGTTACTCAAAAGAACACTGTTGGATATTATTGCTGGAAGTGTTACATGTCTGTCATTTTCTAAGCATAAATGGCTCACTTTCTACCAGCAAATGGAGCTTAAAGATGTTCTGCTTTATACTTCCTGACTAACAGATTTAAAGTGATGAAGATAAAAACACAATGAAGCTAAAAACCTTATTTCCATTGTGGTCCTCTCAAGGGTTAAAGGGGGGGGGGGGCTAAAATGGCTGATATTCAAGTCAGACAAGACAGGTCAAAACACATGTAATAGCAAATAAATGAATAAAGATACAAACAAATCGTCGACAGAGAGACAAACAAAACGTATGACTGATGGTCATCAACTATTTCTTTACCAAATTTTATATATAAAAATGTATTTTTACCCATGAAACTCTTGAACTAAAAGGGATAACTTTAGTTAAACTACCCCTTGGACAGTTAATAACCAGGAGCTGTGTTCTTTACCGCTTTGAAAGTGAGACCTAACTTCATTTGGATAATTTCTCTCTCCACTGTGTGTGTCAGATCTGGATGTATTCAAGGAGAACCTTTGGAGATAAACCTAATAAGCTTGTTTTGGGCAGTCTGCAGTTGTTTCTAATGAGTTGGGACAACTGCTGTACCAGAAGGTGGCAACATACTGTAATCAATGTGACACTGAACTAAAGCCCAGGACAGAATTTTTTATGTTACACTATCAAGCAGGACTGCTTTCCTTTCTGAGTGCTTTTAGTGTCATGGCCTTTGCTGAGAGCTGACTATCGAAGATACAACCTCAGTAATTAACAGTGGTTTTCGTTAGTATGACTGTTTGACCTACCTTTACTGAAACTGTCTTAGCTTGACTCATGATCCAAATAGATTGGTCTGAGTTTTCCCTAAATGAAGAGAAGGTTTATCATCAGACAGCAAATCAACAATCTTCTCCACCGCGCCACTCAGCAAATTTTCCACAGAAGTTTTATTTTTATGAAACCTTATCAAAACAGCATCATCTGCATAAACCAAGAGGTCACATGAAGAGGCAGGTTTTAAGCCACAATAAAAAGAATAATGGCCCCAGAATACTCCTTTGAGAGACCTGACAAATTATGGGCTTAAAACAGCAAAAGCACTAATTTTGATACCCACCTGTAAGATAGGACTGAATCTATTTTAAGGCTGCTTAAGGCTCTTAACTGTATACAACAAGATCCCATAGTCAACAGTGTCAAAGGACTTTTGTAGCTCAAGCCGGACCATACTGCAGAGCTTGGCTGCGTCTACCTCCTTCCTGATGTTTTCAATGCAAAATACAGGTTTCAACTGAATCTTGAACATTGAACTTTTTTTTTTTAATACCACATAGAGAGTGACAACTCTGCACCTGACTTTCATTGTAAAAGTCAGAATGACGCAGAACCTCCTAGATTAGATTACTTGCAACTGTTGTAGAATAAATATCAAAATTTAATTTCACGTAACTCTTTTCAATAAGGATTTAATTTTTTGCGAATAGGAGTGGGTTCAGTTTTTAAACTCTTGCTAAAAGTCCTTCAAGGGCTTTCAAAAGCTTTTGTGGATGCTTTCAGTGCTGAATGCTGTCTAAAAATATCTCTGTGCATTCCTAGTTAGAACAGTTAGAAAATGACTATTTTACCAACATTCAACATACTGTACTCAAAGTGACATTGAACTAAAGCCCAGGCCAGAATTTTTTTACGTTATACTTTCCTTTCTGCTTTTAGTGACACAGCCTTTGCTGAGATCTGACTATTGAAGATACAACCTAAATACTTAACAGTAGTTTTAGTGAGTATGACTGTTTGACCTACCTTTACTGAAGTTTAGGAGATGTTATAAAAACAGCATCATCCGCATAAAGAAAGAGGTCACATGAAGAGCTCTAAGCCACAATAAAAAGAATAATGGCCAGGATACTCCCCTGAGGGACCTCACAATTTATGGGCTTTGAACCAGAAAGATGTCAAATTTTGATACGCACCTGTCAGATAGGACTGAATCCATTTGAAGGCTGCTGTAGCTCTTAATCGTATACAACAAGATCCCTGTGCTCGACTGTAACAAAAGACTTTTGGAGCTTAAGCAGGACCATGCCATTGAGCTTACCTTCGTCTACGTCCTTCCTGATGTTCACAGTACAACGCAAGTTTTTCTAAGACCTTACTATAACTCATACAATATAATTTGACTCCTTATATATTCTTCATTCTGTTCATGAATGATCCTCTCAATGACTTTTGAGAACACGCATAAAATTGAACCCGTCCTATAGTTTCCTTTATCCAATTTATTGCATTTTTTTATAGAGTGGAATAACTCGGGCACTCTTAAAATCAGTTGAAACTTTTCCCTGTTCAATATGACAGATTAATTATATCAGCTATTTAAGGTGCATTTCTACTGGCTTTATTTTATATATACATATAAATAGGTCTGCACCTAAGCCAGAATAACAAGGATGTCTCTGTTAAATAAACATCTAAAATGTCATTTCACTTCACTCTTTTCAAAAGGATCTTGTCTTTAGCTAATACTTTTACTACTACTTTGAACCCTTGCAATATCTTAAGTCCTTCAATTGATTTTTAAGTAATCTTATTCTTACTGTATTGTTGTATCTAAAAACATTTCTATATGTTTTCCCAATTACAAACATTTAAATATGATCAATAAGACTGCAATTATTGACAATGCTAATAGTAATTCTTATCCTGTCTGACACAAGAAACACAGTAATGGTTTGAGTAGTCGTCGTAACCCTGGTGGATTCATTAATCAGTTGATAATGGCCATTCATAGAAATGCTTAAGGCTTTATACACACAGCTGTCAGAGCTGGTAAAAATCATTTTGACCTGTTGGACATTAAGCCCTCTTTAGAACACTGTATAGTTTTCAATGTTAAAGTCAGGAATAGAGTCCTCAAGTCCTCAAGCTATGTCTCCGTAAAAAAAATAAAAATGGCATCCTTGCCGTTTCAGCAGAGGGCAAATTTCACGTCTCGCCGGGAAAAAGCTGTGGATGCTCAAGTGCAATAGGCCAAGTCTGGTCAAGGCAAATAAAGCTCTGAAGTCATATTTTGAGCAGTCATTTAACAAAAGCCACAATCTTCCCCTAACCTTAACCAAATAATTTTTGTTGACTAAACCTAACCGCAAACAGGCCTTTGGTTGTGAACCTCAGTCAGACAGGCAGGCTCTTTATATGCCCGCTTCCACTCCAACCATGTCCTGGTGACTCCACTACTGTTAATAAATGCAAGGGCTTCGATCATTAAAAAAGTCCCTCAATTTAATGTCATTGGGAAAGCAGTTTAGTTGTATACAAGCATCATTTCTAGGAGATGGCATTGCCTTATATTGTCACACTTTGCATGTGTGGCCTCATAATGATAATGAGCTCCTGAGAAAAAAAAAAGAATTGGAAATAATTGTGTTTAATGTTGTGTAATGTGTTTCAGGCTTTTATTTGACTTTTACAAAGGCCACCGTCCACAGCCATGGATCAATATGAGAGATGGTTGATATCCAACAGCAACATGTACAACTTTGTACGGACCAGTGAACAGATAGAAATAATTTCATGGCAAAAACAATCACAAACACAGTCTTAAGAAATCAGCCCTGGGTAACTGAGGTTGTGATTGTCCCTTGCGAGAGACAGAGAAAATAGATTTGCCAGTTCACCGTCTCTCTCTGGTCTTTTCCTCAAGCACTCCCTGCATCTCCGAGATATTGAGGGCCCCCCCCCCCCCCAGACAGCTTTGAAGAGAGAAGGATGTCACACAGCCAGCCACAGCGCTCACTTTGCATGTCCCCTGGCTAATTTCCCCTCCAGTCCCGTTCCACTTGACAGGCATTCCTCCAAAAACCATTTAGAAGAACACTTTCATTTTCCGCTCCCTCTCCCCTTTACCTCATCAGTTTTAAGGAACCATTAAGAGCTTAAGTGCAAGCAGGCGGAGAGAGATCTCAGTGAATATACAGTAGGTCTCATATTCCAGATTCCAATGAAGTCATTTGCCCCCCTCCTCCAAATTCTTCCTTGCCGACAACGAAGCAGCAGCTTTTAATGTGTGTATCACCAAATCCTCTCTGGTCTTAAATTATTGAATTCATCATTTCTGTGATCAAACAAGATGGAGTTTTAAAAGAATTAATTATTAAGAGGTTTTTTTAATGGTTAATAGAAATCTTTCTGTTACTGGTCGATGGTGTTTCTAAACTCCCAGTGTGTTAGACTTGAGTGGGAGCAAGAACATGCTGCTCCTGTCAGCCAATAAATGAACCGCTATTAATGACAGCATGGGGGGGTAATGAGGGCAAGATCTATGCTTTTCATTGGTTGCCTCAAGTGTTTTTCTGTCTGACAAAACAAAAATAAAACATCTTCGTTTTTGGTCCTTTAAAAGGAGGATGGTGGGAATATAGCCGCTCAGACGACAATACCGGCAAACCCCCTCGGTGAAAAGTTTTTCCACTTATTCAGTGGAACAATCTCTCGACTATCTCCGAGGTGCAATTTCATGCACTCTTCCTCGATTGCTGGGTCATTCTCAGAAGAACTCCTCCCTACAGAGGCTGTGCTGGGTGGTGATGCATGTACTAAAATGTTGTAAATGTGGCTCTTTACCCGAGGCGCTCCTCCCTATCGAATATGCAGCAATACAGTCATACACACTCAACACAAACCCCAATGAGCAGTGTATTATTAGCAGCATCTGCAGCCTGCCTTGGCCCTGCAGCTAAGACAAATAGGGATCTTCCTTTTTTACTGGATATCACAACAAAAACACAGAGAGAAGATTCTACGGCCGATTTTTTCCTAGTGCGTGTGTATGTGCATGCGTGTGTGTTTGTGTCTCAGACTGAAAAGGGGAAAACAGCTCAGTGGCACCTTATATAAAAGATCCACCCCCTCTATTGCCCTAAATTGAATTTTATAATCTCTTACCTGCCCCCCTCTTCCTTTTACCGCGGGCTTTGGCAGCCGCTGTATTCTTCATCCTCAGATAACAGTAGCATCAACCCACCCACCTTCACTTGTTCTGTCGAAAACACACAAACATCTCATTTCTGCCTCAGTCTTGATATCTGCAAAGCTGGCACTAATACACACACAAGCTAAAATGTGCTGATACTGAATGCGAATAAGTGTAACTAGCAGTTTTGTGACATGACTGCACTACTCAGATAAGTGTAATTAAAGTGAACAACACACCTGCCTACACAAGCTCATGCTGGGTCTTTACAAAGCAGTCAACCTGTGATGTTGTGCTGTGACAGATGAGTGGAGGTTTGAATTTCTTTTGATTATAAGACTTTGATGATTTTGAAAGGGTTATCAGTTGCTTTCATCACTCCTCCTGTGTGCAGCTAAAACAATTCGTTAAGTAGATCAACGGTTCTCAAAGTGGGGGTCCAGGGGTCCTTGAAGGGGGTTCCTGGAGGTCCACAGCAAAAAGTTATTTTCACTGTAATTCTATCCATAAGTATAAAAGTGACAGAACGTATGACTAAATAGACTTTCATTGTTTTTTAACAATGACATGTCATGGGTTTCAAACACTTTCTGTAATACAACATCTAAAAGCAAAAATCTTATCAGATGGGGATCCATGACACATCGGGATGCCACAATCCTGTTTTTTGCCGCCAATACCAATACTGATCATCTGGTTTGACAGTTTAAATTTCAGTGATGTCTAGATCCAGCTTCCAAATTTGAAGGATTTGCTGCTCGTCTTTGTCTTTGTCATGTGGTACTCAGTAAATTGGAGTAAGTAAAGTAAGGAAGTAGTAAATAAAGAGTTTTGGAACTGTTGGTCAGACAAAACAAGCCATGTGGAGAAGTCAGATCGGGCTTTTTGAAATTGTAATTTGGCCTCATACTGCCTTTTGCAGACTTTTTTCACAGCTTTACTTTTTATTTACACCATTTTCAAATTGGTGGATAATGTGAAATCAGGCAAGAAGTGGCATGAAATCACTCAGATGCAGAGAGAGCGTGACTGTAGGAGGCTTAGAGTAATAACTCGTCCACCCTTTTTATGAAGGGCTAGGACAAAGCCGTCTCTGCGAGACGTAAAGCACTTCATGAGTCTTGAAATAGTGAGGAAGTACACATAAAAGCCCTTAAATGCTCCTTCTTTTCGTCATGACAGAGAGGGTTTAAAAAGTAATTTAGAGTCTGATTATATGTGATTTCTTTGACAATAACAGCCCTTTGCCAGTGGTTTATACTCTGAATTGGCACGGGTCTTTGTTTTATGCTCCAGGCCTATTAAAGAAAAACACATCTATTCAATACAAGTTAGAAAATATTAGCTTTATCTTTGGATGAAGGACAGACATTCGCTTGTCCTTTTGACTTTTGTCTTTTGACTTTGTCCTTGTAATTTTGAAACACTGTCTACCCTGTTTCTGGCAAAATATGTAGTATTGTTGTTCTGGAGTTTTCAGAATCACATATTATTGTACAACATGGTCTATACTTTATGGCCTTGTCATGTCTTGATCTTTTGCTGGAAGTTGCTTCTTGTGCTGAAAGTATACTGTATTTGCAGTATGTTTTCGTCCCTTGTCACATTAATTTTAATTTCACAGGGCTCGGGTTCTTTCTCTGCAAATGTTTGAATTATTAAAGTGTGGTTTTCAGAGGGGAGCAGAGACATTTGTGGAGATCACATATTTTTTAATGGTGCCCTATAGGCATGGTATTCATTTGCTAGAATAATGCAGCTGCCACCCACAGAGGCCACTCCTCTTAGTAGAACACAGTAATGCCGCCTAAAGTTGCGCTTATACTCATATGACCTGTTAGTTTGAAAAGTTTACATTTTATGCCATTGTCATGAAATGAAAAAAATGTTGAGAAAAAGTTGTGTTTTTTCCGCTAAAGTTTTGACCATCCGCTGGTTCTATTTTTAGTGTAAGTGGAAAAGGTTTTGATTATCCTCCGTAGACTGATGAACTGTAAATCTCACACAACCTTTTCACAACACTTTGGATGTTGGATTAAATTGTTTACACGTACCTAATGTGCCACATGCGTGCAGTGACTTTTACTACAATGCCAAGAGAAATGAAACAGACTAAAACATACCTTCTCATGACAGTAGTAGTAGCAAATCTCTTAAATGATTCTGCGCTGCCTGCATCTTTCTGCACTGGACATCACCTTTCTCCTTCCTGGCTGAAGAAGTATTTGGATGATTCCTTTGAACGGACAGTAAAGATATCAAAAGTATATCATATATTAATATGACAACTAAAACATGTTAAATGGTTAACTGTAAATAAGTAAATAGAATATGTGAAAGCTTTCCTTATCAAAAGCTGCTCCACAATAAACCCTTTATTGTCTCACATGTTGATCAAGGTGATTAGTTAGACAACTAACACTGATTTGAGATGATAAATGTGTGTGTAATTAGCTTGTTTACTTGTTACTGCTACCTCTCTACGTACACTTTACGCTTTGGAAGAAAAAAATATCGACTATTGTACAGTTTTCACATGCACGCGTATAATAATGTATAATGCATAAATAATGTCTGAACAGTGGCGGCTGAGTCAAGGGCATTTTGACAAGTACATTTGACTGTAGTTAGCTATAGCTAGTCATTTGTCAAAGACCCCAGCATTATCCACCAAGCACATGCACAAAAGCACATGCACAGAAAAGACATGAGGAGAGATATTGCCTCCTCTGTAGTATCATTGTACTTGATTTCTATTCTTAGTTTAAACTGGTCAGCACGCCACTGGTAGTTGCTCATTGGTTGCTGTGTCCCTGGTTGGGAAAAGGCAGGCAGTGTTGCGAATGAGGACCATTTCATTAAAATGGAAGTGGAAGCAACAGAGATAAAACTGCCACAAAAGTCGTGTGTGGTGATATTGTGTCAAGCTGTGCAGGTTGTTGCACGCAGTCTTACAGGATGAAGGAGTGTAAGTTCAGGTGGGATGCATACGGGGAAGTAACCTACTCTCAAACAGATAACTACTAACATCAGCACAATGGGCTCTATATTGTAAGGATCTATGCATATTGTATAAAGCGCATGGGGCAAGTACATTTAGGGCGTGTCGATATGCACTTTTGCTAGTTTAACAGTGGGAAAAATGGCCACAGCACCAGGTGCAGGGTTCAAAAGGGTTGTTTTTTTAATTAAGCATGGAGGTGTTGGGTGTTTTAGGCCTAATATGCAATAAACCAATCAGAGTGCAATCTCCCATTCTCTTTAAAAGCCATGCTATTATAACGGGGGATTTGCCTGGTAGTACGAAAGAATGGAGGAAGCCGATCTCTGTCAGAGGGGGAGGTGCGCAGAAACAGCTGTTTATGGCGTGCAGCGTCCCCCCCCCC